>NC_087180.1:4892375-5057375 GCF_035594125.1 Scylla paramamosain
TTTATAGGTAACATGATCAAAAACATTCAAAATATACCTTTTTGGTAATGTTATTCTATTTCTTCATATTGGTTGGTTTCCATCCGTTTTAGCATTTTTCTACGTAAAAAACAAAAAAGACACGTTTTCAGTAATTTCGTTTTGGATTCCCATATAGAGTGACTTCCATGTTATTTATCATTTTGATGCCTAACATGCTGAAAAACACTCAAATGACAGGTTTCTTGTAAAGTCGTTTAATTTCCCCATATAGGTGGCTTTCCATACTCTAGGGTTTGGTACATAACAGTCCGAAAAAAAAAGCTAAAATTAACATTTTCATAATATTCTTTTTTCACGTAATTTTCCTGAATTTTGCCAGAATTTCTGCATCTCGGTACCTATGAAGATCAATAAAAAAAATGTTTATTGATTTTTTTTTTTCTCTCTCTATAAAGAGTGTTATTTGTGGGTTTTAGCTTTTTGGTACTTAAGGAACTTATAAACACTCATAATACACATTCCTCGTAATGTCCTTTCATTCCCAAACATAGGGTTCTTTGCATGTATTTAAGCGTTTTTATTGGTAACAAGCTCAAAAACACTCAAAATACATCGTTTTGATAATGTTATTCTGTTTTTCCATAAAGGGTGTTTTGCATGGGTTTTAGCGTTTTGGTATGTAAGGAGCTCAAAAAAACTTAAAGTTGTGTGATTGCCATGCTTTTTACTGCTTTATTGCCTAACACGCTGAAAAACACTAAAAAGACACTTTTCTAGTAATTTCATTTGTTTTCCAGTTTCGGATGTAGTTCGGGGTTGGACCACTAAGAATGTGAAAAAAAAACTCAAAATACACTCATTTCCTATGATTGTTCTGTTTCTCAATTAAGAGTGTTATTCATGAGTTTCAGCATTTTGGTATCTAAGAAACTTCTCCATATATACGAGTTTTTGCGTTTTTTGCCTTATGGTTCTTAAAAACTATTAAAACATTCATTATACAATTTTCTTGTAATATCCTTTTGTTTCCCAATATAGGCTGCTTTGCATTGATTTTTGCGTTTTTTGTAGGTAACAAGCTCAAAAACACTCAACTTTTTTGTAATGTTATTCTATTTCTTCATATTGGTTGGTTTGCATCCGTTTTAGCGTTCTACGCTAAAAAAATGAAAAGACATGTTTTCAGTAATATTGTTGAAATTGCTGAAAACATCCAAAGACACGTTTCTTGTAAAGTCGTGTAATTTCCCCATATAGGTGGCTTTGTATGCACTTCCGGGTTTCGTACTTCGGAAGAACCTAAAATTATTTTTTTTATTTTTTTTTACATAATATCCCTGAATTTTCTCAAAATTTTGGCATCTCGGTACTTATGAAAATGAATAACAAAAACAAAAAAATCTATTTTTTAAAATGTTTTTTTCACTATAAGGAGAAAATTTGTGGGTTTTAGAATTTTGATACTTAAGGAACTTAAAAATTCCCATAATACACGATTTTCGTAATGTCCTTTCGTTTCACAAACATAGGGTTCTTTGCATGTATTTAACATGTAGGTAACAAGCTCAAAAACCCTCAAAATATACCTTTTTGGTAATATTTTTTCTATTTCTTGATATTGGTTGGTTTGCATCCATTTTAGCATTTTTCTACGTAAAACACTGGGAAGACACGTTTTCAGTAATTTTGTTTTGGATTCCCATATAGAGTGAGTTTTTATTATTTATCATTTTGGTGCCTAAGATGCTGAAAAACACTCAAAAGACAGATTTCTGGTAAGATCGTTTAATTTCCTCATATAGAAGGCTTTGCATGCATTTTAGGGTTTGGTACATAACAGTCCGAAAAAAAGCTAAAATAAACTTTTTTGATAATATTCTCTTATTATATAATTGTCTTGAATTTTCCCAGAATTTTGGCATTTCGGTACCAATGAAGATGAACAACAAAAAAAAAAAACTTCCTAATTTTTAATTTATTTATATATATTTTTTCTAAATAAAAAGTGGGTTTTAGGTTTTTGGTACTTAACAAACTTAAAAAAACACTCATACTATACGTTTCTCATATTGTCCTTTTGTTTCCCAAAAATAAGGTTCTTTGCATGTATTTAAGCGTTTTTATAAATAACATGATCAAAAACACTCAAAATACATGTTTTTGGTAATTTTATTCTGTTTCTCCATAAAGTTTGTTTACCATGCGTTTTAGCGGTTTATTATATAAGGAGCTCAAAAACACTTAAAGGCCTGCTTTTTAGAGCTTTATTGCCTATCAGGCTCAAAAACACTCAAAAGACATTTTTCTGGTAATGTCATTTTTTTCTCATATAAAGCTGGTTTTGCATGCAATTTGGGGTTTTGGTAACTAAGAATGTGAAAAGCTCTCAAAATACACGCATTTAGTAAGGTTGTTCTGTTTCTCCATTAGGAATGTTATTCATGAGTACACGTTTCTCGTAATGTCCTTTTGTTAACCAATATAGAGAGCTTTCCATCCATTTTCGCGTTTTTTTTTTGTAAAAAGCTCAAAAATACTGAATATATAGCTTTATGGTAATCTTATTCTATTTTTTCATGTTGGTTGGTTTGCATCCGTTTTAGCATTTTTCTACTTAAAACACCGAAAAGACACATTTTCAGTAATTTGTTCTGGATTCCCATATAGAATGACTTCCATATTATTTATTATTTTGGTGACTAACATGCTGAAAAACACTAGAAACACAGGTTTCTCGTAAAGTCATTTAATTTCCCCATACAAGTGGCTTTGCATGCACTTTAGTGTTTTGTGCATAACAGTCTGAAGAAAAAAGCTAAAATTAACTTTTTTGATATTGTTCTTTTTTCATATAATTTCCCTGAATTTTACCAGAATTTTGGGATCTCGGTACCTATGAAGAAGAAAAAAAAAAAAAATATCCTATTTATTTATTTACTTTTTTTTTTCTCTATAAAGAGGTTTTAGCTTTTTGGTACTTATGGAACTTAAAAACATTCATAATACACGTTTCTCGTAATGTCCTTACGTTTCCCAGACATAGGGTTCTTTGCATGTATTTAAGCGTTTTTAGAGGTAACATGATCAAAAACACTCAAAATACATGTTTTTGGTTATGTTAATCTGTTTCTCCATAAAGGATGTTTTGCATGCGTTTTAGCGTTTTGGTATATAAGGAGCTCAAAAACACTAAAAGGCAAGTTCTTGGTAAAAGATGGTTTTATTCCCATGTAATGTGATTGCCCTCCTTTTTAGTGCTTTATTGCCTAACACGCTCAAAAACACTCAAAAGACACTTTTCTGGTAATGTCATTTTTTTTACCACATAAAGCTAGTTTTGCATGCAATTTGGGGTTTTGGTAACTAAAAATGTGAAAAACAGTCAAAATACACGCATATCGTAAGGTTGTTCTGTATTCTCAATTAAGAGTGTTATTCCTGATTTTTAGCATTTTGGTATCTAAGAAAATTATCCATATACAAGAGTTTTTGTGTTTTTTTCCTTGTGGTTCTTGTGAAGCTATAAAACACTCATTATACAAGTTTCTCGTAATGTCCTTTTGTATCTCAATATAGATTGCTTTCTATCCATTTTTGCGTTTTTTGTAGGTAAGAAGCTCAAAAACACTGAAAATATACCTTTTTTTGTAATGTTATTCTATTTATTCATATTCGTTGGTTTCCATCCGTTTTAGCGTTTTTCTACGTAAAACACTGAGAAGACACTTTTTCCGTAATTTTGTGATGGATTCCAATATTGAGTGACTTCCATATTATATATCGTTTTGGTGCCTAACATGCTGAAAAACACTCAAAAGACAGGATTCTGGTAAAGTTGTTTAATTTCCCCATATAGGTGGCTTTGCATGCACTTTAGGGTTTGGTACATAACAGTCCGAAAAAAAAAGCTAAAATTAATTTTTTTTTCATAATTTTTTTTCACATAATTTTCCTGAATTTTGCCAGAATTTTGGCATCTTGGTACCTATGAAGATGAATAACAAAGAAAAAAAAATAAATAAATTCTAATCTTTTTATTTATTTATTTTTTTCTATAAACAGTATTATTTATGGGTTTTAGCTAAATAGTACTTAAAGAACTTAAAAACACTATTAGTACATATTTCTCGAAATGTCCTTTAATTTCCCAAACATAAGGTTCTTTGCATGTATTTAAGCGTTTTTATAGGTAACATGATCAAAAACACTCAAAATACATGTTTTTGGTAATGTTATTCTGTTTCTCCATAAAGGGTGTTTTGCATGGGTTTCAGCGTTTTGGTATATAAGGAGCTCAAAAACACTTAAAGGCAAGTTCTTAGTAAAAGTTAGTTTTATTCCCATGTAATGTGATTGCCCTGCTTTTTAGTGCTTTATTGCCTATCATGCTAAAAAAAAAACACTTAAAAGACACTTTTCTGGTAATGTCATTTTTTCCCTCATAAAGCTACTTTCACATAAAATTTGGGGTTTTGGTAACTAAGATTGTGAAAAACACTCAAAATACACGCATTTGGTGACGTTGTTCTGTTTTTCAATTAAGAGTGTTATTCAGGAGTTTCAGCATTTTGGTATCTAAGAAACTTCTCCATATATATGAGTTTTTGCGTTTTTTGATTTGTGATTCTTGAGAATCTATAAAACACTCATTATACACTTTTGTCGTAATGTCTTTTTGTTAACCAATAGAGCGAGCTTTGCTTCCATTTTCGGGTTTTTTGTAAGTAAAAAGCTCAAAAAACACTCAAATTATACCTTTTTGGTAATCTTATTCTATTTTTTCATATTGGTTGGTTTGCACCAGTTTCAGCGTTTTTCTACGTAAAACACAAAAAAGACACGTTTAAAATAATTTTGTTTTGGATTCCCACATAGAATGACTTCAATATTATTTACTGTTTTAGTGATTAACATGCTGAACAACACTAGAAACACAGCTTTCTCGTAAAGTCGTTTAATTTCCCCATATAGTTGGCTTTGCATGCACTTCATGGTTTGGTACATAACAGTCCGAAAAAAAAAGCAAAAAATTAACTTTTTTGATAATCGTATTTTTTTATTATTTCTTTATTTTTTTTTTTTTCTCTATAAAGAGGTTTTTGCTTTTTGGTACTTATGGAACTTAAAATCACGCATAATACACGTTTCTCGTAATGTCCTTTCGTTTCACAAACATAGGGTTCTTTGCATGTATTTAAGCGATTTTATGTGTAACATGATCAAAAACACTCAAAATACATGTTTTTGGTAATGTTATTCTGTTTCTCCATAAAGGTTGTTTTGCATGCGTTTAGCGTTTTGATATATAAAGAGTTAAAAACACTTAAAGGCAAGTTCTTCGTAAAATTTGGTTTTATTCCAATGTAATGTGATTATTCTGCTTTTTTGCATAAAACGCTCAAAAACACTCAAAAGACACTTTTCTGGTAATGTCATTTTTTTTCCCACATAAAGCTAGTTTCGCATGTAATTTGGGATTTTCGTAACTAAGAATGTGAAAAACACTCAAAATACACAGATTTGGAAAGGTAGTTCTGTTTTTCAATTAAAAGTGTTATTCATGAGTTTTAGCGTTTTGGTATGTAATAAACTTCTCTATATACACGAGTTTTTGCGTTTTTTGCCTTGTGGTTCTTGTTAAACAATAAAACACTCGTTATACACGTTTCTCGTAATGTCCTTTTCCTTCCCAATATCGAGTGCTTTCCATCCATTTGCGCGTTTTTTGTAGGTAAAAAGCTCAAAAACACGTTTTGGTAATGTTATTTAATTTCTTCATATTTGTTGGTTTGCATCTGTTTTAGCGTTTTTCTACGTAAAACACTGAAAAGACACGTTTTCAGTAATTTTGTTTTGGATTCACATATTGACTGACTTTCATATTATTTATCGTTTTGGTGCCTAACATGCTGAAAAAAACTGAAAAGACAGGTTTCTGGTAAAGTTGTTTAACTTCCTTATATAGGTGGCATGCACTTTAGATTTTGGTACATAAAAATCCGAAAAAGAGCTATAATTAACTTTTTTTGATAATGTTTTTTTTTTCCACATCAATTCAATTAATTTTGGCAGAATTTTGGCATCTTGGTACCAAAGAATCAATATAAATCAATCAATAATCAATATCAATAATCAATATAAAAAAAAGCTATTTTTTATTTTTTTTTTCTCTATAAACAGTGTTATTTGTGGGTTTTAACGTTTTGGTACTTAAGGAGCTTAAAAACGGTCCTAATACTCGTTTCTTGTAATGTTCTCTCGTTTCCCAAAGATAGGGTTCTTTGCATGTATTTAACCGTTTTTATAGGTAACATGATCAAAAAACACTTAAAACACATGTTTTTAGTAATGTTATTTTGATTCTCCATAAAGGAGTTTTTTGCATGCTTTTTAGCGTTTTGGTTTGTAAAGAGGTCAAAAACACTTCAAGGCAAGTTCTTGGTAAAAGTTGGTTTTATTCATATGTAATGTGATTGCCCTGTTTTTTTTCATTTATTGCCTAACACGCTCAAAAACACTCAAAAGACACTTCTGGTAATGTCATTTGTTTCCAACATAGTTTCGCGTGCTATTTAGGGTTTTGCTAACTAAGAATGTGAAAATCACTCAAAATAAACGCCTTTGGTAATGTTGTTCTGTTTCTCAATTAATATTGTTATTCATGAGTTTCAGCATTTTGGTATCTAAGAAACTTCTTTATATATACGAGTTTTTGCGTTTTTTGCCTTGTGGTTCTTGTGAACCACAAGTTCGTTTGCTCAAAAATAATAAGACACTCATTATACACATTTCTCGTAATGTCCTTTTGTTTCCCAATAGGGAGCGTTTTGCATCCATTTTCGCGTTTTTTGTAGGTAACAGTTCAAAAACACTAAAAATGTACCTTTTTTTTAATGCTATTTTATTTCTTCTTATTGGTTATTTTCATCCGTTTTAGCGTTTTTCTACCTAAAACACCAAAAAGATGTTTTCAGTAATTTTGTTTTAGATTCCCATATAGAGTGACTTGCATGTTATTTACCGTTAAGATGCCTAACAAGCTGAAAAACACTCATAAGACAGTTTTCTGGCAAAGACGTTTAATATCCCCGTATAGGTGGCTTTGCATGTACTTAAGGGTTTGGTACATAACAGTACGAAAAAAAAAGCTAAAATTAACTTTTTTGATAATTGACTCATAATTTCCTGAATTTTGCCCAAATTTTGGCATCTTGGTACCTGTAAAGATGAAAAAGAAAGAAAAAAAAAATATATCGTATTTTTTTTAATTTTTTTTTTAATTTTTTTTTTAAAGAAGTTTCGTTTCCCAAAAATATGGTTCTTTGCATGTATTTAAGCGTTTTTATTGGTAACATGATGAAAAACACTCAAAATATATGTTTTTGCATGCGTTTTAGCGTTTTGGTATATAAGGAGCTCAAAACACTTAAAGGCAAGTTCTTGGTAAAAATTTATTTTATTGCCATGCTTTATTGCTTTTTAGTGCTTTATTGCCTATCACGCTCAAAAACACTCAAAACACTCACTTTGGTATGTAATGACCTCAAAAATACCTAAAGGCAAGTTCTTGGTAAATGTTGGTTTTATTCCCATGTAATGTGATTGCCCTGCTTTTTAGTGGTTTATTGTCTAACACGCTCAAAAACACTCGAAAGACATTTTCTGGTAATATTATTTTTTCCCACATAAAGCTAGTTTCGTATGGAATTTGGGGTTTTGGTAACTAAGAATGTGAAAAACACTCAAAATTCAGGCATTTAGTAAGATCGTTCTGTTTCTTAATTAAAAATGTTATTCATGAGATTCAGCATTTGGGTATGGAAGAAACTTCTCTAATACACACATTTAGTAAGGTAGTTCTGTTTCTCAGTTAAAAGTGTTATTCATGAGTTTCAGCATTTTGGTATGTAAGAAACTTCTTTATGTACACGAATTTTTTTGTTTTTTGCCTTGTGGTTCTTGTGAAACTATAAAACACTCATTATACACGTTTTTTGTAATGTCCTTTTCTTTCCTAATATAGAGTGCATTTCATCCATTTTCGCATTTTTTTTTTGTAGGTAACAAGCTCAAAAACACATCAAAATATATAATTTTGGTAATGTTATTCTATTTCTTCATATTGGTTGGTTTGCATTCGTTTTAGCGTTTTTCTACGAAAATCAAGTGAAAAGACACGTTTTCAGTAATACTATTGAAATTGCTGAAAAAAACACTCAAAAGACAGGTTTCTGGTAAAGTTGAGTAATTCTCCATATAGGTGGGTTTGCATGAACTTCAGGGTTTGGTACATAACTTCGGAAAAAAAGCTAAAATTATTTTTTTATATGATTTTTTTTTACAAAATTTCACTGAATTTTTCCAGAATTTTGGTATCTCGATACCTATGAATATGAATAATATATTTTTTTTTCTCGATAAAGTGTTATTTGTGAGTTTTAGCTTTTTGGTACTTAAGGAATTTAAAAACACTCATAATACACGATTTTCGTAATGGCCTTTTCTTATACAAACATAGGGTTCTTTACATGTATTAAAGCGTTTTTATAGGTAACATGATCAAAAAAACTCAAAATACATATTTTTGGTAATGTTATTCTGTTTCTCATAAAGGGTGTTTTACATGCGTTTTAGCGTTTTGATATGTAAGGAGTTAAAAAAAGACTTAAAGGCAAGTTCTTCGTAAAAGTTGGTTTTATTCCCAAGTAATGAGATTATTCTCCTTTTTAGTGCTTTGTTACATATCACGCTTAAAAACACTCAAAAAGCATTTTTCTGGTAATGTCATTTTTTTCCCACATAAAGCTAGTTTCGCATGTAATTTGGCAATTTTGTAACTAAGAATGTAAAAAACTCTCAAAATACACAATTTGGTAGGGTGGTTCTGTTTCTCGATTAAAAGTGTTATTCATGCATTTCATCATTTTCGTATGTAACAAAATTCTATATATACACGAGTTTTTGCGTTTATTGCCTTATTGTTCTTGTGAAACTATAAAGCACTCATGATACAGGTTTTCGTAATGTTCTTTTGTTTCCTAATATAGAGTGTTTTCCATCCATTATTGCATTTTTTTTAGGTAACAAGCACTCAAAATATATCTTTTTGGTAATATTATTTTATTTCTTCATATTGGTTGGTTTGCATCCGTTTTAGCGTTTTTCTTCGTAAATCTCTGAAAAGACTCGTTTTCAGTAATATTGTTGAAATTGCTTCTGGTAGAGGTTTCAGGTAAAGTCGTGTAATTTTCCCATATAGGTGGATTTGCATGCACTTCAGTGTTTGGTACATAACTCCGGAAAAAAGCTAAAAAATTTTTTTTATAATTTTTTTCTTTACCTAATTTCCCTGAAAATTGCCAGAATTTTGGCATCTTGGTACCTATGAAGATGAATAATAAAAAAAAAAATTGTATCCATTTATTTATTTATTTTTTTCTCTATAAAGAGTGTTATTTGTGTGTTTTAGCTTTTTGGTACCTAAAGAACCTAAAAACTCTCATAATACACATTTTTCGTAATATCCACTTAAAATTCATGTTTTTGGTAATGTTATTTTGTTTCTCCATAAAGGGTGTTTTGCATGCATTTTAGCGTTTTGTTATGTAAGGAGTTAAAAACACTTAAAGGCATGTTTTTGGTAAAAGTTGGTTTTATTCCCATGTAATGTGATTGTTCTGGTTTTTAGTGCTTTGTTGCATTATCACGCTCTAAAACACTCAAAAGATACTTTTCTAGTAATGTCATTTTTTCCCACATAAAACTAGTTTTGCTTGTAATTTCGGATTTTCGTAACTAAGAATGTGAAAAACACTCAAAATATTCACATTTGGTAAGATAGTTCTGTTTCTCAATTAAAAGTCTTATTCATGAGTTTCAGCATTTTGGAATGTAAGAAATTTCTTTATATACACGAGTTTTGCGATTTTTGCCTTGTGGTTCTTGTGAAACTATAAAAAACTCATTATACACGTTTTTCGTAATGTCCTTTTGCTTCCCAATATAGAGTGCTTTTCATCCATTTTCGTGTTTTTTGTAGGTAACAATTACAAAAACACTCAAAATATACCTTTTTGGTAATGTTATTCTATTTCTTCATTTTGGTTGGTTTGGATCCGTTTTAGCTTTTTCTACGTAAAACACCGAAAAGACACGTTTTCAGTAATTGTGTTTTGGATTCCCATATAGATTGACTTCCTTGGGTTTTATCGTGTTGGTTCCTAACATGCTGAAAAACACTCATAGGACAGTTTTCTGGCAGAGAGATTTAATTTCCCCATATAGGTGGCTTTGCATGCACTTTAGGAGTTTGGTACATAACATAAATTTAACTTTTTTGATAATGTTCTTATTTCATATAATTTCCTGAACTTTGCCCGATTTTTGGCAGCTCGTTTCCTGTGAATATGAATAAGAATAAAAAAAAAAAATCGTATTTTTTATTTATTTATTTTTTCTCAATAGAGTGTAATTTGTGGCTTTTACCTTTTTAGCACTTAATGAAACTATAAACAATCATAATACACGTTTCTCGTAATGTCGTTTCGTTTCCCAAAAATAGGGTTCTTTGCATGTATTTAAGCATTTTTATTGGTAACATGATAAAAAAACACTCAAAATACATGTTTTTGGTAATGTTATTTTGTTTCACCGTAAAGTGTATTTTGCATGCGTTTTAATGTTTTGATATATAAGGAGATCAAAAACACTTCAAGGCAAGTTCTTATTAAAAATTGGTTTCCAATGTAATGTGATTGCCCTGCTTTTTAGTGCTCTATTGCCTAACACGCTCAAAAACACTCAAAAGACATTTTTCTGGTAATGTCATTTTTTTCCCACATGAAGCTGGTTTCGCATGCAATTTGGGGTTTTGGTAACTAAGAATGTGAAAAGCACTCAAAATACACACATTTAGTAAGATTGTTCTGTTTCTCAATTAAGAGTGTTGTTCATGAGTTTCAGCATTTTGGTATCTACCAAACTTCTTCATATACACTAGTTTTTGCATTTTTTGCCTTGTGGTTCTTTTGAACTATAAAACACTCATTATACACTTTTCTTGCAATGTCCTTTTGTTTCCCATTAGAGAGTGCTTTGCATCAATTTTCGTGTTTTTTATAGGGAACAAGCTCAAAAACACTCAAAATATACCTTTTTGGTAATGTTTTTCTATTTCTTTATATTGCTTTGTTTGCATCCGTTTTAGCGTTTATCCACGTAAAACACTGAGAAGACACGTTTTCAGTAATTTTGTTTTGAATTCCCATATAGATTGTTCCTTATTATTTATTGTTTTGGTGCCTAACATGCTGAATAACACTCAAAAGAGAGATTTCTGATAAGGTCGTTTAATTTCCTCATATAGGAGGCTTTGCATGCACTTTAGGGTTTGGTACATAACAGTCTGAAAAAAAAGCTAAAAAATATTTTTTTTGAAAATATTATTTTATCATAATTATAATTGTCATGAATTTTCCCAAAAATTTGGCATCTCGGTACCTATGAAGATAAATAAAAAAAATATAAAAAAAATCCTATTTTTTTATTTTTTATTTATTTATTTTTTTTTTCTCAATAAAGAGTGTTATTTGTGTGATTTACCTTTTTGGTACTTAAGGAACTTAAAAACACTCATAATACACGTTTCTCGTAATGTCCTTTTGTTACTAAACATAAGGTTCTTTGCATGTATTTAAGCGTTTTTATAGATAACATGATAAAAAAGACTCAAAATACAAGGTTTTGGTAATGTTATTCTGTTTCTCCATAAAGTGTGTTTTGCAAGCGTTTCAGCAGTTTTGTATATAAGGAGCTCAAAAACACTTCAAGGCAAGTTCTTGGTAAAAAATGGTTTTATTACAATGTAATGTGATTGCCCTGCTTTTGAGTGCTTTATTACCTATCACGTTGAAAAACACTCAAAAGACAATTTTCTGGTAAAGTCATTTTTTTCCCTACAAAGCTATTTTCGCATGTAATTTGGGTTTTCTGGTAACTAAGAATGTGAAAAGCACTCAAAATACACGCATTTAGTAAGGTTGTTCTGTTTCTCAATTAAGAGTGTTATTCATGAGTTTCAGCACTTTGGTATATAGTAAATCACTCCATATATACGAGTTTTTGCGTTGTTTGCTTCGTGGTTCTTTTGAACTATAAAACACTCATTATACACTTTTCTTGCAATGTTCTTTTGTTTCCCAATATAGAGTGCTTTGCATCAATTTTATTGTTTTTGTAAGTAAAAAGCTCAAAAACACTCAAAATATACCTATTTGGTAACGTTTTTCTATTTCTTGATATTTGTTGGTTTGCATCCGTTTTAACATTTTTCTATGTAAAACACTGAGAAGACACGTTTTCAGTAACTTTGTTTTGAATTCCCATATAGAGTGAGTTCCTTATTATTTATGGTTTTGGTGCCTAACATGCAAAAAAACATACAACACAAATTTCTGGTAAGGTCGTTTAATTTCCTCATATTGGAGGCTTTGTATGCACTTTAGGGTTTCGTACATAACAGTCCGAAAAAAAAAACCTTAAATTAACTTTTTTGATAATATTGTTTTATCATATGATTGTCCTGAATTTTCCCAGAATTTTGGCATCTCGGTACCTATGGAAATGAATAACAAAAAAAAAAAATATATTTTTTATTTTATTTTTTATTTTCTATTTTCTAAATAAAGAATGTTATTTGTGGGTTTTAGCTTTTTGGTACTTAAGGAAATTATAAAAACACTCATAATACACGTTTTTTCGTAATGTCCTTTTGTTTCTCAAACATAATGTTCTTTGCATGTACTTAAGCGTTTTTATAGATAACATGATCAAAAACATTCAAAATACATGTTTTTGGTAATGTTATTCTGTTTCTCCATAAAGTTTGTTTTGTATGCGTTTTAGCGGTTTGGTATATAAGGGGTTAAAAAACACTTAAAGGCAAATTCTTTGTAAAAGTTGGTTTTATTCCAATGTAATGTGATTGTTCTGCTTTTAAGTGCTTTGTTGCATATCACGCTCAAAAAAAAAACTCAAAAGACACTTTTCTTGTAATGTCATTTTTTTTCCCACATGAAGCTAGTTTCGCATGTAATTTGGCATTTTCGTAACTAAGAATGTGAAAAAACACTCAAAATACACAGTTTGGTAAGGTAGTTCTGTTTATCGATTAAAAGTGTTAATCATGCATTTCATCATTTTGGTATGTAAAAATTTCTCTATATACACGAGATTTTGCGTTTATTGGCTTGTGGTTCTTTCAAAACTATAAAACACTCATTATACACGTTTCTCGTAATGTCCTTTTGTTTCCTAATATAGAGTGCTTTACATCCATTTTTTGCATTTTTTGTAGGTAACAAGCTCAAAAACATTCAAAATATATCTTTTTGGTAATGTTATTCCATTTCTTCATATAGGATGGTTTGCATATGCTTTAGCGTTTTTCTACGTAAAACACTGAAAAGATGCGTTTTCAGTAATTTTGTTTTGGATTCACATATTGACTGATTTTCATATTATTTATCGCATTGGTGCCTAACATGCTGAAAAACACTGAAAAGACAGGTTTCTGGTAAAGTCGTTTAACTTCCCTATATAGGTGGCTTTGCATGCACTTTAGGTTTATGTACATAACAATCAGAAAAAAAAACTATAATTAACTTTCATGATAATGTTCTTTTTTCCAAATAAATTCCCTGAATTTTGGCAGAATTTTGGCAATTCGGTACCTATGAAGATGCAAAAAAAAAAAAATAAATAAATAAATAAATAAAATAAAAATTTCCCATTTTTTAATTTTTTTGTTTATTATTATTTTTTCTAAAAAGGGTTATTTGTGGGTTTTAGCTTTTTGGTACTGAAGGAACTTTAAAAAAACACTCATAATACACGTTTCTCGTAATGTCTTTTCGTTTTCCAAACACAAGGTTCTTTGCATGTATTTAAGTGTTTTTATAGATAACATGATTTAAAAACACTCAAAATACATGTATTTGGTAATGTTATTCTGTTTTTCCATAAAATGTATTTTGCATGCGTTTTAGCGTTTTGGTATGTAAGGAGCTCAAAAACACTGAAAAGACATGCAAAGCCTCCCATATGAGGTAATTAAAGACCTTACCAGAAATCTGTGTTTTGAGTGTTTTTTAGCATGTTAGGCACCAAAACGATAAATAATAAGGAACTCACTCTATTTGGGAATCCAAAAGAAAATTACTGAAAACGTGTCTTCTCGGTGTTTTACGTAGAAAAAACGTTAAAACTGATACAAACCAACCAATATCAAGAAGCAGAAAAACATTATAAAAAATGTGTATTTTGAGTGTTTTTGAGCTTGTTACCTACAAAAAAAAAAAAACATGAAAATGGATACAAAGCACTGTATATTGGGAAACAAAGGGACATTGCGAGAAAAGTGTATAATGAAGGTTTTATAGTTCAAAAAAAAAACAAAAGGCAAAAAAAACGCAAAAACTCGTGTATATGGAGAAGTTTCCTAGTTACTGAAATGCTGAAACTCATGAATTACACTCTTAATTGAGAAACAGCAACCTTACTAAATGCGTGTAAAAATACTAAAAAGCATGTTCTTCGTAAAAGTTGGTTTTATTCCCATGTAAGGTGATTGCCCTGCTTTTTAGTGCATTATTGCCTAACAAGCTCAAAAACACTCAAAAACACTTTTCTGGAAATGTGATTTTTTTCCCTTATAATGCTAGTTTCGCATGGAATTTGGGTTTTGGTAAATAAGAATGTAAGAAAACACTCAAAATACACGTATTTAGTAAGGTTGCTCTGTTTCTTGATTAAGAGTGTTATTCATGAGTTTTAGCATTTTGGTATCTTAGAAGCTTCTCCATACACTCGAGTTTTTGCGTTTTTTTCCTTGTGATTCTGGTGAAACCATAAAACACTCATTATACACATTTCTCGTTATATCCTTTTTTTTTTTCCTTATATAGAGTGTTTTGCATCCTTTTTTGCGTTTTTTTTTTTATGTAACAAGCTTAAAAACAAAAAAAATGTACTTTTTTGGTAATGTTATTCTATTTCTTCATATTGGTTGGTTTGCATCCATTTTAGCGTTTTTCTACGTAAATCTTTTAAAAGACACGTTTTCAGTAATTTTGTTTTGGATTTCCATATAGAGTGACTTTCATATTATTTATCGTTTTGGTGCCTAACATGCAGAAAAACACTCAAAAGACAGGTTTCTTGTAAAGTCGTTAAATTTCATCAGATAGGTGGCTTTCCATACACTTTATGGTTTGGAACATAACTCCGAAAAAAAAGGTAAAATTAACTTTTTCCATAATGTTTTTTCCACATAATTTCCTTGAATTTTGTTAGAATTTTGGCATGTTGGTACCTATGAACATCAATAACAAAAAAAATGCTATTTTTTTTATTTATTTTTTCTCTATAAAGAGTGTTATTTGTAGGTTTTAACTTTTTGGTACTTAAGGAACTCAAAATCTTTCATAATACACATTTCTCGTAATGTCCTTTCGTTTCCCAAATATGGGGATCTTTGCATGTTTTTAAGCGTTTTTATAGGTAACATAATAAAAAACACTCAAAACACTTATTTTTGGTATTGTTATTCTGCTTCTCCATAAAGGAGTGTTTTGCATGCGTTTTAGCGATTTGATATGTAAGGAGCTGAAAAACACTTGAAATCAAGTTTTTTTTGTAAAAGTTGGTTTTATTCAAGTGTAATATGATTGCCCTGCTTTTTAGTGCTTTATTGCTTAACACGCTCAAAAACACTGAAAAAATACTTCTGGTAATGTCATTTTTTTTCCCACATAAAGCTAGTTTCGCATGCTATTTAGGGTTTAGCGAAGAATGTGAAAAAACACTCAAAATACACGCATTTGGTAATGTTTTTCTGTTTCTCAATTGAGATTGTTATTCATGAGTTTCAGCATTTTGGTATCTAAGAAACTTCTTTATATACACGACATTATCGTTTTGGTAAATAACAAGCTCAAAAACACTCTTAATAAACTTTTCTGTTATTTAAAAATATCGGGTAATTTGCATGTATTTTGGCGTTTTGGTACCTTTCAAGCTCGAAAACACTCAAAACACCCGTTTTTGATAATGTTCTGTTCTTTCATAAAGATTGTTTTGGAGCGTTTTAGAGATTTGGTACGTAATAAGCTCAAAAACACACAAAAGACACGTTTTTGATAATGTTTTATTTTCCCATGTATAGTGTTTTCCATTCTTATCAGCGTTTTGATGTAAAAAAAAAAAAAAACACCCAAATGACACGTTTCTGGTAAAATTGTTTTATTACCCCAAATAGGATATTTCGCATGCATTTTGTCGTTTTTGTACCTAACAAGATGGAAAACGCTTAAAACACACAAGTTCGTAATGTTATTCTACTTGCCCATGAATGGCGTTTTGCATGCATTTTAACGTTTTAGTACGTAAGCAGAAAAAATAAAACATTCAAAAGAATGTTCTTTATTTTTCACATATAGCGTGCTTTGCATGCACTTAAGCGTATTGGTACCTAACAAGAACAAAAACACTCATAATATTTTTTTTTTCTAATAAATTTGTTCTGTTTCTTCATGTTGGCTACTTTGTATGCATTTTGGCGTTTTAGTACCTAACATAGGGGAAAACACTCATAATACACGTGTTTGGTAATGTTCTGTTTCCTCGATAGGGTGATTTGTATGCATTTTGGAGTTTTATTATCTAACATTGCGAAAAAAAAACTCATAATACACGTTTTGGTAACGTTGTTCTGTTTCTTTATATAGAATGTTATTCATATATTTTTGAGTTTTGGTGAAAATCTCATAATGCACTTCTCTGTTAATATCGTTTCGTTTCCTAATATCGGGTAATATGCATGTATTTTGGTGTTTTCCGATCTAAAAAAGCTGAAAAACATTCAATACAAATGTTGTTTCTCCATAAAAATGTTATTTTCCACTCGTTTGAGCGTTTTGGTACGTAAGAAGCTAAAAAAAAAAAAAATTCAGCGATATGGTGCTTAATATACCCCAAAACAACCCATATGACAATTTTCTGGTAATGTCGTTCCGTTACTGCATCGAGGGTTCTTTGCATGTATTCTGGCATTTTGGTACTTATGAAGCTCAAAAACACTCAAAATACATGTTTTGGCAATGTTGTCCTGTTTCTCCATTACACGTTATTTCGTATGCGTTTTAACGTGTTTGTACATAAGAAATAGAAAACATTTTTTTTTTTTTTTTCCCATATAGGGTGCTTTGCTTGCAGTTTGTCATTTTGGTACCTAACAAGCTCCAAAATTTTCATAACACACGATATTGGTAATGTTGTTCTGTTTCTTCATTTAGGGTTCTTTGTATGTATTTTGTCGTTTTGGTACTAGTAAAACGGTAAAACGCATGGAAAACAATGTGTGTGGAAAAAAAAAAATACCAACAATGTGTATTATCAGCGTATTAAGAAGTAAAACGCCAAAATGCATGCAGAGCGCCCTATATGAAGTAACGAAACGACATTTCCAAAAACGTGTCATTTATTTATTTTTTTTTTTAGGGTATTAGGCACCAAAACGCTAAAAAGAAAAAAAAAATGGAAAATACCCTATATAGGAAAACGAAACAACAACAAAAACGTGTCCTTTGTGTGCTCTTGAGCTTCTTACGTACCAAAACAACAATTTATGAAAAAAACAACAATATTAGCAAAAAAACGTGTGTTTGAGTGTTTTTGAGCTTGTTAGATAACTAATCGCCAAAATGCATGCAAAGTTTCAGATATGGAGAAAAGAAAAGATATTAACGCTGTTTTTCAGCTTCTTACGTAGCGAAACGCTAAAACACGTAAATAGCATTCTATATGAAGAAACAGAACATCATTACGAAAAACGTGTTTTATGGGTGCTTTTCCCCATGTTAGGGACCAAAACGCCAAAATACATATAAAGCACCCTATGTGAAGAAACAGAACGACATGATCACAAACATGTATTATGAATATTTTTGTGTTTGTTAGTTATCAAAACGCCAAAGTACATGCAAAGCATCCTATAGAAGAAGAGAGAGAAAAAAAAAACATTACCAAAAACATATCTTTTGAGTGTTTTTCAGCTTTGTACGCACCGAAACTGTAAAAGTGATGCAAAACGCACTTTACTGAGAAATAGAACATTAACAAAAACGTGTGTTTTAAGTGTTTTTAAGTTAGTTAGGTACCAAATCGACAGAATGCATGTAGAATACCTTGTCTGGAGTAATTAAAAGATAGTACCTGCAACGTGCCATTTGGGAATTTTCGAGCAAATTAGGCAACAAAAAACTAAAAAGCATGGAAATAGCTCTATATGAGAAAAGAAAACAACATTGTCAAAAACGTTTCTTTTTAGTGTTTTTGAGCGTACAAAACGCCAAAATGTGAGCAAAGAAACATTTATGGGAAACTTTAGCAAAAAATTCTTATTTCAGTGTCTTTTAACTTGTTAGGTACTAGACCCCATATTGCATGCAAAGAACCCTATTTAAGGAAACGAAACGATATTAACAGAAACGTGTATTATGAGTGTTTTTATTTTTATTTTTTTATGTACCAAAACGCTAAAACACGTGAATATTACTCTATATGAGAGAGAAAAAAAAAACATTAACAAAACCAGTAGCAAAACCACTAGAAACTTGTCATTTAGGTGTTTTGAGCGTATTAGGCAGCAAAACGCTAAAAAAGCAAGGAAAACACCCTATATGGGAAAACAAGATAACATTAACAAAATCGAGTGTTTTTGAGCTTCTTACGTACCAAAACGATAAAAGGCGTCCAAAACAATATTAGCAAAAACGTATGTTCTGAGATTTTTTTTTAGCTTGTTAGGTAACAAAACTCCAAAATGTATGCAAATTACCCTATATAGGTAAAAGAAACGATATTAACATAAAGGTGTATTATGTCTTTTTCAGCTTCATAGATACAAAAGTCTAAAACACGTGAATAATACTATATTTGCAGAAACAAAACAACATTACCAAAAGCGTACTTTATGAGTTTTTTTACCCATGATAGGTACCAAAACTCCTAAAAGCATAGTGAACACCATACATAAAAAAAAAAAAAAAAATAGACCAACATTACGAAAAACTTGTATGCTGAGTGTTTTTGAGCTTGTTAGATACAAAAACACCAAAGTGCATGCAAGACAACCTGTATAGGAAAAGCAATCAATATTAACAAAAACTTGTCTTATGAGTGTTTTTTCAGTTTCTTATGTACTAAAATTCTAAAACGCATGAAAAACACCCTTTATGGAGAAAGAGGACAACATTACTATTAACGCGTGTTTTAAGAGTTTTCCCGATCATTAGCTACCAAAACGCCAAAATGCAGACAGCACGCTATTTGATGTAAAGAAATTATATTACCGGAAACGTGTCATTTGAGTGTTTTGACCATATTAGAAACCTACCCCACAAAAAAAAAAAAAAAAAAAAAAAAGAACATGGAAAACACTCTATATAGGATAAAAAAATATATAACATCTAAAACGTGTCTTTTGAATGTTTTTGAGCTTCTTACGTACCGAATTTCTAAAAAAGCGTGCAAAACATCCTTTATGGTGAAATAGAACATTACCAAAAATGTGCGTTTTGAGTGTTTTTGAGCTTGTTGGGTACGAAAACGCCAAAATGCACACAAATTAACGGACATTGAGAAACGAAAAGTTATTAAGAAAAATATTATTATGAGTGTTTTTCAACATCTTATGTACGAAAACACTAAAACACGTGAATATCACTCTATATGGAGAAAAAAGCATTAACCAAACAAATGGGTTTTTTCCTCATGTTAGGTACGACAATCTATACAGAATACCATATATAAAAAACAGAATAACATTACCAAAAACGTATATTATAAGTGTTTTTGAGCTTCTTAGGTAACGAAATACTGAAACACGTGATTAGCACATCCATTTAGGCGTTTTGGTTTCTAAAAAGCTGGAAAACGCTTAAATCATACGTTTTTTGGTAATGTCTCCCGATAAAGGCTATTGTGCACGCGTTTTAGCATTATGGAACATAAGAAGCTCAAAAACACTCAAAAGACACCATTTTGATAATGTTGTTTTGATTTTTATATAGAGTGTCTTCCATGCTCTTTAGAGTTTTGGTGCCTAACGCTGAAAAGCCCCAAAATAACATTTTTTCTGGGAATGTCGTCTCTTTACCCTATAGAGGGTGAAATGGATGAATTTTTTGCGTATTGGTACGTAATAAGCTGAAAACATTCAAAATACACGTTTTTGGCAATATTATTCTGTTTCTCCATGAAGTTTCTTTTCTATGCATTATAGTGTTTTCGTACGTAAAAAGCTGAAAACAATCAAAAGACACGTTTTTGTTTGTTTCTCCAGTATAGCTTACTTTGCATGCACTTTGGCGTTTTCGAAAACACTACTAATACATGTTTTTGTACCCTAAATGAGGAAAGGAAACGCGATTTCCAGAAAAGTGCCTTTTGAATGTTTATTGGCGTGCTAGGCACCAAAACGCTAAAAAGCATGGAAAGCACCCTATAAAGGAAAACAAAACAGCTTAACCAAAAACGTCTGTTTTCAGTGTTTTTGAGTTTCTTACCTACCGAAACGATAAATCGCATGAAAAAAAAAAAAAAAAACATGGAGAAATAATATTATCAAAAACAAATATTTCGAGTGTTTTTGAGTTAGTTAAGTAGAAAAACGCCAAAATGCATATATAGTATCTTAAATGGGAAAATGAAAAGACGTTACTAAAATGTGTACTATTGATGTTTTTTTTTTAACTTATTAGGTACGAAGTCGCTAAAATGCATGAATAACACTCTATATGAAATAACATTACCAAAAACGTATATTTTAAGTGTTTTCACATTGTTATGAACGAAAACGCCATAATGCATGTAAAGCCCCCCTATTTGGGGAAAGGAAACGAGATTTCAGAAACGTGTCTAAAATGTGTTCTTCAGCGTGTTAGGCACAAAAATGTTAAAAAGCATACAAATCACCTGATATGGGAATACAAAACAACATTAAGAAAACGTTTCTTTTGAGTGTCCTACGTACCAAAACGATAAAAAAAAAAACAGAAAACATCCTTTATGGAGAAACAGAATAACATTACCAAAAACAAGTATTTTTAATGTTTTATGAGATTGTTACGTAAAAAAACGCCTAAATGAATCGAAAATACCCTATATGGGAAAAATCAAAAGACATTACGAGAAACGTGTATTTTGAGTGTTTTTGACCTTCTTAGTATCAAAAGGGTAAAACGCATGAATAACGCTCTATATGGAGAAAAAGAACAATATTGCCAAAACAAAAACGTGCATTTTGAGTGTTATGACATTGTTAGTTACCAAAAAGCCAAAATGCATGCAAAGACCCATATATAGATATATGATACGACATTAAAAGCGCATGAAAATACCCTATATGGAGAAACAGAATACATTTACCAAAAACGTGTATTTTGAGTGTCTTTGAGCTTATTATGTACAAAATCGCCTATCATCGAACAAAACACCCTTTATATGGAAATGAAAGGACATTACGAGAAACGTTTGTTATGTTTTTTTTTTAATACTCTCTTAAGTACCAAATCAGTAAAAAGCTTCAATAGTGCTCTGAAGAAAAAGAACAAACTTACCAAAAACGTGTATTTCTTTTACATTGATAATTGCCAAAATGCCAACATGAATGTAAAGCAACCTATATGAAGAAATGAAACGAAATCACTAGAAACTTGTCTTTTGTTATTTTTTGAGCGTGTTAGGCACCAAATCAGTAAGAAGCAACGAAATCACCCTATAGGGGAATACAAAACTAGTAAAACGTCTCTTTAGAGTGTTTTTTAGGTTCTTACGTACTAAAATGTCAAAATACATGCAAACACCCTGTTAGGTACCAAAGCACCAAAAAGAGCCTCTATGAGGAAATGAAAGGACATGACAAAAAACGTGTATTATAAGTATTTTTTTTTTTTCAGCTTCTTAGGTACAAAAACGCTAAAATAAATGAGAAGCACACTGTATGGAGAAAGAGAAAAACATTACCAAAATCGTGTAATTTGAATGTTTTTTTTTTTTTCACATTGTCAGGTAGCAAAATACCATAATGCTTGCTCGCTATACGAGAAAATTAAACAACAATGTAAGAAATGTGTTTTTATGTGTTTTTCAGCGCGTTAGGCACGAAAACGCTAAATAGCATGGAAAGCATTTTATATAGAAATGCAAAATAACATTACTAAAAGCATGTCTTTTAAGTGTTTTAAACTTTTTACGTTCCAAAATGCTAAAACACGTGCAACAAACACGAATAACCCTACCAAATAGAAAAATCTTACCAAAAACGTGTATTTTGAGTCTTTTTCAGTCTGTTACGTACATCAACTTAAAAATGCATATAAAGCACCCTGTATGTGGAAACGATAGGACATTACGAGAAACGTGCATTATCAGTGTTTTAAGTCTCTTAGGTACCAAACACTAAACCGCCTGAATGAAAATTGAATATATCCTACATCTCTTAATGGAGAAACAAAACATCACCAAAAATGTGTTTTTTAGTGTTTTTTTTTTTTTTACCTTGTTATGTACCAAAACGTCAAAAAACATACGAAGCATCCTTTATGGGGAAATAGAAAGACATTAGGAGAAACAAGTTTTGTTAGTGTTTTTGAGCTTCCTAATGCCAAAACGCTAAAACGCATGAATAGCACCCTATATAGAGAAAAGGAACAACATTAGCTAAAACCTTTATTTTGAGCGTTTTTCACATTATGTAGCAAAACATCATAATGCATGCAGATCCCTATATGAAGAAGCAAAACTATATTACAGGAAACGTGTCTTTTGAGTGTTTACTTGAGTGTTAGGAATCAAAATGCTAAAAAGCATTGAAAGCACCCTATTTGGCAATATAAATAACATTACCAAGAAAGTATCTTTAGAGTATTTTTGACGTCCTTACGTCCAAAATCGCTGAAACGCATGCAAAACAATCTTTATGGAGAAATAAAATAACATTACCAAAAACTTGTATTTTGATTATTTTTGTGCTTAAGTACAAAAATGCCAAATTACACGCAAAGCATCCTATATGGAGAAAACAAAGGACATTACGAGAAAAGTGTATTATGAGAGATTTTGAGCTTTTTAGGTACCAAGACTCAAAAACACATGATTAGCACTTTATATGGAAAAACAACTCTACCGAAAACTTTTACTTAAACTCTTTTTCATATTGTTAAGTACCAAAAGACAAAATGCATTGGAAGCCCACGAAACGACATTATCATCAACGTGGCTTTTCAGTGTTTTTCAACGTGTTAGACACCAGAACGCTAAAAAGCATGGAAAGCACTCTATAAAAGAATACAAAACAGCATTACTAAAAACGTGTTTTATAGGTTCTTATGTACAGAAACGCTAAAACCCATGCAAAACACCCTTTATGGAGAAGCGAAATAAATATTTCGTTGATAAATTACATTCAGGACAGTTAGGGAACATCCCTTACAGAAGAAAAAGATCGCAGAAGAATGATCCTAAATGGATGACTGAGGTTAAAACACTACATAGGGCGAAGGAGAAGTATACATGAGATTAAAGACAGGGGAAGTGGTTTTAAGGCCATAATATAATGAATTAGAAAAGTCAGGAGTTTAATAAGGATAGCTAAAAATAGTTATGAATTAAAGGTAGCCAGCCAAGCGAAGATGGACCTGAAAGGATTTTATCAGGCATATAAGACGAAGAATAGAGAAACAATAGTTCCTTAAAGACAGCAGAATGGGACCTGATTAGTTGTTGAGAGGAGATTAGTAAAATTGTGAGCGAGTATTTTTTAATTGTCTTTGCCCAGGAAAACATGCAGGATTTGCCGAATATTGAGAAGATATTTAGAGTAGAAGAGGATGAGAAGCTGACAGATATTACCATAACTAAAAGAGATAGTGGAACAGGAGATAGATAAGTTGAAAAGTTCAAGTCACCAGGACCAGATGAAATATATTCCACAGTATTTAAGGAAAGGAAAAAGGTTATAAGTAATCTGTTAGTTTCTGTCCTTAGGAAATCACTTTAGTCATGTGAGGTATCGGTAATTTGGAGGCAGGCGAATATAGTACCTACCTTTAAGAAAGGAGATAAAACTTTAACGTCTAACCTGTCAGCTTAACTTCTGTTGAATGTAAAATAATGGAGTCAATAATAGCGAAGAACATTTAAGAGCATTTAGACAAACATAACTTGATAACTCAGTTACAGCACGGCTTCTGGAATGGGGAGTCTTACCTGAGAAACTTGGTAAGTTTATACAGTAAGGTTTACAAGGTGGCAGATAATGGTGATAGTTATGGCATCCTATATCAGGACTTTAGTAAAGCGTTTGACAAGGTACCCCATCAGAGGCTACTGAGAAATGTTAGGGGGCACGAGAGAGATGAGGTGTTTAGATTGGATAAGGTCATGGCTAAGCGTCAGGCGACAGAGTGTTGTAATAAACGGCTCTAAATCGGAGTGGGGTCAAGTAATTAGTGTGGTGACAAAGGGATTATTAGTATTAGGGCCGATGTTGTTTGTAATATATGTCAATGGCTTGGATATTGGAATTAATAGTGTTGTTAGTAAATTTGCGGATGACACGAGAATATGTAGATTAATTAGGTCAGAATCGCATACCATCGCCTTGCAGGCAGATTTGAATAGGTTGAACGAATAGACGGACAGATGGCAAATGCAGTTTAATGTCAACAAATGCAAAGCACTTACCGTAAGTAGAAGAAACCCACACAGTAGTTACACAATGAACAACCAAGTTCTGGTAGGTTCAGGGTAAGTAAAAGATTTGAGATTTAAGGTTATATCTAAACTCCGTCTAAGAAAACAATAGAAAGAGGCCAGAAACAAAGCAAATAGTGTATTATGATTCATTTTCAGGAGTGCTAAAAGTAGAACTCCCGAAGTAATATTAAAGTTACATTTGGCGCTGGTCAGACTTCATCTAGACTACGCTGTCCAATTCTGGTCACCACATCACAGGAAGGATAAAGGTCTATTAGAATCAGTACAAAGGAAAATGACTAAAAGGATACAGGGGATGAAGAGTATTCCTTACGAAGCGATATTCAAGCTATTAAATTTACATTCTTTAAAGAGACGTAGGTTATGAGTGGACCTAATAGAAGTCTTTTAGTGGTATATGGGTTATGATAAAGGGAACATAAGGAAAATTCTTAGAATCTATAAATATGATAGAACAAGAAAAACGGGTTGAAGCCAGAAAACTTGATGTTCAAAAAGGAGACAGGAAGGAATTGGTTTTCAAATAGAGTAGTAGATGATTGGAACGGACGTAGTAATCAAGCTGTTAGTGCTGAGGCATTTGGGAACAGTAAGAGAAAATTACACATTTATGGATATGGATGATAGGTGGAAATAGGTAGGCATATTTCATACAAGTACTGCCACTTGTAGGCATGATGCCTTCTTGCAGATTTACTTATTTCTTATGTTCTTATGATCTTATTACCAAAAGCGTGTATTTTCAGTGTTTTTCAGCTATTACGTGAAAAAAAAAAATGACAAAATGCATGTAAAGCACCCTATATGAAGAAAAAGAGTGGCATTACGAGAAACGTGCATTATGAGTGTTTTTGAGATTCTTAGCTTTATATGGAAAAAAAAAAATGACATTACCAGAAGAGTGTCTTTTGAGTGTTTTTGAGCGTGTTAGGCAATAAAGCACTAAAAAGCAGGGCAATCACATTACATGGGAATAAAACCAAATTTTACCAAGAACTTGCCTTTAAGTGTTTTTGAGCTCCTTACATATTGAAACGCTAAAACGCATGCAAAACACCCTTTATGGAGAAATAGAAAAACATTTCCAAAAACATGTATTTTGAGTGTTTTTGATCATGTTACCTATAAAAACGCTTAAATACATGCAAAGAACCCTATATTTGGGAAACGAAAGGACATTATGAGAAACGTGTATTATGAGTGTTTTTAAGTTCCTTGAGTACCAAAAAGCTAAAACCCACAAATAACACTCTTTATAGAGAAGAAAATAAATAAAAAAAATAGCATTTTTTTTGTTTATTTATTATTCATCTTCATAGGTATCAAAATGCCAAAATTCTGGCAAAATTCAAGGAAATTATTTGAAAAAAAGAACATTATCAAAAAAGTTAATTTTAGCTTTTTTTCCGGACTCTTATGTACCAAACCCTAAAGTGCATGCAAAGCCACCTATATATGTAAATTAAACGACTTGATAAGAAACCTGTCTTTTGAGTGTTTTTTAGCATGTTAGGCACCAAAACGATAAATACCATTGAAGTCACTCAATAAGGGAATCCAAAACAAAATTACTGAAAACATGTCTTCTCAGTGTTTTACGTAGAAAAACGCTAAAACGGATGCAAACCAACAAATATGAAGAAATAGAATATTACCAAAAAGGTATATTTTGAGTGTTTTTAATCTTGTTACCTACAAAAAACGCGAAAAAGGATGCAAAGCACTCTATATTGGGAAAGAATAGGACATTACGAGAAACGTGAATAATGAGTGTTTCATAGTTTCACAAGAACCGCAAGGCAAAAAGCGCAAAAAACTCGTGTATATGGAGAAGTTTCTTAGTTACCAAAACGCTGGTACTCATGAATAACACTCTTAAATGAGAAACATAACAACCTTACGAAATGCGTGTATTTTGAGTGTTTTTCACATTCTTATTTACCAAAACCCCAAATTGCATGCAAAACTAGCTTTATGTTGCTATGAAATGACATTACCAGAAAAGTGACTTTGGGTGTTTTTGAGCGTGTTAGGCAATAAAGCACTAAAAAGCAGGGCAATAACATTACATGGGAATGAAACCAACTTTTTACCAAGAACTTGCCTTTAAGTTTTTTGAGCTCCTTACATAACAAAACGTTAAAACGATGCAAAACACCCTTTATGGAGAATTAGAATAACATTACCAAAAACATGTATTTTGAGAGTTTTTGATCATGTTAACTATAAAAACGCGAAAATACATGCAAAGAACCCTATGTTTGGGAAACGAAAGGACATTACGAGAAACGTGTATTATGAGTGTTTTTAAGTTCCTTAAGAACCCAAAAACTAAAACCCACAAATAACACTCTTTATAAAGAAAAAAATAAAAATAAAAAAATGGCAATTTTTTTATTTATTTTTTTTATTCATCTTCATATGTACCGAGATGCCAAAATTCTGGGAAAATTCTGGGAAATTATGTGATAAAAGAATTTTATCAAAAAAGTTAATTTAAGCTTTTTTTCCGAAATGTTATGTACCAAACTCTAAAGTGAATACAAAGCCACCTGCATGAGGATATTAAACGACTTTACGAGAAACCTTACTTTTTAGTGTTTTTCAGTATGTTAGGCACCAAAACGATAATAACATGGAAGTCACTCAATATGGGAATCCAAAACAAAATTACTGAAAACGTGTCTTTTCAGTGGTTTACGTAGAAAAACGCTAAAAAGGATGCAAACCAACCAACATGAAGAAATAGAATAACATTACCAAAAATGTATACTTTGAATGTTTTTGAGCTTGTTACCTAAAAAAAATGCAAAAATGGATGCAAAGTATTGCAAAACAAAAGGTTATTCTGAGAAACGTGTATAATGAGTGTTTTATAGTTCCACAAGAACCAAAAGGCAAAAAACACGAAAACTCGTGTACCTAGAGAAGTTTCTTAGTTACCAAAATGATGAAACTCATGAATAACACTTTTAATTGAGAAACAGAATTACCTTACAAAATGTGTGTATTTTGAGTGTTTTTCACATTCTTAGTTACGAAAATCCCAAATTACATGCGAAACTAGCTTTATGTGGGAAATAAATGACATTACCAGAAACGTGTATTTTGCGTGTTTTTGAGCGTTATATGCAACAAAGCACTAAAAAGAAGAACAATCACATTACATTGGAATAAAACCAAATTTTACGAATAATAAAAAAAAAAAAAAACAAGCTTACCAAATGAGTGTATTTTGGGTGTTTTTCACATTCTTAGTTACCAAAACCCCAAATTGCATGCAAAATATTGTGGGATAAAAATGTGGGGAAAAAATGACATTGAGTGTCTTTGAGCGTGTTAGGAAATATACCACTAAAAAGCAGGGCAATCACATTACATAGGGATAAAACCAAATTTTACCAAGAACTTCCCTTTAAGATTTTTGAGCTCCTTACATACAAAAACGCTAAAACGCATGCAAAACACCCTTTATGGAGAAACAGAATAACATTACCAAAAACACGTATTTTGAGCGTTTTTCAAACATGTTACCTATAAAAACACTTAAATACATATTTAGGAAACGAAAAAAAAACATTACGAGAAACGTGTATTATAAGTGTTTTTAAGTTTCTTAAGTACCAAATACGAGTAGCTAAAAGCCACAAATAACACTCTTTATAGAGAAAAAAAATATAAATAAATAAATAAAAAAATAGCAATTATTTTTTATTTTTTTTTGCTTTTCATATTCATAGGTACTGAGATGCCGAAAATCTGGCAAAATTCAGGGAAATTATGTGGTAAAAAAGAACATTATCAAAAAAGTTTATTTTAGATTTTTTTTTTTCGACTGTTATGTACCAAACCCTAAAGTGCATCCAAAGCCACCTATATGAGGAAATTACACGACTTTACCAGAAACCTTTCTTTTGAGTGTTTTCGTTTTTAGCATGTTAGGCATCAAAAGGATAAATAATATAGAAGTCACTCAATATGGGAATGCAAAACAAAATTACTGAAAACATGTCTTTTCCGTGTTTTACGTAGAAAAACGCTAAAACGGATGCAAACCAACCAATATGAAGAAATAGAATAACATTACCAGAAACGTATATTTTGAGTGCTTTTGAGCCTGTTAACCACAAAAAAGAAACGCGAAAATGGATGCAAAGCACTCTATATTGGGAAACAAAAGGACATTACGAGAAACGTCTATAATGAGTGTTTTATGGTTTCACAAGAACCACAAGGCAAAAAACGCAAAAACTCGTATATATGGATAAGTTTCTTAGATACCAAAATGCTGAAACTCATGTATAATGAGTGTCCTATTATTTTCGTGCAAAATAACTTGTGGTTCACAAGAACCACAAGGCAAAAAACGCAAAAATTCGTGTATATGAAGAAGTTTCTTAGATACCAAAATGCTGAAACTCATGAATAACACTCTTAATTGAGAAACAGAACAACCTTACTATATGCGTGTATTTTGAGAGCTTTTCACATTTTTAGTTACCAAAACCCCAAATTGCATGTGAAACCAGATTTATGTGGGAAAAAATGACATTACCAGAAAAGTGTCTTTTGAGTGTTTTTGAACGTGATAGGATATAAAGCACTAAAAAGCAGGGGAATCACATTAAATTCGAATAAAACCAATTTTTACCAAGAACTTGCCTTTAAGTGTTTTTGAGCTCCTTATATACAAAAACGCTAAAACGCCTGCAAAACACACTTTATGGAGAAACAGAATAACATTACCAAAAACATGCATTTTGAGTGTTTTTGATCATGTTATCTATAAAAACGCCTAAATACATAGAAAGAACCTTATGTTTGGGAAACGAAAGTACATTACGAGAAACGTGTATTATGAATGTTTTTAAGTTCCTTAAGTACCAAAAAGCTGAAATCCACAAATAACACTCTTTATTTAGAAAAAAATAAATAAATAAATAAAAAAAATAGAATTTTTTTTTTCTCATTCATCTTCATAGGTACCGAGATGACAAAAATCTGGGAAAATTCAGGGCAATTATATGATAAAAGAATGTCATCAAAAAAGTTGATTTTAGCTTTTTTTTTTTTCGGACTGTTATGTACCAAACCCTAAAGAGCATGCAAAGCCTCCTATATGAGGAAATTGAATGACTTTACCAGAAATCTGTCTTTTGAGTGTTTTTCAGCATGTTAGGCACCAAAACGATAAATAATAATGAACTCACTTAATATGGGAATCCAAAACAAAATTACTTAAAACGTGTCTTCTCAGTATTTTACGTAGATAAACGCTAAAACGGATGCAAACCAACCAATATCAAGAAATAGAAAAACATTACCAAAAAGGTACATTTTGAGTGTTTTTGAGCTTTTTTACTACAAAAAAAAACGCGAAGATTGATGCAAAGTACTCTATAATGGGAAAGAAAGGAACATTGCGAGAAAAGTGTATAATGAGTGTTTTTTTTAGTTCAAAAGAACCACAAGGCAAAAAACGCAAAAACTCGTGTATATGGAGAAGTTTCCTAGATACCAAAATGCTGAAACTCATGAATAACACTCTTAATTGAGAAACAGAACAACCTTACTAAATGCGTGTATTTTGAGTGCTATTCACATTATTAGTTACCCAAAACCCAAATTGATTGCGAAACCAGCTTTATGTGGTAAAAAAAAATGACATTTTCAGAAAGGTGTTTATTGAGTGTTTTTAGTGTGATTGGCAGTAAAGAACTAAAAAGAAGGGCAATCACATTACATGGGAATAAAACCAATGTTTACGAAGAATTTGCCTTTAAGTGTTTTTGAGCTCCTTATATACCAAAACGCTAAAACGCATGCAAAACGCACTTTATAGAGAAACAGAATAACATTACCAAAAACATGTATTTTGAGTGTTTTTAATAATGTTACCAATAAAACGCTTAAATACATGCTAAGAACCCTATTTGTGGGAAACGGATATTACGAGAAACGTGTATTATGAGTGTTTTTAAATTCATTAAGTAGCAAAAAAGCTAAAAGCCACAAATAACCCTCTATTGAGAAAAAATAAATAAATAAATAAAAAAAATGCGATATTTTTTTTTCTTTCTTATTCATCTTCACAGGTACCGAGATGCCAAAATTCGGGCAAAATTCATTAAATTTTGTGAAATAAGAACATTATCAAAAAAGTTAATTTTAGCTTTTTTTTCGACTGTTATGTAGCAAACCCTAAAGTGCATGCAAAACCTTCTATATGGGGAAATCAAACGTCTTTGCCAGAAAAGTGTCTTATGAGTGTTTTTCAGCATGTTAGGCACCAAAACGATAAATAACATGGAAGTCACTCTATATGGGAATCCAAAACAAAATTACTGAAAACGTGTCTTTTCGGTGTTTTACGTAGAAAAACGCTAAAACGAATGCAAACCAACCAATATGAAAAAAAAATAGAATAACATTACCAAAAAGGTATATTTTGAGTGTTTTTGAGGTTGTTACCTACAAAAAAGGTGAAAATGGATGCAAAGCACTCCCTATTGGGAAAGAAAAGGACATTACGAGAAACGTGTATAATGAGTATCTTATTATTTTCGAGCAAAAAAACTTGTGGTTCACAAGAACCACAAGGCAAAAAACGCAAAAACTCGTGTATATAAAGAAGTTTGTTAGATACCAAAATGCTGAAAATCATGAATAACAATCTTAATTGAGAAACAGAACAACCTAACCAAAAGCGTGTATTTTCAATGTTTTTCACATTCTTAGCAAAATCCCAAATAACATGCGAAACTAGCTTTATGTGGGGAAAAAATGACATTACCAGAAGTGTCTTTTGAGTGTTTTTGAGCGTGTTAGGCAATAAAGCACTAAAAAGCAGGGCAATCACAATACATGGGATTAAAACCATTTTTGACCAAGAACTTGCCATTATGTGTTTTTGAGCTCCTTACATACCAAAACGCTAACACGCATGCAAAACACTCCTTTATGGAGAAGCAGAAAAACATTATCAAAAACATGTGTTTTAAGTGTTTTTGATCATGTTACCTATAAAAACGCTTAAATACATGCAAAGAACCCGATCTTTGGGAAACGAAAGGACATTACGAGAAACGTGTATTATGACTGTTTTTAAGTTCCTTAAGTACCAAAACGTTAAAACCCACAAATAACACTCTTTAAGGAGAAAAAATAAATAAATAAATAAAATATAGCATTTTTTTTTTGTATTGATTTTCATAAAACCGAGATGCCAAAATTCTGCCAAAATTCAGGGAAATTATGTGGAAAAAAGAACATTATCAAAAATGTTAATTATAGCTTTTTTTTCGGATTGTTATTTACCAAACCATCAAGTGCATGCAAAGCCACCTATATGAGGAAATTAAACGACTTTACCAGAAACCTGTCTTTTCAGTGTTTTTCAGCATGTTAGGCACCAAACCGATAAATAATATGGAAGTCAGTCTATATGTGAATCCAAAACAAAATTACTGAAAACGTGTCTTTTCAGTGTTTTACGTAGAAAAAACGCTAAAACGGATGCAAAGCAACGAATATGAAGAAATAGAATAATATTACCAAAAAGTGTTTTTGAGCTTTTTACCTACAAAAAACGCGAAAATGGATGTAAAACCACTCTATATTGGGAAGCAAAAGAACATTTAGATAAACGTGTATAATGACTGTTTTATAGTTTCACAAGAACAACAAGACAAAAAACGAAAAAACTCGTGTATATAGAGAAGTTTCTTACATACCAAAATGGTAAAACAAATGAATAACACTTTTAATTGAGAAAAAACTACCTTACCAAATGTGTGTATTTTGAGAGTTTTCCACAATCTTATTACGAAAATCCCAAATTACATGCGAAACTAGCTTTAGGTGGGAAAAAAATGACATTATCAGAAAAGTTTCTTTTGAGCGTGATATGCAACAAAGCACAGAAAAGCAGAATAATCACATTATATAGGAATAAAACCAACTTTTACGAACAACTTTCTTTTAAGTGTTTTTAACTCCTTACATACCAAAACGCTAAAACGCATGCAAAACACCCTTTATTGAGAAACAGAATAACATTACCAAAAACATGTATTTTGAGTGTTTTTGATCATGGTACCTATAAAAACGCTTAAATACATGCAAAAAACCCTATGTCTGTGAAGCGAAAGGACATTACGAAAATCGTGTATTATGATTGTTTTTAAGTTCCTTAAGTACCAAAAAATTAAAACCCACAAATAGAGAAAAAATAAATTACTAAAAAAATAGAATATTTTTTTTGTTATTCATCTACATAGGTATGAAGATGCCAAAATTCAGGCAAAATTCAGGGAAATTATTTAAAAAAAAAACATTATAAAAAATTTTTTTAGCTTTTTTCCGGAATTATGTACTAAACCCAGAAATGCATGCAAAGCCACCTATATGGGGAAATTACACGACTTTACCAGAAATCTGTCTTTTGAGTTTTTTTTCAGCAATTTCAACAATATTACTGAAAACCTGTCTTTTTAGTAGTTTAAGAAGAAAAACGCTAAATCGGATGCAAACCAACCGATATGAAGAAATAGAATAACATTAACAAAAAGATATATTTTGAGTGTTTTTCAGCTTGTTACCTACAAAAAATGCGAAAATGGATGGAAAGCACTCTATATTGGGAAACAAAAGAACATTACGAGAAACGTATATAATGAGTGTTTTATAGTTTCACACGAACCACAAGGCAAAAAACGCAAAAACGCGTGTATATAGAGAAGTTTTATACATACCAAAATGCTAAAATGCATGAATAACACATTTAATTGAGGAAGAGAACTACCTTACCAAAATGTGTGTATTTTGAGTGTTTTCACATTCTTAGTTACGAAATTACGAAATTACGAAATCCGAAATTACATGCGAAACTAGCTTTATGTGGGGAAAAAAAATGATATTACCAGAAAAGTGTCTTTTGAGTGTTTTTGAGCGTGTTAGGCAATAAAACACTAAAAAGCAGGGCAATCACATTACATGGGAATAAAACCAACTTTTACGAAGAACTTGCCTTTTAGTGTTTTTGACACGCATTTAGTAAGGTTGTTCTAATTCTCAATTAAGAGTGTTATTCACGAGTTTCAGCATTTTGGTATCTAGGAAACTTCTCCATATTCACAAGTTTTTGTGTTTTTTTCCTTGTGGTTTTCTTGAACTATAAAACATTCATTATACATTTTTCTCGCAATGTCCCTTTGTTTCCCAATATAGAGTGCTTTGTATCAATTTTTGCGTTATTTTTTTTTTTGTAGGTAACAAGCTCAAAAACACTCAAAATATACATTTTTGGTAATGTTTTCCTGCTTCTTGATATTGGTTGGTTTGCATCAGTTTTAGCGTTTTTCTACGTAAAACACTGAGAAGACACGTTTTCAGTAATTTTCTTTTGGATTCCCACATAGAGTGAGTTCCTTATTATTTATCGTTTTGGTGCCTAACATGCTGAAAAACACTCAAAACACAGATTTTCTTGTGAGGTCTTTAATTTCCTCATATGCGAGGCCTTGCATGTCTTTTGAGTGTTTTTGAGCGTGTTACGCAATAAAGCACTAAAAGGAAGGGCAATCACATTACATGGGAATAAAACCAAATTTTACCAAGAACTTGCCTTTAAGTGTTTTGAGCTCCTTACATACCAAAACGCTAAAACGCCTGCAAAATACATTTTATGGAGAAACAGAATAACATGTATTTTGAATGTTTTTGATCATGTTATCTATAGAAACGCTTAAATACATGCAAAGAACCTTATGTTTGGGAAACGAAATTACATTCCGAGAAACGTGTATTATGAGTGTTTTTTTTAAGTTCTTTCAGTACCTAAAAACTAAAACCGCAAATAACACTTTTTATTTAGAAAAAAAAAATAATAAAAAAAAGAAGTGATTTTTTTTTTATTCATCCTTATAGGTACCGTGATGCAAATATTCTGCCAAAATTCAGGGAATTTATGTGGAAAAAAGAATATTACCAAAAAAGTTAATTATAGCTTCTTTTTCGGATTATTATGTTTCAAACCCTAAAGTGCATGCAAAGCCACTTATATAGGGAAGTTAAACGACTGTACCAGAAACCTGTCTTTTCAATGTTTTTCAGCATGTTAGGCACCAAAATGATAAATAATATGGAAGTCAGTCAATATGTGAATCCAAAACAAAATTACTGAAAACGTGTCTTTTCAGTGTTTTACGTAGAAAAACGCTAAAGCAGATGCAAACCAACCTACTCGTATATGATGAAATAGAATAACATTAACAAAAATATATATTTTGAGTGTTTTTGATCTTGTTACCTACAAAAAAATGCAATTACCAAAAACATATATTTTGAGTGTTTTTGATCATGTTATCTATAAAAACGCTTAAATACATGCAAAGAACCTTATGTTTTCTAAACGAAAGGACATTACGAGAAATGTGTATTATAGGTGTTTTTAAGTTCCTGAAGTACCAAAAAGTTAAAATCCACACATAACAGTCTTTATTTAGAAAAAAAAGTACGAAAATAAAAAAATAGGTTTTTTTTTTTTTGTTATTCATCTTCATAGGTACCTTGATGCCAAATTCTGGAAAAATTCAGGGCTATTATATGATAAGAGAAAATTATAAAAAAAGTTAGCTTTTTTTCGTATTGTTATGTACCAAACCCTTAAGTGCATCCAAAGACTCCTATATGAGGAAATTAAACGACCTTACAAGAAATCTGTTTTTTGAGTGTTTTTCAGCATGTTAGGCACCAAAACGATAAATAATAAGGAACCCACTCTATATGAAAATCTAAAACAAAATTGCTGAAAACATGTCTTTTCAGTGTTTTACGTAGAAAAACACTAAAACGGATGCAAACCAACCAATATCAAGAAATAGAAAAACATTACCAAAAATTTTGAGTGTTTTTGTGCTTGTTACCTACAAAAAACGCGAAAATTGATGCAAAGCACTCTATATTAGAAAACAAAAGGACTTTGCAAGAAAAGTGTATAATGAGTTTTTTTTATAGTTCAAAAGAACCAAAAGGCAAAAAACGCAAAAACTCGTGTATATGGAGAAGGCTCCTAGATACCAAAATGCTGAAACTCATGAATAACACACTTAATTGAAAAACAGAATAACCTTACTAAATGCGTGCATTTTGAGTGCTTTTCACATTCTTAGTTACCAAAACCCCAAATTCCATGCGAAACCATCTTTATGTGAGAAAAAAAATGACATTACCAGAAAAGTGTCTTTTAAGTCTTTTTAAGCGTGATAGGCAATAAAGCACTAAAAAGCAGGGCAATTCTATTACATTGGAATAACACAAATTTATACCAAAAACTTGCCTTTAAGTGTTTTTGAGCTCATGTACGAAACCGATAAAACGAATGCAAAACAATTTTATGGAGAAACAGAATAACATTACCAAAAACATGTATTTTTAGTGTTTTTGATCATGTTTTCTATAAAAACGCTTAAATACATGCAAAGAACATTATGTTTTGGAAACAAAAGGACATTACGAGAAACGTGTATTATGAATGTTTTTTTTAAGTTCCTTAAGTACCAAAAAGCTAAAACCAACAAATAACACTTTATTTAGAAAATAAAAAATAAAAAAAAATTAAAAAATAGGAATTTTTTTTTTTGTTATTCATCTTCATAGGTACCGAAATGCCAAAATTCTGGGAAAAATCAGGGCAACCATATGATAAAAGAATATTATGAAAAAAGTTAATTTCAGCTTTTTTTTCGGTCTCATATGTACCAAACCCTAAAGTGCATGCAAAGCCTCCTATTTGAGGAAATTAAACGACCTTTCCAGAAATCTGTGTTTTGAGTGTTTTTTAGCATGTTAGGCACCAAAACGATAAATAATAAGGAACTCACTCTATATGGGAATCCAAAACAAAGTTACTGAAAACGTGTCTTTTCAGAGTTTTACGTAGAAAAACGCTAAAACGGATGCAAAGCAACCAATATCAAAAAATAGAAAAATGTTACTAAAAAGGTATATTTTGAGTGTTTTTGAGCTTGTTACCAACAAAAAACGCGAAAATTGATGCAAAACACTCTATATTGGGAAACAAAAGGACATTGCAAGAAAAGTGTATAATGAGTGTTTTATAGTTCAAAAGAACCAAAAGGCAAAAAACGCAAAATCTCGTGTATATGGAGAGGTTTCCTAGATACAAAAATGCTAAAACTCATGTATAACACTCCTAATTGATCAACAGAACAACCTTAATAAATGCGTGTATTTTGAGTGCTTTTCACATTCTTAGTTACCAAAACCCCAAATTGCATGCGAAAATAGATTGTGGAAAAAAAAAAAGACTTTACCAGAAAAGTGTCTTTTGAGTGTTTTTGAGTCATAGGCAATAAAGCACTAAAAAGGAGGGAAATCACATTACATTGGAGTAAAACGAATTTTTACCAAAAACTTGCCTTTAAGTGTTTTTCAGCTCCTTATATACCAAAACACTAAAATGCATGCAAAACACACTTTATGGTGAAACAGAATAACATTACCAAAAACATGTATTGTGAGTGTTTTTGATAATGTTACCAATAAAAACGCTTAAATACATGCAAAGAACACTATTTTTGGGAAACGGCTAAAAGCCAGAAATAACACTCTTTATTGAGAAACAATAAATAAATAAAAAATAATACGATATTTTTTTTCTTTCTTATTCTTCTTCACAGGTATTGATATGCCAAAATTCGGGCAAAATTCAGGAAATTATGTGATATAAGAACTTTATCAAAAAAGTTAAATTTAGCTTTTTTTTTCGATCTGTTATGTACGAAACCCCTAAAGTGCATGCAAAGCCACCTATAAGGGGAAATTAAACGTGTTTGCTAGAAAACGGTCTTATGAGTGCTTTTCAGCATGTTAGGAACCAACACGATAAATAACATGGAAGTCAATCTTTATGGGAATCCAAAACAAAATTACTAAAAACGTGTCTTTTCGGTGTTTTACGTAGAAAAACGCTAAAACAGATGCAAACCAACCATTATGAAGAAATAAGATAACATTACCAGAAAGGTATATTTTGAGTGTTTTTGAAATTGTTACCTACAAAAAACGCGAAAATGGATGGAAAGCACTCTATATTAGGAAGCAAAAAGGACATTACGAGAAACGTGTATAATGAGTGTTTTATAGTTTAACAAGAACTACAAGGCAAAAAACGCAAAAACTCGTGTATATAGAGAAGTTTCTTACATTCTAAAAGGCTGAAACTCTGGAACAACAATCTTAATTGAGAAACAGAACAATCTTACTAAATGCGTGTATTTTGAGTGTTTATCACATTCTTAGTTACCAAAACCCCAAATTACATGCGAAACCAGCTTTATGTGGGAAAAAAACTGACTACTAGAAAAATGTCTTTTGAGTGTTTTTGAGCGTGTTAGGCAATAAACCACTAAAAAGTAGGGCAAACACATTACATTGAAATAAAACTAATTTTTAACAAGAACTTGCATTTAAGTGATTTTGAGCTACTTATATACCAAAACACTAAAACGCATGCAAAATACACTTTATGGTGAAACAGAAGAACATTACCAAAAACATGTATTTTGAGTGTTTTTTATTATGTTACCAATAAAAACGCTTAAATACATGCAACTAACCCTATTTTTGGGAAACGAAAGGATATTACGAGAAACGTGTATTATTAATGTTTTTTAAGTTCCTTTCGTACCAAAAAAGCTAAAACCCACAAATAACACTCTGTAGAGAAATTTTTTTTTTCATCTTTATAGGTACTAAGATGCCAAAATTCTGGCAATATTCTTTGGGAATCGAAAACAAAATTACTGAAAACGTGTCTTTTCGGTGTTTTACGTAGAAAAACGCTAAAACAGATGAAAACCAACCAATATGAAGAAATAGAATAACATTACCAAAGAGGTATATTTTGAGTGTTTTTGAGCTTGTTACCTACAAAAAACGCGAAAATTGATGCAAAGCATCAATCAAAGAAAAGGACATTACGAGAAACAAGTATAATGAGTGTCTTATTATTTTCGGGCAAAAAACGCAAAAATTCGTGTATATAAAGAAGTTTCTTAGATACCAAAATGCTGAAACTCATGAATAACAATCTTAATTGAGAAACAGAACAACATTACCAAATGCGTGTATTTTGAGTGTTTTTTTTCACATTCTTTGCAAAACACTAAATAGTATCCGAAACTAGCTTTATGTGGGAAAAAAAATGACATTATCAAAAGTATCTTTTCAGTGTTTTTGAGCGTGTTAGGCAATAAAGCAATAAAAAGATGGGCAATCATAATACATAAAACCAACTTTTACCAAGAACTTGCCTTGAAGTGTTTTTCAGCTCCTTACATACCAAATCGCTAAACGCATACAAAACACTCCTTTATGGAGAAGCAGAATAACAATACCAAAAACAAGTGTTTTGAGTGTTTTTATCATGTTACCTATAAAAACGAGAAATGTGTATTATGAATGTTTTTAAGTTCCTTAAGTACCAAAACGTTAAAACCTACAAATAACACTCTTTATAGAGGAAAAATAAATAAAAAAATAGAATTTTTAGTTTTTTGGTATTGATGTTCATAGGTACCAACATGCCAAAATTCTGCCAAAATTCAAGGAAATTATGTGGAAAAAAACATTATGGAAAAAGTTAATTTTACCTTATTTTTCGGAGTTATATTCCAAACCATAAAGTGTATGCAAAGCCACCTATCTGATGAAATTTAACAAATTTAAAAGAAACCTGTCTTTTGAGTGTTTTTCTGCATGTTAGGCACCAAAACGATAAATAATATGTAAGTCACTCTATATGGAAATCCAAAACAAAATTACTGAAAACGTGTCTTTTAAAAGATTTACGTAGAAAAACGCTAAAAGGGATGCAAACCAACCAATATGAAGAAATAGAATAACATTACCAAAAAAGTATATTTTGTGTGTTTTTAAGCTTGTTACATAAAAAAAACGCGAAAATGGATGCAAAGCACTCTATATAAGGAAAAAAAAAGGACATAACGAGAAACGTGTATAATGAGTGTCTCATAGTTTCACATGCAAAGGCAAAAAACGCAAAAAAACTCGACTGTATGGAGAAGTTTCTAAGATACCAAAATGCTAAAACACATGAATAACACTCTTAATCAACAAACAGAGACATCTTACTAAATCCGTGTATTTTGAGTGTTTTTCTTTACATTCTTAGTTACCAAAACCACAAATTCCATGCGAAACTAGCTTTATGTGGAAAAAAATGGCATTACCGGAAAAGTGTCTTTGAGTGTTTTTGAGCGTGTTAGGCAATAAAGCACTAAAAGGCAGGGCAATCACATTACATGGGAATAAAACCAACTTTTACGAAGAACTTCTTTTAGTGTTTTTGACACGCATTTAGTAAGGTTGTTCTGTTTCTCAATTAAGAGTGTTCTTCATGAATTTCAGCATTTTGGTATCTAGGAAACTTCTCCATATACACGAGTTTTTGCATTTTTTGCATTGTGGTTTTTTTGAACTATAAAACATTCATTATACACTTTTCTCGCAATGTCCCTTTGTTTCCCAATATAGAGTGCTTTGTATCAATTTTTGAGCTTTTTTTTGTAGGTAACAAGCTCAAAAACACTCAAAATATACATTTTTGGTAATGTTTTTCTGCTTCTTGATATTGGTTGGTTTGCATCAGTTTTAGCGTTTTTTCTATGTAAAACACTGAGGAGACGCGTTTTCAGTATTTTTCTTTTGGATTCCCACATAAAGTGAGTTCCTTATTATTTATCGTTTTAATGCCTAACATGCTGAAAAACACTCAAAAGAAAGATTTCTGGTGAGGTCTTTAATTTCCTCATATGCGAGGCCTTGCATGTCTTTTGAATGTTTTTTGAGTGTGTTACGCAATAAAACACTAAAATTAAGGGCAATCACATTACATGGGAATAAAACCAAATTTTACCAAGAACTTGCCTTTAAGTGTTTTTGAGCTCCTTACATACCAAAACGCTAAAAAGCATGCAAAATACATTTTATAGAGAAAGAAAATAATATTACCAAATACATGTATTTTGAATGCTTTTGATCATGATATCTATAAAAACGCTTAAATACATGCAAAGAACCTTATGTTTGGGAAACGAAAGGACATTACGAGAAACATGTATTATGAGTGTTTTTTTTCAAGTTCTTTCAGTAACTAAAAACTAAAACCCCAAATGACACTCTTTATTTAGAAAAAAATAATAAAAAAAAACGACTTTACTAGAAACCTGTCTTTTCAGTGTTTTTCAGCATGTTAGGCACAAAAACGATAACTAATATGGAAGTCAGTCAATATGTGAATCCAAAACAAGATTACTGAAAACGTGTCTTTTCAGTGTTTTACGTAGAAAAATGTTAAAGCGGATGCAAACCAACCTATATGATGAAATAGAATAACATTACCAAAAAGATATATTTTTAGAGTTTTTGAGCTTGTTACCTAGAAAAAAAATGCAAAAATGGATGTAAAGCACTCTATATTAGGAAATAAAGGGACATTACGAGAAACGTGTATAATGAGTGTTTTATAGTTTTAAAAGAACCACAAGGCAATAAACACAAAAACTCGTGTATACAGAGAAATTTCTTACATACCGAAATGATAAAATGCATGAATAACACTTTTAATCGATAAACAGAGCTACCTTACCAAATTGTGTGTTTTGAGTGTTTTTCACATTCTTAGTTACGAAAATGCCAAATTACATGCGAAACTACCTTCATATGGGAAAAAAAATGACATTACCAATAAAGTGTTTTTTTAGTGTTTTTGAGCGCAATATGCAACAAAGCACTAAAAAGCAGAACAATCACATTACATGGGAATAAAACCAACTTTACGAAGAACTTGCCTTTAAGTGATTTTTAACTCCTTACATACCAAATCGCTAAAACGCAAGCAAAACACCCTTTATGGAGAAACAGAATAACATTACCAAAAACATGTATTTTGAGTGTTTTTGATCATATAACTTATATAAACGCTTAAATACATGTAAAGAACCCTATGTTTGTATAACAAAACGACATAACGAAAATCGCGTATTATGAGTGTTTTTAAGTTCCTTAAGTACCAAAAAGCTAAAACCTACAAATAACACTCTTCATAGAGAGAAAATTTTTTTTTTATTTTTTATTCATCTTCATAGGTACCGAGATGCCAAAATTCTGCCAAAATTCATGGAAATTTTGTAAAAAAAAACATTATAAAAAAATAATTTTAGCTTTTTTCTGGAGTTATGTAGAAATCCTCAAGTGCATGCAAATCCACCTATATGGGGAAATTACACGAATTTACCAGAAACCTGTCTTTTGAGTGTTTTTTCAGCAATTTCAACAATATTACTGAAAATTTGTCTTTTCAGTGATTTACGTAGAAAAACGCAAAAACGGATGTAAACCAACTAATGTGAAGAAATAAAATAAAAAGATATATTTTGATGTGTTTTTCAGCTTGTTACCTTCAAAAAAATGCAAAAACGGATGGAAAGCACTTTATATTGGCAAAGAGAAGGACATTAAGAGAAACGTGTATGAGTGTTTTATAGTTTGACAAGAACCACAAGGTAAAAAACTCAAAAACTCGTGTACATAAAGAAGTTTCTTACATACCAAAAAGCTGAAACTCATGAATAACAATTTTAATTTTGAAACAGAAATACCTTACCAAATGTGTGTATTAGACAAGTTTCTTACATACCAAAATGCTGAAACTCATGAGTAATACTTTTACTTAAGAAATAGAAAAACCTTACTAAATGCCTGTTTTGAGTTTTTTTCACATTCTTAGTTACCAAAACCCCAAATTCCATGCAAAACTAGCTTTATGTGGAAAAAGAAAAGTGTCTTTTGAGTGTTTTTGAGCGTGTTAGGCAATAAAGCAATAAAAAGCAGGGCAATCACATTACATGGAACTAAAAACAACTTTTACCAAAAACTTGCTTTAAGTGTTTTTTGAGCTCATTACATACCAAAACGCTAAAACGCATGCAAAACATCTTTTATGGAGAAACAGAATAAAATTACCAAAAACATATATTTTGAGTGTTTTTGATAATTTTATCTATAAAAACGTTTAAATACATACAAAGAACCTTATGTTTTCGAAACGAAAGAACATTACGAGAAATGTGTATTATAGGTGTTTTTAAGTTCCTGAAGTACCAAAAGGTTAAAACTCACAAATAACAGTCTTTATTTAGAAAAAAAAAGTACGAAAATAAAAATATTAGATTTTTTTTTTTTGTTATTCATCTTCATAGGTACCGAGATGCCAAATTCTATTATATGATAAGAGAAAATTATCAAAAAAGTTAATTTTAGCCTTTTTTTCGGACTGTTATGTACCAAACCCTAAAGTGCATCCAGACTCTTATATGAAGAAATTAAATGACCTTACCAGAAATCTGTTTTTTTTTTTATGTTTTTCAGCATCTTAGGCACCAAAACGATAAATAATAAGGAACTCATTGTATATGAGAATCCAAAACAAAATTGCTGAAAACGTGTCTTTTCAGTGTTTTACGTAGAAAAACGCTAAAACGGATGCAAACCAACCAATATCAAGAAATAGAGAAACATTACCAAAAAGGTATATTTTGAGTGTTTTTGACCTTGTTACCTACAAAAAACGCGAAAATTGATGCAAAGCACTCTATATTAGAAAACAAAAGGACTTTGCAAGAAAAGTGTATAATAAGTTTTTTATAGTTCAAAAGAACCAAAAGGCAAAAAACAAAAAAACTCGTGTATATGGAGAAGGCTCCAAGATACCAAAATGCTGAAACTCATGAATTAATTGAGAAACAGAACAACCTTACTAAATGCGTGTATTTTGAGTGCTTTTCACATTCCTAGTTACCAAAACCCCAAATTGCATGCGAAACCACTTTTATGTGAGAAAAAATGACTTTACCAGAAAAGTTTCTTTTAAGTGTTTTTGAGTGTGGTAGGCAATAAAGCACTAAAAAGCAGGGCAATCATATTACATTGGAATAAGACCAATTTATACCAAAAACTTGCCTTTAAGAGTTTTTTAAGCTCCTTATATACAAAACTGCTAAAACGCATGGAAAACACACTTTATGGAGAAACAGAATAACATTACCAAAAACATGTATATTAAGTGTTTTTGATCATGTTATTTATAAAAACGCTTAAATACATGCAAAGAACATTATGTTGGGGAAACAAAAGGACATTACGAAAGACGTGTATTATGAGTGTTTTTTTAAGTTCCTTAAGTACCAAAAAGCTAAAACTCTCAAATAACACTATTTAGAAAATAAAAAATAAAAAACAAAAAAATAGCAATTTTTTTTTTTTTTTTGTTATTCATTTTCATAGGTAACGAGATGCCAATTTTCTGGGAAAATTCAGGGCAATCATATGATAAAACAATATTATCAAAAAAGTTAATTTCAGCTTTTTTTTTTCGAACTGTTATATTCCAAACCCTTAAGTGCATGCAAAGCCTCCTATATTAGGAAATTAAACGACCTTACCAGAAATCTGTGTTTTGAGTGTTTTTTTAGCATATTAGGCACCAAAACGATAAATAATAAGGATTTCACTCTATATGGGAATCCAAAACAAAGTTACTGAAAACGTGTCTTTTACGTAGAAAAACGCTAAAACAAATGCAAAGCAACCAATATCAAGAAATAGAAAAACGTTACAAAAAAGGTATATTTTGAGTGTTTTTGAGCTTGTTACCTACAAAAAACGCGAAAATTGATGCAAAGCAATCTATATTGGGAAACAAAAGGACATTGCAAGAAAAGTGTATAATGAGTGTTTTATAGTTCAAAAGAACCACAAGGCAAAAAATGCAAAATCTCGTGTATATGGAGAGGTTTTCTAGATACCAAAATGCTAAAACTTAATTGAGAAAACAGAACAACCTTACTAAATGCGTGTATTTTGAGTGTTTTTAACATTCTTAGTTACCAAAACGCCAAATTGCATGCGAAAAAAAAAGACTTTACCAGAAAAATGTCTTTTATATGTTTTGAGCGTGATAGGCAATAAAGCACTAAAAAGGAGGGCAATCACATTACATTGGAGTAAAACGAATTTTTACCAGGAACTTGCCTTTAAGTGTTTTTCAGCTCCTTATATACCAAAACACTAAAATGCATGCAAAACACACATTATGGTGAAACAGAATAGCATTACCAAAAACATGTATTTTGAATGTTTTTGATCATGTTACCAATAAAAACGCTTAAATACATGCAAAGAACAATATTTTTGGGAAACGAAAGGAAATTACGAGAAACGTGTATTATGAGTGTTTTTAAGTTCATTAATTACCAAAAAGCTAAAAGCCACAAATAACACTCTTTATTGAGAAACAATAAATAAATAAAGAAATTCAATATTTTGTTTTTCTTTCTTATTCATCTTCAGAGGTATCGATATGCCAAAATTCGGGCAAAATTCAGGAAATTATGTGATATAAGAACATTATCAAAAAAGTTTAATTTAGCTTTTTTTTCAGACTGTTATGTACCAAACCTCTAAAGTGCATGCAAAGCCACCTATAAGGGGAAATTAAACGTGTTTGCCAGAAAATGGTCTTATATGTGTTTTTCAGCATCTTACGAACCAACACGATAAATAACATGGAAGCCAATCTTTATGGGAATCCAAAAGAAAATTACTAAAAACGTAACTTATCGGTGTTTTACGTAGAAAAACGCTAAAACTTATGCAAACCAACCATTATGAAGAAATAAAATAACATTACCAAAAAGGTATATTTTGAGTGTTTTTGAAATTGTTACAAAAAACGCAAAAATGGATGGAAAGCACTCTATATTGGGAAGCAAATGGACATTACGAGAAACGTATATAATGAGTGTTTTATAGTTTCACAAGAACAACAAGGTAAAAAACACAAAAACTCGTGAATATAGAGAAATTTCTTATGTTCTAAAATGCTGGAAACTCTTAATTGAGAAACAGAACAATCTTACTAAATGCGTGTATTTTGAGTGCTTTTCACATTCCTAGTTACCAAAACCCCAAATTGCATGCGAAACCAGCTTTATGTGGGAAAAAAATGACATCATCAGAAAAATGTCTTTTGAGTGTTTTAGAGCGTGTTAGGCAATAAAGCACAGGGCAAACACATTACATTGGAATAAAACCAATTTTAACAAGAACTTGCTTTTAAGTGTTTTGAGCTCCTTATATACCAAAACACTAAAACGCATACAAAATACACTTGATGGTGAAACAGAAGAACATTACCAAAAACATGTATTTTGAGTGTTTTTGATCATGTTACCAATAAAAATGCAATAAAATATATGCAAATAACCCAATTTTTGGGAAATGAAAGGACATTACGAGAAACGTGTATTATTAATGTTTTAAGTTCCTTAAGTACCAAAAAAGCTAAAACCAACAAATAACACTTTATAGAGAAAAAAAAGAAAATAATAATTATTTTTTTTTTGTTATTCATCTTCATAGGTACTAATATGCCAAAATTCTGGCAATATTGTTTGGGAATCGAAAACAAAATTACTGAAAACGTGTCTTTTCGGTGTTTTACGTAGAAAACGCTAAAACAGATGAAAACCAACCAATATAAAAATAGAATAACATTACGAAAGAGATATGTTTTGAGTGTTTTTGAGCTTGTTGCCTACAAAAAACGCGAAAATTCATGCAAAGCACTTCCTATTGGGAAAGAAAAGGACATTACGAGAAACAAGTATAATGAGTGCCTTATCATTTTCAGGCGAAAAACGCAAAAACTTGTGTATATAAAGAAGTTTCTTAGATACCAAAATGCTGAAACTCATGAATCTTAATTGAGAAACAGAACAACATTACCAAATGCGTGTATTTTGAGTGTTTTTTTCACATTCTTCGCAAAACCCTAAATAGCATGCGAAACTAGCTTTATGTTAGAAAAAAATGACATTACCAGAAGTATCTTTTCAGTGTTTTTCAGGGCGTTAGGCAATAAAGCACTAAAAAGCAGGGCAATCATATTACATTGGAATAAAACCAACTTTTACCAAGAACTTGCCTTGAAGTGTTTTTCGGCTCCTTACATACCAAATCGCTGAAACGCATGCAAAACACTCCTTTATGGAGAAGCAGAATAACAATACCAAAAACAAGTGTTTTGAGTGTTTTTTATCATGTTACCTATAAAAACGTTTAAATACATGCAAAGATCTCCATATTTGGGAAACGAAGGGACATTACGAGAAATGTGTATTATGAATGTTTTTAAGTTCCTTAAGTACCAAAACGTTATAACCTACAAGTAACACTCTTTATAGAGAAAAAAAAAAAAAAAAAAAAAAATCATTTTTATTTTTTTTATTATTGATGTTCATAGGTACCAACATGCCAAAATTCTAAAAGAAAAACATTACTAGTGTATATGAAGAAGTTTCGTAGATACCAAAATGCTGAAACTCATGAAAAACACTCTTAATTGAGAAACAGAACAATCTTACTAAATGTGTGTATTTTGAGTGCTTTTCATATTCTTAGGTACTAAAACCCCAAATTGCATGCGAAACCAGCTTCATGTGGGAAAAAAATGACATTACCAGAAAAATGTCTTTTGAGTGTTTTTGAGCGTGTTAGGCAATAAAGTACTAAAAAGAAGGGCAATCACATTACATTGGAATAAAACCAATTTTTAATAACAACCTGCCTTTTAGTGTTTTTGAGCTCCTTATATACCAAAACATTAAAACGCATGCAAAATACACTTTATGGTAAAACAGAATAACATTACCAAAAACATGTATTTTGAGTGTTTTTGATCATGTTACCAATAAAAACGATTAAATATATGCAAAGAACCCTATTTTTGGGAAACGAAACGACATTACGAGAAACGTGTATTATGAGTGTTTATCAGTTCATTAAGTACGAAAAAGCTAAACGCCACAAATTACACTCTTTATTGAGAAAAAAAAAATAAAAAAAAAATACGATATTTTTTTTTTCATTCTTATTCATATTCACATGTAACGAGGTGCCAAAATTCGGGCAAAGTTCAGGAAATTATATGAAATAAGAACATTATCAAAAAAGTTAAATTTAGTTTTTTCCGGACTGTTATGTACCATACCCGTTAAGTGTATGCAAAGCCACCAATATGGGGAAATCAAACCTCTTTGCCAGAAAACTGTCTTATGTGTGTTTTTCAGATGTTAGGAACCAACATGATAAAACCCAAGAAAGTCAGTCTATAAGGGAATCCAAAACACAATTATTGAAAACGTGACTTTTTGGTGTTTTACGTAGAAAAACGCTAAAACGGATGCAAACCAACCAAAACGGAGAAATAGAATAACATTACCAAAAAGGTATATTTTGAGTGTTTTTGTAATTGTTACCTACAAAAAACGCGAAAATGGATGGAAAGCACTCTATATTGGGAAGCAAAAGGACATTACGAAAAACGTGTATAATAAGTGTTTTATAGTTTCACAAGAACCAAAAGACAAAAATCGAAAAAACTTGTGTATATAAAGAAGTTTCTTACCTTCCAAAATGCTGAAACTCATGAATAAGACTTTTAATTGAGAAACAGAACTATCTTACCAAATGTGAATATTTTGAGGGTTTTTCACATTCTTAGTTACGAAAATCCGAAATTACAAGCAAAACTAGTTTTATGTGGGAAAAAATGACATTACCAGAAAAGTGTCTTTTGAGTGTTTTAGGGCGTGATATGCAACAAAGCACTAAAAAGCAGAACAATCACATTACATGGGAATAAAACCAACTTTTACCAAAAACATTCCTTTAATTGTTTTTAACTCCTTACATAACAAAACGCTAAAATGCATGCAAAACACCCTTTATGGAGAAACAAAATAACATTACCAAAAACATGAATTTTAAGTGGATATTACGAAAATTGTGTATTATGAGAGCTTTTAGGTTCCTTAAGTACCAGAAAGCTAAAACACACAAATAACACTCTTTATAGAGAAAAAAATATACAATACAATTTTTTTTTTTTTATTATTCATCTTCATAGGTACCGAGATGCCAAAATTCTTGCAAAATTCAGGGAAATTAGGTAAAGAAAAAAAATTATTAAAAAAATTATTTTAGCTTTTTTCCGGACTTATGTACCAAACCCTTAAGTGCATGCAAAGCCACCTATATGGGAAAATTACACGACTTTTTGAAACCTCTACCAGAAGCAATTTCAACAATATTACTGAAAACGAGTCAACGAGCTTGCGTGTATATGGAGAAGTTTCCTAGATACCAAAATGCTGAAAATCATGAATAACACTCTTAATTGAGAAACAGAACTACTTTACTAAATGCGTGTATTTTGAGTGCTTTTCACATTCTTAGTTACCAAAATCCCAAATTGCATGCGAAACCAGCTTTATGTGGGAAAAAAATGACATTACCAGAAAAGTGTCTTTTGAGTGTTTTTGAGCGTGATAGGCAATATAGCACTAAAAAGTAGGGGAATCACTTTACATGGCAATAAAATAAATTTTTACGAAGAACTTACCTTTAAGTGTTTTGAGCTCCTTATATAACAAAACGCTAAAACGCATGCAAAACACACTTTACGGAGAAAGAGAATAACATTACCAAAACCATATATTTTGAGTTGTTTTCATCATGTTACCAATAAAAACGCAAAAATACATGCAAAGAAACCTGTTTTTGGGAAACGAAAGGACATTACGAGAAACGTGTATTATGAGTGTTTTTAAGATCATTATTTACCAAAAAGCTAAAAGCCACAAATGACACTCTTTATTAAGAAAAAATAAATAAATAAACAAAAAATACGATATTTTTTTCTTTCTTTTTCATCTTCACAGGTACCGAGATTGCAAAATTTGGGCAAAATTCAGGAAATTATGAGTCAATTATCAAAAAAGTTAATTTTAGCTTTTTTTATCGAACTGTTATTTACCAAACCCTAAAGTGCATGCAAAGCCACCTATATGGGGATATTAAACGTCTTTGCCAGAAAACTGTCTTATGAGTGTTTTTCAGCTTGTTAGGCACCTTAATGGTAAATAACATCCAAGTCACTCTATATAGGAATCTAAAACAAAATTACTGAAAACGTGTCTTTTCGGTGTTTTACTTAGAAAAATGCTAAAACGGATGCAAATAACGAATAAAAAGAAATAAAATAACATTACCAAAAAGGTACATTTTGAGTGTTTTTGAACTGTTACCTACAAAAAACGCGAAAATAGATGCAAAACACTCCCTATTGGGAAACAAAAGGACATTACGAGAAACGTGTATAATGAGTGTATTATTATTTTTGAGCAAACGAACTTGTGGTTCACAAGAACCACAAGACAAAAAACGCAAAAACTCGTGTATATAAAGAAGTTTCTTAGATACCGAAATGCTGAAACTCATGAATAACAATATTATTTGAGAAACAGAACAACATTACCAAATGCGTGTATTTTGAGTGTTATTCACATTCTTAGCAAAACCCTAAATAGCACGCGAAACTATGTTGGAAAAAATGACATTACCAGAAGTGTCTTTTGAGTGTTTTTGAGCGTGTTAGGCAATAAATCACAAAAAAATCTCATTACATATGAATAAAACCAACTTTTACAAAGAACTTGCCTTGAAGTGTTTTTGACCTCCTTACAAACGAAAACGCTAAAACGCATGCAAAAAACTCCTTTATGGAGATGCAGAATAACATTAGTAAAAACGTGTTTTAAGTGTTTTTTGATCATGTTACCTATAAAAAACGTTTAAATACATGCAAAGAACCCTATGTTTGGGAAACGAAAGGACATTACGAGAAACATGTATTAGGACCGTTTTTAAGTTCCTTAAGTACCAAAACGTTAAAAGCCACAATTAACACTCTTTATAGAGAAAAAAATATATAAATTGAAAAAATAGCATTTTTTTTATATTGATTTTCATAGGTACCAAGATGTCAAAATTCTGCCGAAATTAAGGGAATTTATGTGGAAAAAAGAACATTATCAAAAAAGTTAATTACAGCTCTTTTTCGGATTTTTATATACCAAACTCTAAAGTGCATGCCACCTATATAAGGAAGTTAAACGACTTTACCAGAAACCTGTCTTTTCAGTGTTTTTCAGCATGTTAGGCACCAAAACGATAAATAATATGAAAGTCAGTCAATATGTGAATCCAAAACAAAATTACTGAAAACGTGTCTTCTCAGTGTTTTACGTAGAAAAACGCTGAAACAGATGCAAACCAACAAATATGAAGAAATAGAATAACATTACCAAAATTGTTTTTGAGCTTTTTACCTACAAAACACGCACAAATGGATGGAAAGCACTCGATATTGTAAAGGAAAAGGACATTACGAGAAACGTGTATAATGAGTGTTTTATAGTTTCACAAGAACCACAAGTCAAAAAACGCAAAAACTCGTGTATATAGAGAAGTTTCTTACATACCAAACGCTAAAACTCATGAATAACACTTTTAATTGAAAAACAGAACTACCTTACCAAATGTGTGTATTTTGAGTGTTTTTCCCATTCTTAGTTACGAAAATCCCAAATTACATGCGAAACTAGCTTTATGTGGGGAAAAAATGACATTACCAGAAAAGTGTCTTTTGAGTGTTTTTGAGCGTTATATGCAAAAAAGCAGAATAATCACATTACATTGAATAAAACCAAATTTTAGGAAGAACTTGCCTTTAAGTGTTTTTTAACTCCTTACATACCAAAACGCTAAACGCTTGCAAAACGACCTTTATGGAGAAACAGAATAACATTACCAAAAACGTATTTTGAGTGTTTTTGATCATGTTACCTATAAAATCGCTTAAATACATGCACAGAACCCAATGTTTGTGAAACGAAAGGACATTACGAGAAACGTGTATTATGCGTGTTTTTAAGTTCCATAAGTACCAAAAAGCTAAAACCTCTTTACAGAGAAAAAATAAATAAAGAAATAATTAAAAATAGGATCTTTTTTTTTATTTTTCTTTATAGGTACTGAGATGCCAACATTCTAGAAAAATTCAGGGAAATTATGTGTAAAAAGAAAATTAACAAAAAAGTTAATTTTTTGCTTTTTTTCGGACTGTTATGTACCAAACCATGAAGTGTATGCAAAGCCAACTATATGGGGAAATTAAACGACTTTACGAGGAACCTGTGTTTCTAGTGTTGTTCAGCATGTTAGTCACCAAAACAATAAATAATATTGAAGTCATTCTATGTGGAAATCCAAAGCAAAATTATTTTAAACGTGTCTTTTTCGTGTTTTACATAGAAAAACGCTGAAACGGATGCAAACCAACCAATATGAAGAAATAGAATAAGATTACCAAAAAGGTATAATTTGAGTGTTTTTTTTAGCTTTTTACTTACAAAAAATACGAAAATGGATGCAAAGCTCGCTGTATTGATTAACAAAAAGACATTACAAGAAACGTGTATAATGAGTGTTTTATAGATTCTCAAGAATCACAAGGGAAAAAACGCAAAAACTCATATATATGGACAAGTTTCTTAGATACCAACATGCTGAAACTCATGAATAACACTCTTAATTGAGAAACAGAACAACCTTACCAAATGCGTGTATTTTGGGTGTTTTTCACATTCTTAGCTACCAAAACCCCAAATTTTATGTGAAAGTAGCTTTATGTGGGAAAAAAATGACATTACCAGAAAAGTGTCTTTTAAGTGTTTTTTTTTTTTTTTTTTAGCATGATAGGCAATAAAGCACTAAAAAGCAGGGCAATCACATTACATGGGAATAAAACTAACTTTTTTGAGCTCCTTATATACAAAAACGCTAAAACGAATGCAAAACACTCTTTATGGAGAAACAGAATAATATTACCAAAAACATGTGTTTTGAGTGTTTTTGATCATGTTATCTATAAAAACGCTTAAATACATGCAAAGAACCTTATGTCTGGGAAATTACAGGACATTTCGAGAAACATGTATTGCGAGTGTTTTTAAGTTCTTTAAGTACCATTTAGCTAAAACCCATAAATAACACTGTTTATAGAAAAAAATAAATAAAATCAATAAAAAGATAGGAATTGATCATTTTTTTTGTTATTCATCTTCATAGGTACCAAGATGCCAAAATTCTGGCAAAATTCAGGAAAATTGTGAAAAAAGAATATTATGAAAAAAATTTAATTTTTGCTTTTTTTTCGGACTGTTATGTACCAAACCCTAAAGTGCATGCAAAGCATCCTATATGGGGAAATAAACGACTTTACCAGAAACCTGTCTTTTGAGTGTTTTTCAGCATGTTAGGCACCAAAACGATATATAATATGGAAGTCACTCAATATGGGAATCCATCACAAAATTACTGAAAAAGTGTCTTTTCAGTGTTTTACGTAGAAAAACGCTAAAACGGTTGCAAACCAACGAATATGAGGAAATAGAATAACATTACCAAAAAAGGTATATTTTCAATGTTTTTGAGCTTCTTACCTACAAAAAAAAACAAAAATGGATAGAAAGCACTCTATATTGAGATACAAAAGGACATTACGAGAAACTTGTAAAATTAGTATTTTATAGTTGCACAAGAACCACAAGGCAAAAAACGCAAAAACTCGTCTATATGGATAATTTTCTTAGATACCAAAATACTGAAATTCAGGAATAATACTCTTAATTGAGAATACAGAACAACCTTACGATATGCGTGTATTTTGACTGTTTTTCACATTCTTAGTTACCAAAATCCCAAATTGCATGCAAAACTAGCTTTATGTGGTAAAAAAATGACATTACCAGAAAAGTGTCTTTTGAGTGTTTTTGAGCGTGTTAGGCAATAAAGCACTAAAAAGGAGGGCAATCACATTACATGGGAATAAAACCATCTTTTACCAAGAACTTGCTTTGTAGTGTTTTTGAGCTCCTTATATACCAAAACGCTAAAACGCATGCAAAAAACCCTTTATGAAGAAACAGATTAACATAACCAAAAACATGTATTTTGAGTGTTTTTGATCATGTTACCTCTAAAAACGCTTAAATACATGCAAAGAACCCTATGTCTGGGAAACGAAAGGAAATTACGAGAAACGTGTATTATGAGTTTTTTTTTAAGTTCCATAAGTACCAAAAAGCTAAAACCTCTTCAGTAAATAAATAAATAGGATTTGTTTTTTGTTATTCTTTTTCGTAGGTACCGAGATCCCAAAATTCTGGCAAAATTCTGGGAAATTATATGAAAAAAGAACATTATCAAAAAAGTTAATTTTAGCTTTTTTTTTCGGACTGTTATGCACAAAACACTAAAGTGCATGCATAGCCACCTATATGGGGAAATTAAATGACTTTACGAGAAACCTGTGTTTCTAGTGTTTTCAGCATGTTAGTCACCAAAACAATAAATAATATGGAAGTCATTCTATATGGGAATCCAAAACAAATTACTGAAAATGTGTCTTTTCGGTGTTTTAAGTAGAAAAATGCTAAAACATATGCAAACCAACCAACAAGAAAAAATAGAATAAGATTAACAAAAAGATATATTTTGAGTATTTTTGAGCTTTTTACAAAAAACGCGAAAATGGATGGAAAGCTCTCTATATTGGTTAACAAAAGGACATTATGAGAAACGTGTACTCATGAATAACATTCCTAATTGAGAAACAGAACAACCTTACTAAATGCGTGTATTTTGAGAGCTTTTCACATTCTTAGTTACTAAAACCCCAAATTGCATGCGAAACCAGCTTTATATGAGAAAAAAAATAAAAATTACCAGAAAAATATCTTTTGAGTGTTTTTGACCTGATAGGCAATAAAGCACTAAAAAGGAGGGCAATCAAATTATATTTGAATAAAACAAATTTTTATCAAGAACTTCTCTGTAAGTGTTTTTGAGCTCCTTATATACTAAACCGCTAAAACGCATGCAAAACAAACTTTATGGAGAAACAGAATATAATTACCATAAACATTTATTTTCAGTGTTTTTGATCATGTTATCTATAAAAACGCTTAAATACATGCAAAGAACCTTATATTTGGGAAGCCAAAGGACATTACGAGAAACGTATATTATGAGTGTCTTTTTTAAGTTTGTTAAGTGCCAAAAACCTAAAACCCACTTTTTATTTAGAAAAAATAAATAAATAAAAAAATAAAAAATTAGGAATTTTTTTTTTTTGTCATTCATCTTCATAGGTACCGAAATGCCAAAATTCTGGGAAAATTCAAGGCAAATATATGATAAAAAATATTATCAAAAGAGTTGATTTTAGCTTTTTTTTCGGAGTGTTATGTACCAAACCCTAAAATGCATGCAAAGCCTCCTATATGAGGAAATTAAACGACCTTTCCAGAAATCTGTCTTTTGAAAGTTTTTCAGCATGTTGGCACGAAAATGATAAATAATAAGGAACTGACTCTATATGGGAATCCAAACCAAAATTACTGAAAACGTGTCTTCCCAGTGTTTTACGTAGAAAAATGCTAAAATGGATGTAAACCAACCAATATCAGGAAATAGAAAAAAACATTACCAAAAAGGTATATTTTGAGTGTTTTTGAGCTTGTTAGCTACATGTTAAATACATGCAAAGAACCCTATGTTTGTGAAACGAAAGGACATTACGAAAATCGTGTATTATGGGTATTTTTAAGTTCCTTAAGTATTAAAAATCTAAAACCCACAAATTTTCTCTTTATAGAGAAAAAAAAATTATTTAAAAAAAATAATATTTTTTTAGTTTTTGTTATTCATCTTCATAGGTACCGAGATGCCAAAATTCTGAGAAAATTCAGGGAAATTATGTGAAAAAAACATAAAAAAAAATAATTTTAGCTTTTTCCGGAGTTATGTACGAAACCCGGAAGTGCATGCAAAGCCACCTATATATGGAAATACACGACTTTACAAGAAACGTGTCTTTGGGTGTTTTCAGCAATTTCAACAATATTACTGAAAACATGTCTTTTCAGTTTTAGCGTAGGACGCTAAAACGGGTGCAAACCAACCAATATGAAAAAATAGAATAACATTACAAAAAAGTTGAGTGTTTTTGAGCTTGTTACCTACAAAAACGCAAAAATCAATGCAAAGCAGTCTATATTGGGAAACAAAAGGATATTACAAGAGAATTGTATAATGAATGTTTTAATAGTTTTTAAGAACCATAAGGCAAAAAACGCAAAAACTCGTATATATGGAGAAGTTTCTTAGATACCAAAATGCTAAAACTCATGAATAACACTCTTAATTGAGAAACATAACAATCATAGAAAATGAGTGTATTTTGAGTGTTTTTTTTTCACATTATTAGTGGTCCAACCCCAAATTACATGCGAAACTGTGGAAAAAAAAATGAAATTAGTAGAAAAGTGTCTTTTTAGTGTTTTCAGCGTGTTAGGCATTAAAGCACCAAAAAGCAGGGCAATCACATTACATGGGAATATAACCAACTTTTATCAAGAACTTGCCTTTAAGTTTTTTTTAAGCTCCTTACATACCAAAACGCTAAAACCCATGCAAAACATCCTTTATGGAAAAACTAAATAACATTATCAAAAACATGTATTATGAGTGTTTTTGAGCTTATTACCAATAAAAACGCTTTAATACATGCAAAGAACCCTATGTTTGGGAATGAAAGGACATTACGAGGAATGTGTATTATGAGTGTTTATAAGTTCCTTAAGTACCAAAAAGCTAAAACCCACAAATAACACTCTCTATAGAGAAAAATAAATAAATAAATAAATAAATAGCATTCTTTTTTATTGATCTTCATAGGTACCGAGATGCCAAAATTCTGGCAAAATTCAGGAAAATTACTTTAAAAAAGAATATTATTAAAAAGGTTAATTTTAGCTTTTTTTCGGACTGTTATGTACCAAACCCTAAAGATTATGCAAACCCACCTATATGGGGAAATTAAACGACTTTACAATAAACCTGTCTTTTGAGTGTTTTTCAGCATATTAGGCATCAAAACGACAAATAACATGGAAGTCACTCTATATGGGAATCCAAAACAAAATTACTGAAAACGTGTCTTTTCTGTGTTTTACGTAGAAAAACGCTAAAACGAATGCAAATCAACCAATATCATCAAATAGAATAATATTACCAAAAAGGTATTTTTTTTTGTGTTTTGAACGAAAATGGATGCAAATCTCTCTATATTGGGAAACAAAAGGACATTACGAGAAACGTTTATAATGAGTGTTTTATAGTTTCACAAGAACCACAAGACAAAACAAGCAAAAACTCGTGTATATGAAGATGTTTCTTAGATACCAAATTTTGAAATTCATCAATAACACTCTTAATTGAGAAACAAAACAACCTTACCAAATACGTGTATTTTGAGTGTTTTTCACATTCTTAGCTACCAAAACCCGAAATTACATGCGAAACTAGCTTTATGTATGAAATAAACGACATTACCAGAAAAAAAGTCTTTTGAGTGTGTTTGAGTGTGTTTGAGCGTGTTAAACAATAAAGCACAAAAAAACAGGGCAATGACATTACATGGGAATAAAACGAACATTTACCAAGAACTTGTTTTTAAGTGTTTTTCAGCTCCTTACATACCAAAACGGTAAAATGCATGCAAAACACCCTTTATGGAGAAACAAAATAAAATTACGAAAAACATGAAATTTTTTTAGTGTTTTTTATCTGTTACGTATAAAAACGCTTAAATACATGCAAAGAACCCTATCTTTGGGAAACGAAAGGGTATTACGAGAAACGTGTATTTTCACTATTTTTAAGTTCCTTAAGTACCAAAACGTTAAAACCCACAAATAACACTCTTTAAAGAGAAAAAAAATAAAAAAATAAATAAATAAATAGCATTCTTTTTTATTGATTTACCGAGATGCCAAAATTCTGCCAAAATTCAGGAAATTTATATGGAAAAAGGAACATTATCAAAAAAGTTAATTATAGCTTTTTTTCGGATTGTTATTTACAAAACCTTAAAGTGCATGCAAAGCCACCTATATGAGGAAATTAAACGACTTTACCAGAAACCTGTCTTTTCAGTGTTTTTCAGCATGTTAGGCACCAAACCGATAAATAATATGGAAGTCAGTCAATATGTGAATCCAAAACAAAATTACTGAAAACGTGTCTTTTTAGTGTTTTACGTAGAAAAAACGCTAAAGCGGATGCAAACCAACGTATATGAAGAAATAAAATAACATTACCAAAAAGATATATTTTGAGTGTTTTTGACCGTGTTACCTACAAAAAAAATGCAAAAATGGATGTAAGGCACTGTATATTAGGAAACAAAGGGACATTAAGAGAAACGTGTATAATGAGTGTTTTATAGTTTTAAAAGAACCACAAGGCAAAATTCAGGGAAATTATGTGGAAAAAAGAACATTATCGAAAAAGTTAATTTTACCTTTTTTTTCGGAGTTATGTACCAAATCATAAAGTGTAGGCAAAACCATCTATTTGGGAAAATTTAACGACTTTACAAGAAACCTGTCTTTTGAGTGTTTTTCCGCATGTTAGGAACCAAAACGATAGATAATATGAAAGTCACTCTATATGGAAATCCAAAACAAAATTACTGAAAAGTGTCTTTTAAAATATTTACGTAGAAAAACGCTAAAACGGATGCAAACCAACCAATATGAAAAAAAAAATAAAATAATATTACCAGAAAAGAATATTTTGTGTTTTTGAGCTTGTTACATGAAAAAAAAAACGCAAAAATGGATGCAAAGCACTGTATATTAGGGAAAAAAAGGACATAACGAGAAACATGTATAAAGAGTGTTTTATAGTTTCACCAGAATCACAAGGCAAAAAACGCAAAAACTCGTCTGTGTGGAGAAGTTTCTAAGATACCAAAATGCTGAAACTCATGAATAACACTCTTAATCAAGAAACAGAGCAACCTTACGAAATGCGTGTATTTTGAGTGTTTTTTTACATTCTTAGTTACCAAAACCCCTAATTCCATGCGAAACTAGCTTTATGTGGGAAAAAAATGACATTACCAGAAAGGTGTCTTTGAGTGTTTTTGAACGTGTTAGGCAATAAAGCACTAAAAAGCAGGGCAATCACATTACATTGGAATAAAACCAACTTTTACGAAGAACTTGCCTTTTAGTGTTTTTGACACACATTGAGTAAGGTTGTTCTGTTTCTCAATTTAAGAGTGTTATTCATGAGTTTCAGCATTTTGGTATCTAGGAAACTTCTCCATATACACGAGTTTTTGCGTTTTTTCTCTTGTGTTTTTTTTTTGAACTATAAAACATTCATTATACAATTTTCTCGCAATGTCCCTTTGTTATCCAATAGATAGTGCTTTGTATTAATTTTTGCGTTTTTTTTTTGTAGGTAACAAGCTCATAAACAATCAAAATATACATTTTTGGTAATGATTTTCTGCTTCTTGATATTGGTTGGTTTGCATCAGTTTTAGCGTTTTTCTACGTAAAACACTGAGAAGACACGTTTTCAGCAATTTTCTTTTGTATTCCCACATAGAGTGAGTTCCTTATTATTGATCGTTTTGGTGCCTAACATGCTGAGAAACACTCAAAAGACAGATTTCTGGTACATGATTTCTCGTACATACCAAAACGCTAAAACGCAGGCAAAATACATTTTATGGTGAAACAGAATAATATTACCAAATACATGTATTTTGAGTGTTTTTGATCATGTTATCTATAAAAACGCTTAAATTCATGCAAAGAACCTTATGTTTGGGAAACGAAAGGACATTACGAGAAACGTGTATTATGAGTGTTTTTTTTAAGTTCCTTCATAGCTAAAAGCTAAAACCCACAAATAACAATGTTTATTTAGAAAAAAAAATAAACAAAAAAATAAAAAATAGGATTTTTTTTTTGTTATTCATCCTTATAGGTACCGAGATGCCCAAATTCTGCCGAAATTCAGAGAATTTATGTGGAAAAAAGAACATTACCCAAAAAGTTAATTATAGCTTTTTTTTCGGATTGTTATGTACCAAACCCTAAAGAGCATGTAAAGCCACCTATATAGGGAAGTTAAACGACTTTACAAGAAACCTATCTTTTTAGTGTTTTTCAGCATGTTAGGCACCAAAACGATAAATAATATGGAAGTCAATCAATATGTGAATCCAAAACAAAATTACTGAAAACGTGTCTTTTCATTGTTTACGTAGAAAAACGCTAGAGCGGATGCAAACCAACCTATATGAAGAAATAGAATAACATTACCAAAAAGATATATTTTGAGTGTTTTTGAGCTTGTTACCTAGAAAATAATGCAAAAATGGATGTCAAGCACTCTATAATAGGAAACAAAAGGACATTACAAGAAACGTGTATAATGAGTGTTTTATAGTTTTAAAAGAACCACAAGGCAATAAACGCAAAAACTCGTGTATATAGATAAATTTCTTACATACCGAAATGATGAAATGCATGAATAACACTTTTAATCGATAAGCAGAACTACCTTACCAAATTATGTATTTTGAGTGTTTTTCACATTCTTAGTTACGAAAATGCCAAATTACATGGGAAAGTAGCTTCATGTGGGAAAAAAAAAATGACATTACCAAAAAAGTGTCTTTTTAGTGTTCTTGAGCGTGATATGCAACAAAGCAATAAAAAGCAGAACACTCACATTACATGGGAATAAAACCAACTTTTACGAAGAACTTGCCTTTAAGTGTTTTTTTAACTCCTTACATACCAAATCGCTAAAACGCATGCAAAACACCCTTTATGGAGAAACAGAATAACATTACCAAAAACATGTATTTTGAGTGTTTTTGATCATGTAACCTATAAAAACGCTTAAATACATGTAAAGAACCCTATGTTTCTATAACAGAAGGATATTACGAAAATCGTGTATTATGAGTGGTTTTTAAGTTCCCTAAGTACCAAAAAGCTAAAACCCACAAATAACACTCTTTATAATGAGAAATGTTTTTTTTTGTTATTCATCTTCATACGTACCGAGATGCCAAAATTCTGGCAAAATTCATGGAAATTTTGTAAAAAAATTCATTATAAAAAAAAATAGTTTTAGCTTTTTTCTGGAGTTATGTACAAACCCTGAGGAGCATGCAAAGCCACCTATATGGGGAAATTCCACGACTTTATCATAAACCTGTCTTTTGAGTGTTTTTCAGCAATTTCAACAATATTACTGAAAACGTGTCTTTTCAGTGATTTACTTAGTAAAACGCTAAAACGGATGTAAACCAACCAATATGAGGAAATAGAATAACATTACCAAAAACATATTTTTATGTGTTTTTGAGCTTGTTACCTACAAAAATGCAAAAATGGATGGAAAGCACTTTATATTGGCAAAGAAAAGGACATTACGAGAAACGTGTATGAGTCTTTTATAGTTTGACAAGAACCACAAGGTAAAAAACTCAAAAACTCGTTTACATAAAGAAGTTTCTTACATACCAAAAGCTAAAACTCATGAATAACACTTTTAATTTTGAAACAGAAATACCTTACCAAATGTGTGTATTAGAAAAGTTTCTTACATATCAAAATGCTGAAACTCATGAATAACACTTTTAATTAAGAAATAGAACTACCTTACTAAATGCCTGTGTTTTGAGTTTTTATCACATTCTAAGTTACCAAAACCCCAAATTCCATGAAAAAGTAGCTTTATGTGGGAAAAAAAAAATGATATTACAAGAAAAGTGTCTTTTGAGTGTTTTTGAGCGTGTTAGGCAATAAAACACTAAAAAGCAGGGCAATCACATTACATGGGAATAAAAATAACTTTTACCAAGAACTTGCCTTTAAGTGTTTTTGAGCTCATTACATACCAAAACGCTAAAACGCATGCAAAACACCTTTTATGGAGAAACAGAATCAAATTACCAAAAACATATATTTTGAGTGTTTTTGATCATTTTATCTATAAAAACGCTTTAAATACATGCAAAGAATCTTATGTTTGCGAAACGAAAGAACATTACGAGAAATGAGTATTATAAGTGTTTTTAAGTTCCTTAAGTACCAAAAAGATAAACCCACAAATAACACTCTCTATTTAGAAAAAAAAGTAAGAAAATAAAAAAATAGGATTCTTTTTTTTTTTTGTTATTCATCTTCATAGGTACCGAGATGCCAAAATTCTGGGAAAATTCAGGGTTATTATATGATAAAAGAAAATTATCAAAAAAATTAATTTTAGCTTTTTTATTCGGACTGTTATGTACCAAACCGTAAAGTGCATCCAAAGACTCCTATATGAGAAAATTAAACGACCTTACCAGAAATCTGTTTTTTGAGTGTTTTTCAGCATGTTAGGCACCAAAACGATAAATAATAAGGAACTCACTCTATATGAGAATCCAAAACAAAATTGCTGAAAACGTGTTTTTTCAGTGTTTTACGTAGAAAACGCTAAAACGGATGCAAACCAACCAATATAAAGAAATAGAAAAACGTTACCAAAAAGGAATATTTTGAGTGTTTTTGAGGTTGTTACCTACAAAAAAAAACGGAAAAAATTGATGCAAAGCACTCTATATTAGAAAACAAAAGGACTTTTCAAGAAAAGTGTATAATGAGATTTTTATAGTTCAAAAGAACCAAAAGGCAAAAAACACAAAAACTCATGTATATGGAGAAGGTTCCTAGATACCAAAATGCTGAAACTCATGAATAACACTCTTAATTGAGAAAAAGAACAACCTTACCTAATGCGTGTATTTTGAGTGCTTTTCACATTCTTAGTTACCAAAACCACAAATTGCATGCTAAACCACCTTTATGTTAGAAAAAAATGACATTACCAGAAAAGTGTCTTTTAAGTGTTTTTGAGCTTGATAGGCAATAAAGCACTTAAAAGCAGAACAATGATATTACATATTACATATTACAGACTTCATCAAGACTACGCTGTCATATTCTGGTCACCACATCACAGGAAGGATAAAGGTATATTAGAATCAGTACAAAGGAGAATGACTAAAAGGATACAGGGGTTGAGGAGTATTACTTACGAAGCGATATTCAAGCTGTTAAATTTACATTCTTTAGAGAGACGTAGGTTAAGAGTTGGAGCTGATAGAAGTCTTTAAGTGGTACATGGGTTATAACAAAGGGAACATAAGGAAAATTCTTAGAATCTGTAACCATGATAGAACAAGAAAAACGGGTTCAAGCCTGAAAACTTGATGTTCAAAAAGGAGACAGGAAGGAATTGGTTCTCAAATAGAGTAGTAGATGATTGGAACGGACGTATTAATCAAGTTGTTAGTGCTGAGGGATTTGGGAACTGTAAGAAAAAATTACACATTGGGATGATAGGTGGAAATAGGTAGGCATATTTCATACAAGTACTGCCACGTGTAGGCCTGATGCTTTCTTGCAGATTTACTTATTTCTTATGTTCTTATTAACAAAAGTGTGTATTTTCAAGTGTTTTTTTTCAGCTATTACGTGAAAAAAAATGCCAAAATGCAGGCAAAGCACCCCATATGAGGAAAAAAAGGGATATTACGAGAAACTTGCATTATGAGAGATTTTGAGATTCTTAGATACCAAAACACTAAAACTCATGAATAACACTCTTAATTGAGAAACAGAACAACCTTATCAAATGCGTGTATTTTGAGTGTTTTTCACATTCTTGGTTACCAAAACCCCAAATTTCATACAAAAATAGCTTTATATGGGAAAAAAAAATGACATTACCTTAAAAGTGTCTTTTGAGTGTTTTTGAACGTGTTAGGCAATAAAGCACTAAAAAGAAGGGCAATCACATTACATGTGAATAAAACCAACTTTTACCAAGAACTTGCCTCTAAGTGTTTTTGAGCTCCTTACATACCAAAACGCTAAAACGCATGTAAAACATCCTTTATGGAGAAACAGAAAAACATTACCAAAAACATGTATTTTGAGTGTTTTTTTTCTCATGTAACCTTCAATATTACTTCGGGTGTTCTACTTTTAGCATTCCTGAAAATGAATCATAATACACTATTTGCTTTGTTTCTGGCCTCTGCATTGCTTTCTTTGACGGAGTTCAGAGCTAACTTTATATCTCAAATCTTTTTTTTACCCTGAACCTACCAGAACTTGGTTGTTCATTGTGTAACTACCGTTTGGGTTTCTTCTACTTACGCTAAGTGCTTTGCATTTGTTGATATTAAACTGCATTTACCATTTGTCTGTCCATTCGTTCATCCTATCCAAATCTGCCTGCAAGGAGATGGCACGCGATTCTGACCTAATTAATCTACATATTCTCGTGTCTTACGCACATTTACTAACAACACTAATAATTCCACTATCCAAGTCATTGACATATAATACAAACTGCAAAAACTGATGAAAAACACTCTATATTAGGAAACAAAAGAACATTACGAAAAACGTGTATAATGAGTGTTTTATAGTTTCACAAGAACCACAAGGCAATAAACGCAAAAACTCGTGTATATAGAGAAGTTTCTTACATACCAAAATGATGAAATGCATGAATAACACTTTTAATCTAGAAACAGAACTACCCTACCAAATTGTGTATTTTGAGAGTTTTTCATATTCTTAGTTACGAAATTGCCAAATTACATGCAAAACTAGCTTTATGTGGGAAAAAAATGACATTATCAGAAAAATGTCTTTTGAGTGTTTCTGAGCGTGATATACAACAAAGCACTAAAAAGCAGAACAATCACATTACTTGGGAATAAAACCAACTTTTACGAAGAACTTGCCTTTAAGTGTTTTTTATCTCCTTACATACCAAAACGCTAAAACGCATGTAAAACATACTTTATGGAGAAACAGAATAACATTACCAAAAATATGTATTTTCAGTGTTTTTGACCATGTTACCTATAAAAACGCTTTAATACATGTAAAGAAACCTATGTTTGTATAATAAAAAGACATTACGAAAATCGTGTATTATGAGTGTTTTTAAGTTCCTTAAGTACCAAAAAGCTAAAACTCACAAATAACACTTTATAGAGAAAAAAAAAATTTTGTTATTCATCTTCATAGGTACCGAGATACCAAAATTATGGAAAAATTCAGGGAAATTTTATAAAAGAAATCATTATAAAAAAAAATAATTTTAGCTTTTTTCCGGAGTTATGTACCAATCCCTGAAGTTCAGGCAAAGCCACCTATATGGAGAAATTACTCGACTTTACCAGAAACCTGTCTTTTGAGTGTTTTTTTCAGCAATTTCAACAATATTACTGAAAACGTCTCTTTTCAGTGATTTACGTAGAAAAACACAGAAACAGATGCAAAACAACCAATATGAAGAAATAGAATAACATTACCAAAATTATATACGAGTATTTTGATGTGTTTTTGGCTTGTTACCTACAAAAAAATGCGAAAATGGATGAAATGCACTCTATATTAGGAAAGAAAAGGACATTACGAGAAACGTGTATAATGAGTGTTTTATAGTTTCACAAGAACCACAAGGCAAAAAAACTCAAAAACTTGTGTACATAAAAAAGTTTCTTACATACTAAAATGCTAAAACTCATGAATAACACTTTTAATTGAGAAACAGAACTACCTTACCAAATGTGTGTATTAGAGAATTTTGTTCCATACCAAAATGCTGAAACTCATGAATAACACTTTTAATTAAGAAACAGAACGACCTTACAAAATGCCTGTATTTTGAGTGTTTTTCACATTCTTAGTTACCAAAACCCCAAATTCCATGCGAAACTAGCTTTATGTGTGAAAAAAATAATATTACCAGAAAATATCTTTCGAGTGCTTTTGAGCGTGTTAGGCAATAAACCACTAAAAAGAAGGGCAATCATGGGAATAAAACCAACTTTTACCAAGAACTTGCCTTTAGGTGTTTTTGAGGTCATTACATACCAAAATGCTAAAAAGCATGCAAAACACCTTTTATGGACAAACAGAATAACATTACCAAAAACATGTATTTTGAGTGTTTTTGATCATGTTATCTATAAAAACGCTTAAATACATGCAAAGAACCTTATGTTTGGGAAACTAAAAGACATTAAGAGAAATATGTATTATGAGTGTTTTTTAGTTCCTTAAGTACCAAAAAGCTGAAACCCACAAATAACACTCTTTATTTATAAAAATAAATAAATAAAAAATAAAAAAATAAGATTTTTTTTTTTTACTTATTTTTCTTCATAGGTACCGAGATGCTAAAAATCTGGGAAAATTCCGGGCTATTATATGATACAAGAAAGTTATCAAAAAAGTTAATTTTATTTTTTTTTTCGGACTGTTATATACCAAACCCTAAAGTGCATGCAAAGCCTCCTATATGAAAAAAATAAACGACCTTAAAAAGAAATCTGTCTTTTAAGTGTTTTTCAGAATGTTAGGCCCCAAAACGATAAATAAATAAGGAACTCACTCTATATGGGAATCCAAAACAAAATTACTGAAAACATGTCTTCTCAGTGTTTTATTTAGAAAAAACGCTAAAACGGATGCAAACCAACCAATATAAAAAAATTGAAAAAACATTATCAAAAAGGTATTTTTTGAGTGTTTTTCAGCTTGTTACCTACAAAAAAAAAAACGCGAAAACTGATGCGAAGCACTCTATATTAAGAAATAAAAGGACATTGCAAGAAAAGTGTATAATGAGTATTTTATAGTTCAAAAGAACCAAAAGGCAAAAAAACGCAAAAACTTGTGGATATGGAGAAGCTTCCTCGATACCAAAATGCTGAAACTCATAAATAACATTCCTAATTGAGAAACAGAACAACCTTACTAAATGCGTGTATTTTGAGAGCATTTCACATTCTTAGTTACCAAAACCCCAAATTGCATGGGAAACCAACTTTATGTGAGAGAAAAATGACATTACCAGAAAAATGTCTTTGAGTGTTTTTCAGCCTGATAGGCAATAAAGCACTAAAAAGGCAGAGCAATCACATTACATTTGAATAAAACGAATTTTTATCAAGAACTTGCCTTTAAGTGTTTTTTAGCTCCTTATATACTAAACCGCTCAAACGCATGCAAAACAAATTTTATGGAGAAAAAGAATAAAATTACCAAAAACATGTATTTTGAGTGTTTTTGATCATGTTATCTATAAAAACGCTTAAATACAAGCAAAGAACCTTAAGTTTGGGAAACAAAAGGACATTACGAGAAACGTATATTATGAGTGTTTTTTTAAGTTTAAGTACCAAAAACCTAAAACCCAATCTTTATTAAAAAAAATAAGATAAAATAAAAAATAAAAAGTAGGATCTTTTTTTTGTTATTTATCTTCATAGTACCAAAAAGCTAAAACCCTCAAATAACACAATTTTTTTTTTTTAAATAGAAATTTTTTTTTTCATCTTCATAGGTACCGAGATGCCAAAATTCTGGAAAAATTCAGGAAAATTATATGAACAAAAGAATATTATCAAAAAAAGTTAATTTTAGCTTTTTTTTCGGACTGCTATGTACCAAACCCTAAAGTACATGCAAAGCCTCCATATGAGGAAATTAAACTACCTTACCAGAAATCTGTGTTTTGCGTGTTTTTCAGCATGTTAGGCACCAAAACGATAAATAATAAGGAACTCACTCTATATGGGAATCCAAAACAAAATTAGTGAAAATGTATCTTCTCAGTGTTTTACGTAGAAAAACGCAAAAACTCATGTATATAAATAAGTTTTTTAGATACCAAAATGCTGAAACTCGTGAATAACGATCTTAATTGAGAAACAGAACAACCTTAGCAAATGCCTGTATTTTGTGTGTTTTTCATATTCCTAGTTAGCAATACCCAAAATAGCATGCGAAACTAGCTTTATGAGGGAAAAAAATGACATTACCAGAAGTGTATTTTAATTGTTTTTTTTTTTTTAACGTGTTAGGCAATGGAGTACTAAAAAGCAGGGTAATCACATTACATGGGAATAAAACCAAATTTTACCAAGAACTTGCCAATATGTGTTTTTGAGCTCCTTACATACCAAACCGCTAAAACGCATGGAAATCAAGCTTTATGGAGAAACAGAATAACATTACCAAAAACATGTATTTTGAGTGTTTTTTATAATGTTATCTATAAAAACGCTTTAATACTTGCAAAGAACCTTATGTTTGGGAAACGTAAGGACATTACGGAGAAACGTTTACTATGAGTGTTTTTAAGCTTCTTAACTACCAAAAACCTAAAACCCACAAATAACACTCGTTATTAAAAAAAATAAATAAAATAAAAAATAAAAATAAATAAATAAAATGATTTACTTTTTTTTTTGTTTTGTTGTTCACCTTCATAGGTACCGAGATGCCAAAATTCTGGGAAAAATTAGGGCAATTATATGAAAAGAAAATATTATCAAAAAAGTTGATGTTAGCTTTTTTCGGACTGTTATGTACCAAACACTAGAGTGCATGCAAAGGCTCCCATATGAGGAAATTAAACGACCTTACCAGAAATCTGTGTTTTGAGTGTTTTTCAGCATGTTAGGCACCAAAACGATAAATAATGATTAACTCACTATATATGGCAAACCAAAACAAAATTACTGAAAACGTGTCTTCTCAGTGTTTTACGTAGAAAAACGCTAAAACGGATACAAACCAACCAATATCAAGAAGTAGAAGAACATTACCAAAAAGGTAGATTTTGAGTGTTTTTTGAGCTTGTTACCTACAAAAAAACGCGAAAATTGATACAAAGCACTCTATATTGGAAAACAAAGGGACATTGCGAGAAAAGTGTATAATGAATGTTTTATAGTTTAAAAGAACCACAAGGGAAAAAACGCAAAAACACGTGTATATGGAGAAGTTTCCTAGATACCGAAATGCTGAAACTCATGAATAACACTCTTAATTGAGAAACAGAACAACTTTACTAAATGCGTGCATTTGAGTGCTTTTCACATTCTAAGTTACCAAAAACCCAAATTTCATGCAAAACCAGCTTTATGTGGGAAAAAAAATGACATTACCAGAAAAGTGTCTTTTGAGTGTTTTTGAGTGTGATAGGCAAGAAAGCACTAAAAAGCAGGAGAATCACTTTACATGGCAATAGAATAAATTTTTACAAAGAAATTGCCTTTAAGTGTTTTGAGCTCCTTATATACCAAAACGCTAAAACGAATGCAAAACACACTTTATGGAGAAAGAGGATAACATTACCAAAAACATATATTTTGAGTGTTTTTGATCATGTTACCAATAAAAACGCTTAAATACATGCAAAGAACCCTATTTTTTTTGGAAACGAAAGGACATTACGAGAAACGTGTATTATGAGTGTTTTTAGGATCATTATTTACCAAAAAGCTAAAAGCCACAAATAACACTCTTTATTGAGAAAAAAATAAATAAATAAATGAAAAAAATACAATATTTTTTTTCTTTCTTTTTAGTCTTCACAGGTACCGAGATGCCAAAATTTCGGCAAAATTTAGTTTTTTGACATTTCATTAACTTTTTTGATAACTTTCTTGTATCATATAATAGCCCGGAATTTTCCCAGAATTTTAGCATCTCGGTACCTATGAAGAAAAATAACAAAAAAAAAATCCTATTTTCTTATTTTTTATTTATTTATTTTTATAAATAAAGAGTGTTTTTTGTGGGTTTTAGCTTTTTGGTACTTAAGGAACTAAAAAACACTCATAATACATATTTCCCTTAATGTCTTTTAGTTTCCCAAACATAAGGTTCTTTGCATGTATTTAAGCGTTTTTATAGATAACATGATCAAAAACACTCAAAATACATGTTTTTGGTAATGTTATTCTGTTTGTCCATAAAAGGTGTTTTGCATGCTTTTTAGCGTTTTGGTATGTAATGACCTCAAAAACACCTAAAGGCAAGTTCTTGGTAAAAGTTGGTTTCATTCCCATGTAATGTGATTGCCCTGCTTTTTAGTGGTTTATTGCCTAACACGCTCAAAAACACTCGAAAGATATTTTCTGGTAATATTATTTTTTTCACACATAAAGCTAGTTTCGCATGGAATTTGGGGTTTTGGTAACTAAGAATGTGAAAAACACTCAAAGTACAGGCATTTTGTAAGGTCGTTCTGTTTCTTAATTAAAAGTGTTATTCAAGAGTTTCAGCATTTTGGTATGGAACAAACTTCTCTAATACACACATTTGAGTTTTAGCATTTTGGTATGTAAGAAACTTTTTTATGTACACAAGTTTTTGAGTTTTTTTGCCTTGTGGTTCTTGTGAAACTATAAAACACTCGTTATACACGTTTCTCGTAATGTTCTTTTCTTTCCTAATATAGAGTGCGTTTCATCCATTTTCGCATTTTTTTTTGTAGGTAACAAGCTAAAAACACATCAAAATATATAATTTTGGTAATGTTATTCTATTTCTTCATATTGGTTGTTTTGCATCTGTTTTTGCGTTTTTCTACGTAAATCACTGAAAAGAGACGTTTTCAGTAATATTGTTGAAATTGCTGAAAAAATTACTCAAAAGACAGGTTTCTGGTAAAGTCGAGTAATTTCTCCATATAGGTGGCTTTGCCTGAACTTCAGGGATTGGTACATAACTCCGGAAAAAAGCTAAAATTATTTTTTTTTATAATGATTTCTTTTACAAAATTTCCCTGAATTTTTCCATAATTTTGGTATCTCGGTACCTATGAAGATGAATAACAAAATTTTTTTTTTCTCTATAAAGTGTTATTTGTGAGTTTTAGCTTTTTGGTACTTAAGGAACTTAAAAACACTCATAATACACGATTTTCGTAATGTCTTTTTATTATACAAACATAGGTTTCTTTACATGTATTAAAGCGTTTTTATAGGTAACATGGTCAAAAACACTGAAAATACATATTTTTGGTAATGTTATTCTGTTTCTCCATAAAGTATGATTTACATGCGTTTTAGCGTTTTGGTATGTAAGGAGATAAAAAACACTTAAAGGCAAGTTCTTCGTAAAAGTTGGTTTTATTCCCAAGTAATGTGATTGTTCTGCTTTGTTGTATATCACGCTCAAAAACACTCAAAAGACATTTTTCTGATAATGTCATTTTTTTCCCACATAAAGCTAGTTTTGCATGTAATTTGGCAATTTCGTAACTAAGAATATGAAAAACTCTCAAAATACACAATTTGGTAGGGTAGTTCTGTTTCTAGATTAAAAGTGTTATTCATGCATTTCATCATTTTGATATGTAAGAAACTTCTCTATATACACGAGTTTTTGCGTTTATTGCCTTGTGGTTCTTGTGAAACTATAAAACACTCATTATACACGTTTTTCGTAATGTTCTTTTGTTTCCTAATATAGAGTGTTTTCCATCAGTTTTTGCAGTTTGTATTATATGTCAATGACTTGGATAGTGGAATTAGTAGTGTTGTTAGTAAATGTGCGTATGACACGAGAATATGTAGATTAATTAGGTCAGAATCGCGTGCCATCGCCTTGCAGGCAGATTTGGATAGGATGAACGAATGGACAGACAAATGGCAAATGCAGTTTAATATCAACAAATGCAAAGCACTTAGCGTAAGTAGAAGAAACCCAAACAGTAGTTACACAATGAACAACCAAGTTCTGGTAGGTTCAGGGTAAGAAAAAGATTTGAGATATAAAGTTAGCTCTGAACTCCGTCTAAGAAAGAAATGCAGAGGCCAGAAACAAAGCAAATAGTGTATTATGATTCATTTTCAGGAATGCTAAAAGTAGAACACCCGAAGTAATATTGAAGGTTACATGATAAAAAAAACACTCAAAATACATGTTTTTGGTAATGTTTTTCTGTTTCTCCATAAAGGATGTTTTACATGCGTTTTAGCGTTTTGGTATGTAAGGAGCTCAAAAACACTTAGAGGCAAGTTCTTGGTAAAAGTTGGTTTTATTCACATGTAATGTGATTGCCCTTCTTTTTAGTGCTTTATTGCCTAACACGTTCAAAAACACTCAAAAGACACTTTTAAGGTAATGTCTTTTTTTTTCCCATATAAAGCTATTTTTGCATGAAATTTGGGGTTTTGGTAACCAAGAATGTGAAAAACACTCAAAATACACGCATTTGATAAGGTTGTTCTGTTTCTCAATTAAGAGTGTTATTCATGAGTTTTAGTGTTTTGGTATCTAAGAATCTCAAAATCTCTCATAATGCAAGTTTCTCGTAATATCCCTTTTTTTCCTCATATGGGGTGCTTTGCCTGCATTTTGGCATTTTTTTCACGTAATAGCTGAAAAAAAACACTTGAAAATACACACTTTTGGTAATAAGAACATAAGAAATAAGTAAATCTGCAAGAAAGCATCAGGCCTACACGTGGCAGTACTTGTATGAAATATGCCTACCTATTTCCACCTATCATCCCAATGTGTAATTTTTTCTTACAGTTCCCAAATCCCTCAGCACTAACAACTTGATTAATACGTCCGTTCCAATCATCTACTACTCTATTTGAGAACCAATTCCTTCCTGTCTCCTTTTTGAACATCAAGTTTTCAGGCTTGAACCCGTTTTTCTTGTTCTATCATGGTTACAGATTCTAAGAATTTTCCTTATGTTCCCTTTGTTATAACCCATGTACCACTTAAAGACTTCTATCAGCTCCAACTCTTAACCTACGTCTCTCTAAAGAATGTAAATTTAACAGCTTGAATATCGCTTCGTAAGGAATACTCCTCAACCCCTGTATCCTTTTAGTCATTCTCCTTTGTACTGATTCTAATATACCTTTATCCTTCCTGTGATGTGGTGACCAGAATTGGACAGCGTAGTCTTGATGAAGTCTGTAATATGTAATATGTAATATGATTGTTCTGCTTTTAAGTGCTTTATTGCCTATCAAGCTCAAAAACACTTAAAAGACACTTTTCTGGTAATGTCATTTTTTTCTAACATAAAGGTGGTTTCACATGCAATTTGTGGTTTTGGTAACTAAGAATGTGAAAAGCACTCAAAATACACGCATTAGGTAAGGTTGTTCTTTTTCTCAATTAAGAGTGTTATTCATGAGTTTCAGCATTTTGGTATCTAGGAACCTTCTCCATATACATGAGTTTTTGTGTTTTTTGCCTTTTGGTTCTTTTGAGCTATAAAAATCTCATTATACACTTTTCTTGAAAAGTCCTTTTGTTTTCTAATATAGAGTGCTTTGCATCAATTTTTTCCGTTTTTTTTGTAGGTAACAACCTCAAAAACACTCAAAATATTCCTTTTTGGTAACGTTTTTCTATTTCTTTATATTGGTTGGTTTGCATCCGTTTTAGCGTTTTTCTACGTAAAACACTGAAAAAACACGTTTTCAGCAATTTTGTTTTGGATTCTCATATAGAGTGAGTTCCTTATTATTTATCGTTTTGGTGCCTAACATGCCGAAAAACATTCAAAAAACAGATTTCTGGTAAGGTCGTTTAATTTTCTCATATAGGAGTCTTTGGATGCACTCTACGGTTTGGTACATAACAGTCCGAATAAAAAAGCTAAAATTAATTTTTTTGATAATTTTCTTTTATCATATAATAACCCTGAAATTTCCCAGAATTTTGGCATCTCGGTACCTATGAAGATGAATAACAAAAAAAAAAAAAAGAATCCTATTTTTTTATATTCTTACTTTTTTTTTTTCTAAATAGAGTGTTATTTGTGGGTTTATCTTTTTGGTACTTAAGGAACTTAAAAACACTTATAATACACATTTCTCGTAATGTTCTTTCGTTTCGCAAACATAAGATTCTTTGTATTTAAAAGCGTTTTTGTATTTGTATTTAAAGCGTTTTTATAGATAAAATGATCAAAAACACTCAAAATATATGATTTTGGTAATTTGATTCTGTTTCTCCATAAAAGGTGTTTTGCATGCGTTTTAGCGTTTTGGTATGTAATGAGCTCAAAAACACTTAAAGGCAAGTTCTTGGTAAAAGTTATTTTTATTCCCATGTAATGTGATTGCCCTGCTTTTTAGTGTTTTATTGCCTAACACGCTCAAAAACACTCAAAAGACTCTTTTCTGGTAATATCATTTTTTTTCCCACATAAAGCTAGTTTTTCATGGAATTTGGGGTTTTGGTAACTAAGAATGTGAAAAAAACTCAAAACACAGGCATTTGGTAAGGTATTTCTGTTTCAAAATTAAAAGTGTTATTCATGAGTTTTAGCTTTTGGTATGTAAGAAACTTCTTTATGTAAACGAGTTTTTGAGTTTTTTACCTTGTGGTTCTTGTCAAACTATAAAAGACTCATACACGTTTCTCGTAATGTCCTTTTCTTTGCCAATATAAAGTGCTTTCCATCCATTTTATAGAGAAAAAAAATATAAATAAATAAATAAAAAAATAGCAATTATTTTTTTTTTTTTTTGCTTTTCATATTCATAGGTACTGAGATGTCGAAAGTCTGGCAAAATTCAGGGAAATTATGTGGTAAAAAAAAACATTATCAAAAAAGTTAATTTCAGATTTTTTTTTTTTCGACTGTTATGTACCAAACCCTAAAGTGCATCCAAAGCCACCTATATGAGGAAATTACACGACTTTACCAGAAACCTTTCTTTTGAGTGTTTTCGTTTTTAGCATGTTAGGCATCAAAAGGATAAATAATATAGTAGTCACTCAATATGGGAATGCAAAACAAAATTACTGAAAACATGTCTTTTCCGTGTTTTACGTAGAAAAACGCTAAAACGGATGCAAACCAACCAATATGAAGAAATAGAATAACATTACCAGAAACGTATATTTTGAGTGCTTTTGAGCCTGTTAACCACAAAAAAGAAACGCGAAAATGGATGCAAAGCACTCTATATTGGGAAACAAAAGGACATTACGAGAAACGTCTATAATGAGTGTTTTATGGTTTCACAGGAACCACAAGGCAAAAAACGCAAAAACTCGTATATATGGATAAGTTTCTTAGATACCAAAATGCTGAAACTCATGTATAATGAGTGTCCTATTATTTTCGTGCAAAAGAACTTGTGGTTCACAAGAACCACAAGGCAAAAAACGCAAAAACTCGTGTATATAAAGAAGTTTCTTAGATACCAAAATGCTGAAACTCATGAATAACACTCTTAATTGAGAAACAGAACAACCTTACTATATGCGTGTATTTTGAGAGCTTTTCACATTTTTAGTTACCAAAACCCCAAATTGCATGTGAAACCAGATTTATGTGGGAAAAAATGACATTACCAGAAAAGTGTCTTTTGAGTGTTTTTGAACGTGATAGAATATAAAGCACTAAAAAGCAGGGGAATCACATTAAATTCGAATAAAACCAATTTTTACCAAGAACTTGCCTTTAAGTGTTTTTGAGCTCCTTATATACAAAAACGCTAAAACGCCTGCAAAACACACTTTATGGAGAAACAGAATAACATTACCAAAAACATGTATTTTGAGTGTTTTTGATCATGTTATCTATAAAAACGCCTAAATACATAGAAAGAACCTTATGTTTGGGAAACGAAAGTACATTACGAGAAACGTGTATTATGAATGTTTTTAAGTTCCTTAAGTACCAAAAAGCTGAAATCCACAAATAACACTCTTTATTTAGAAAAAAAATAAATAAATAAATAAAAAAATATATAATTTTTTTTTTCTTATTCATCTTCATAGGTACCGAGATGACAAAAATCTGGGAAAATTCAGGGCAATTATATGATAAAAGAATGTTATCAAAAAAGTTGATTTTAGCTTTTTTTTCGGACTGTTATGTACCAAACCCTAAAGAGCATGCAAAGCCTCCTATATGAGGAAATTGAATGACTTTACCAGAAATCTGTCTTTTGAATGTTTTTCAGCATGTTAGGCACAAAAACGATAAATAATAATGAACTCACTTAACATGGGAATCCAAAACAAAATTACTTAAAACGTGTCTTCTCAGTATTTTACGTAGATAAACGCTAAAACGGATGCAAACCAACCAATATCAAGAAATAGAAAAACATTACCAAAAAGGTACATTTTGAGTGTTTTTGAGCTTTTTTACAAAAAAAAAAACGCGAAGATTGATGCAAAGTACTCTATAATGGGAAAGAAAGGAACATTGCGAGAAAAGTGTATAATGAGTGTTTTTTTAGTTCAAAAGAACCACAAGGCAAAAAACGCAAAAACTCGTGTATATGGAGAAGTTTCCTAGATACCAAAATGCTGAAACTCATGAATAACACTCTTAATTGAGAAACAGAACAACCTTACTAAATGCGTGTATTTTGAGTGCTATTCACATTATTAGTTACCCAAAACCCAAATTGATTGCGAAACCAGCTTTATGTGGTAAAAAAAAATGACATTTTCAGAAAGGTGTTTATTGAGTGTTTTTAGTGTGATTGGCAGTAAAGAACTAAAAAGAAGGGCAATCACATTACATGGGAATAAAACCAATGTTTACGAAGAATTTGCCTTTAAGTGTTTTTGAGCTCCTTATATACCAAAACGCTAAAATGCATGCAAAACGCACTTTATAGAGAAACAGAATAACATTACCAAAAACATGTATTTTGAGTGTTTTTAATAATGTTACCAATAAAACGCTTAAATACATGCTAAGAACCCTATTTGTGGGAAACGGATATTACGAGAAACGTGTATTATGAGTGTTTTTAAATTCATTAATTAGCAAAAAAGCTAAAAGCCACAAATAACCCTCTATTGAGAAAAAATAAATAAATAAATAAAAAAAATGCGATATTTTTTTTTCTTTCTTATTCATCTTCACAGGTACCGAGATGCCAAAATACGGGCAAAATTCATTAAATTTTGTGAAATAAGAACATTATCAAAAAAGTTAATTTTAGCTTTTTTTTTCGACTGTTATGTAGCAAACCCTAAAGTCCATGCAAAACCTTCTATATGGAGAAATCAAACGTCTTTGCCAGAAAAGTGTCTTATGAGTGTTTTTCAGCATGTTAGGCACCAAAACGATAAATAACATGGAAGTCACTCTATATGGGAATCCAAAACAAAATTACTGAAAACGTGTCTTTTCGGTGTTTTACGTAGAAAAACGCTAAAACGAATGCAAACCAACCAATATGAAAAAAAAATAGAATAACATTACCAAAAAGGTATATTTTGAGTGTTTTTGAGGTTGTTACCTACAAAAAAGGTGAAAATGGATGCAAAGCACTCCCTATTGGGAAAGAAAAGGACATTACGAGAAACGTGTATAATGAGTATCTTATTATTTTCGAGCAAAAGAACTTGTGGTTCACAAGAACCACAAGACAAAAAACGCAAAAACTCGTGTATATAAAGAAGTTTGTTAGATACCAAAATGCTGAAAATCATGAATAACAATCTTAATTGAGAAACAGAACAACCTAACCAAAAGCGTGTATTTTCAATGTTTTTCACATTCTTAGCAAAATCCCAAATAGCATGCGAAACTAGCTTTATGTGGGGAAAAAATGACATTACCAGAAGTGTCTTTTGAGTGTTTTTGAGCGTGTTAGGCAATAAAGCACTAAAAAGCAGGGCAATCACATTACATGGGATTAAAACCATTTTTGACCAAGAACTTGCCATTATGTGTTTTTGAGCTCCTTACATACCAAAACGCCAACACGCATACAAAACACTCCTTTATGGAGAAGCAGAAAAACATTATCAAAAACATGTGTTTTAAGTGTTTTTGATCATGTTACCTATAAAAACGCTTAAATACATGCAAAGAACCCGATCTTTGGGAAACGAAAGGACATTACGAGAAACGTGTATTATGACTGTTTTTAAGTTCCTTAAGTACCAAAACGTTAAAACCCACAAATAACATTCTTTAAGGAGAAAAAATAAATAAATAAATAAAAAATAGCATTTTTTTTTGTATTGATTTTCATAAAACCGAGATGCCAAAATTCTGCCAAATTCAGGGAATTTATGTGGAAAAAAGAACATTATCAAAAACGTTAATTATAGCTTTTTTTTTCAAATTGTTATTTACCAAACCATCAAGTGCATGCAAAGCCACCTATATGAGGAAATTAAACGACTTTACCAGAAACCTGTCTTTTCAGTGTTTTTCAGCATGTTAGGCACCAAACCGATAAATAATATGGAAGTCAGTCTATATGTGAATCCAAAACAAAATTACTGAAAACGTGTCTTTTCAGTGTTTTACGTAGAAAAAACGCTAAAACGGATGCAAAGCAACGAATATGAAGAAATAGAATAATACTACCAAAAAGTGTTTTTTGAGCTTTTTACCTACAAAAAACGCGAAAATGGATGTAAAAGCACTCTATATTGGGAAGCAAAAGAACATTTAGATAAACGTGTATAATGACTGTTTTATAGTTTCACAAGAACAACAAGACAAAAAACGAAAAAAACTCGTGTATATAGAGAAGTTTCTTACATACCAAAATGGTAAAACAAATGAATAACACTTTTAATTGAGAAAAAACTACCTTACCAAATGTGTGTATTTTGAGTGTTTTCCACAATCTTATTACGAAAATCCCAAATTACATGCGAAACTAGCTTTAGGTGGGAAAAAAATGACATTATCAGAAAAGTGTCTTTTGAGCGTGATATGCAACAAAGCACAAAAAAGCGGAATAATCACATTATATAGGAATAAAACCAACTTTTACGAACAACTTTCTTTTAAGTGTTTTTAACTCCTTACATACCAAAACGCTAAAACGCATGCAAAACACCCTTTATTGAGAAACAGAATAACATTACCAAAAACATGTATTTTGAGTGTTTTTGATCATGGTACCTAAAAAAACGCTTAAATACATGCAAAAAACCCTATGTCTGTGAAGCGAAAGGACATTACGAAAATCGTGTATTATGATTGTACCTTAAGTACCAAAAAATTAAAACCCACAAATAGAGAAAAAATAAATTACTAAAAAAATAGAAAATTTTTTTTGTTATTCATCTACATAGGTATGAAGATGCCAAAATTCAGGCAAAATTCAGGGAAATTATGTAAAAAAAAACATTATAAAAAATTTTTTTAGCTTTTTCCGGAATTATGTACCAAACCCAGAAATGCATGCAAAGCCACCTATATGGGGAAATTACACGACTTTACCAGAAATCTGTCTTTTGAGTTTTTTTTCAGCAATTTCAACAATATTACTGAAAACCTGTCTTTTTAGTAATTTAAGAAGAAAAACGCTAAATCGGATGCAAACCAACCAATATGAAGAAATAGAATAACATTAACAAAAAGATATATTTTGAGTGTTTTTCAGCTTGTTACCTACAAAAAATGCGAAAATGAATGGAAAGCACTCTATATTGGGAAACAAAAGAACATTACGAGAAACGTATATAATGAGTGTTTTATAGTTTCACACGAACCACAAGGCAAAAAACGCAAAAACGCGTGTATATAGTGAAGTTTTATACATACCAAAATGCTAAAATGCATGAATAACACATTTAATTGAGGAACAGAACTACCTTACCAAAATGTGTGTATTTTGAGTGTTTTCACATTCTTAGTTACGAAATTGCGAAATTATGAAATCCAAAATTACATGCGAAACTAGCTTTATGTGGGAAAGAAAAAAAAAATGATATAACCAGAAAAGTGTCTTTTGAGTGTTTTTGAGCGTGTTAGGCAATAAAACACTAAAAAGCAGGGCAATCACATTACATGGGAATAAAACCAACTTTTACTTGCCTTTTAGTGTTTTTGACACGCATTTAGTAAGGTTGTTCTAATTCTCAATTAAGAGTGTTATTCACGAGTTTCAGCATTTTGGTATCTAGGAAACTTCTCCATATTCACAAGTTTTTGCGTTTTTTTCCTTGTGGTTTTCTTGAACTATAAAACATTCATTATACACTTTTCTCGCAATGTCCCTTTGTTTCCCAATATAGAGTGCTTTGTATCAATTTTTGCGTTTTTTTTTTTGTAGGTAACAAGCTCAAAAACACTCAAAATATACATTTTTGGTAATGTTTTCCTGCTTCTTGATATTGGTTGGTTTGCATCAGTTTTAGCGTTTTTCTACGTAAAACACTGAGAAAACACGTTTTCAGTCATTTTCGTTTGGATTCCCACATAGAGTGATTTCCTTATTATTTATCGTTTTGGTGCCTAACATGCTGAAAAACACTCAAAAGACAGATTTTCTGGTGAGGTCTTTAATTTCCTCATATGCGAGGCCTTGCATGTCTTTTGAGTGTTTTTGAGCGTGTTACGCAATAAAGCACTAAAAGGAAGGGCAATCACATTACATGGGAATAAAACCAAATTTTACCAAGAACTTGCCTTTAAGTGTTTTCAGCTCCTTACATACCAAAACGCTAAAACGCATGCAAAATACATTTTATGGAGAAACAGAATAATATTACCAAATACATGTATTTTGAATGTTTTTGATCATGTTATCTATAGAAACGCTTAAATACATGCAAAGAACCTTATGTTTGGGAAACGAAAGGACATTCCGAGAAACGTGTATTATGAGTGTTTTTTTTTAAGTTCTTTCAGTACCTAAAAACTAAAACCGCAAATAACACTATTTAGAAAAAAATAATAATAAACAAAAAAAAAAGAAGTGATTTTTTTTTATTCATCCTTATAGGTACCGTGATGCAAATATTCTGCCAAAATTCAGGGAATTTATGTGGAAAAAAGAATATTACCAAAAAAGTTAATTATAGCTTCTTTTTCAGATTATTATGTTTCAAACCCTAAAGTGCATGCAAAGCCACTTATATAGGGAAGTTAAACGACTGTACCAGAAACCTGTCTTTTCAATGTTTTTCAGCATGTTAGGCACCAAAATGATAAATAATATGGAAGTCAGTCAATATGTGAATCCAAAACAAAATTACTGAAAACGTGTCTTTTCAGTGTTTTACGTAGAAAAACGCTAAACCAGATGCAAACCAACCTATATGATGAAATAGAATAACATTAACAAAAAGATATATTTTGAGTGTTTTTGATCTTGTTACCTACAAAAAAATGCAAAAATTGATGTAAAGCACTCTATATTAGGAAACAAAAGGACATTACGAGAAACGTGTATAATGAGTGTTTTATAGTTTTAAAAGAACCACAAGGCAATGAACGCAAAACTCGTCTATAAAGAAAAATTTCTTACATACCGAAATGATGAAATGTATGAATAACACTTTTAATCGATAAACATTATCAAATTGTGTATTTTGAGTGTTTTTCACATTCTTAGTTACGAAAATGCCAAATTACATGCGAAACTACCTTCATGTGGGAAAAAAAATGACATTACCAAAAAAGTGTCTTTTTAGTGTTTTTGAGCGCAATATGCAACAAAGCAATAAAAAGCAGAACAATCACATTACATGGGAATTAAACTAACTCCTTACTCCTTAACTTAACTCCTTACATACCAAATCACTAAAACGCTTGCAAAACACCCTTTATGGAGAAACAAAATAACATTACAAAAAAACATGTATTTTGAGTGTTTTTGATCAAGTAACCTATATAAACGCTTAAATGTAAAGAAACCTATGTTTGTATAACAAAAGGACATTACAAAAATCGTGTATTATGAGTGTTTTTAAGTTCCTTAAGTACCAAAAAGCTAAAACCCACAAATAACACTCTTTATAGAGAGAAAAAAAAATTTTCTTTTGTTATTCATCTTCATAGGTACCGAGATGCCAAAATTCTGGCAAAATTCATGGAAATTTTGTAAAAAAAAATAATTTTAGCTTTTTTCTGGAGTTATTTACAAATCCTGAAGTGCATGCAAATCCACCTATATGGGGAAATTACAAGACTTTACCAGAAACATGTCTTTTGAGTGTTTTTCAGCAATTTCAACAATATTACTGAAAACGTGTCTTTTCAGTGATTTACGTAGAAAAACGCTAAAACGGAACAACCAATATGAACCAATATAAAGAAATAGAATAACATTACCAAAATTATATATTTTGATGTGTTTTTGAGCTTGTTACCTTCAAAAAATGTAAAAATGGATGGAAAGCACTTAATACTGGCAAAGAAAAGGACATTACGAGAAACGTGTATGAGTGTTTTATAGTTTGACAAGAACCACAAGGTAAAAAACTCTAAAACTCGTGTATATAAAAAAGTTTCTTACATACCAAAAAAGATGAAACTCATGAATAACAATTTTAATTTTGAAACAGAAATACCTTACCAAATGTGTGTATTAGACAAGTTTCTTACATACCAAAATGCTGAAACTCATGAATAACACTTTTAATTAAGAAATAGAACTACCTTACTAAATGCCTGTGTTTTGAGTTTTTATCACATTCTTAGTTACCAAAACCCCAAATTCCATGAAAAACTAGCTTTATGTGGGAAAAAAAAAATGATATTACCAGAAAAGTGTCTTTTGAGTGTTTTTGAGCGTGTTAGGCAATAAAGCACTAAAAAGCAGGGCAATCACATTACATGGGACTAAAAACAACTTTTAACAAAAACTTACCTTTAAGTGTTTTTGAGCTCATTACATACCAAAACGCTAAAACGCATGCAAAACACCTTTCATGGAGAAACAGAATAAAATTACCAAAAACATATATTTTGAATGTTTTTGATCATGTTATCTATAAAAACGCTTAAATACATGCAAAGAACCTTATGTTTTCTAAACGAAAGGACATTACGAGAAATGTGTATTATAGGTGTTTTTAAGTTCCTGAAGTACCAAAAAGTTAAAACCCACACATAACACTCTTTATTTAGAAAAAAAGTACGAAAATAAAAAAATAGGTTTTTTTTTGTTATTCATCTCCATAGGTACCTTGATGCCAAATTCTGGAAAAATTCAGGGCTATTATATGGTAAGAGAAAATTATAAAAAAAGTTAGCTTTTTTTCGGATTGTTATGTACCAAACCCTTAAGTGCATCCAAAGACTCCTATATGAGGAAATTAAACGACCTTACAAGAAATCTGTTTTTTGAGTGTTTTTCAGGATGTTAGGCACCAAAACGATAAATAATAAGGAACCCACTCTATATGAAAATCTAAAACAAAATTGCTGAAAATATGTCTTTTCAGTGTTTTACGTAGAAAAACACTAAAACGGATGCAAACCAACCAATATGAAGAAATAGAAAAACATTACCAAAAATTTTGAGTGTTTTTGTGCTTGTTACCTACAAAAAACGCGAAAATTGATGCAAAGCACTCTATATTAGAAAACAAAAGGACTTTGCAAGAAAAGTGTATAATGAGTTTTTTTATAGTTCAAAAGAACCAAAAGGCAAAAAACACAAAAACGCGTGTATATGGAGAAGGTTCCTAGATACCAAAATCCTGAAACTCATGAATAACACACTTAATTGAAAAACAGAATAACCTTACTAAATGCGTGCATTTTGAGTGCTTTTCACATTCTTAGTTACCAAAACCCCAAATTGCATGCGAAACCATCTTTATGTGAGAAAAAAAATGACATTACCAGAAAAGTGTCTTTTAAGTGTTTTTAAGCGTGATAGGCAATAAAGCATTAAAAAGCAGGGCAATTCTATTACATTGGAATAACACAAATTTATACCAAAAACTTGCCTTTAAGTTTTTTTTGAGCTCATATACGAAACCGATAAAACGAATGCAAAACAATTTTATGGAGAAACAGAATAACATTACCAAAAACATGTATTTTTAGTGTTTTTGATCATGTTTTCTATAAAAACGCTTAAATACATGCAAAGAACATTATGTTTTGGAAACAAAAGGACATTACGAGAAACGTGTATTATGAATGTTTTTTTTTTAAGTTCCTTAAGTACCAAAAAGCTAAAACCAACAAATAACACTTTATTTAGAAAATAAAAAATAAAAAAAATAAAAAAATAGGAATTTTTTTTTTTTTGTTATTCATCTTCATAGGTACCGAAATGCCAAAATTCTGGGAAAAATCAGGGCAACCATATGATAAAAGAATATTATGAAAAAAGTTAATTTCAGCCTTTTTTTCGGTCTCATATGTACCAAACCCTAAAGTGCATGCAAAGCCTCCTATATTATGAAATTAAACGACCTTTCCAGAAATCTGTGTTTTGAGTGTTTTTTTAGCATGTTAGGCACCAAAACGATAAATAATAAGGAACTCACTCTATATGGGAATCCAAAACAAAGTTACTGAAAACGTGTCTTTTCAGAGTTTTACGTAGAAAAACGCTAAAACGGATGCAAAGCAACCAATATAAAAAAATAGAAAAAACGTTACTAAAAAGGTATATTTTGAGTGTTTTTGAGCTTGTTACCAAAAAAAACGCGAAAATTGATGCAAAACACTCTATATTGGGAAACAAAAGGACATTGCAAGAAAAGTGTATAATGAGTGTTTTATAGTTCAAAAGAACCAAAAAAAAAAAAAAAAAACGCAAAATCTCGTGTATATGGAGAGGTTTCCTAGATACAAAAATGCTAAAACTCATGTATAATATTCCTAATTGATCAACAGAACAACCTTAATAAATGCGTGTATTTTGAGTGCTTTTCACATTCTTAGTTACCAAAACCCCAAATTGCATGCGAAAATAGATTGTGGAAAAAAAAATGACTTTACCAGAAAAGTGTCTTTTGAGTGTTTTTGAGAGTCATAGGCAATAAAGCACTAAAAAGGAGGGAAATCACATTACATTGGAGTAAAACGAATTTTTACCAAAAACTTGCCTTTAAGTGTTTTTCAGCTTCTTATATACCAAAACACTAAAATGCATGCAAAACAAACTTTATGGTGAAACAGAATAACATTACCAAAAACATGTATTGTGAGTGTTTTTGATAATGTTACCAATAAAAACGCTTAAATACATGCAAAGAACACTATTTTTGGGAAACGAAAGGAGTTTACGAGAAACGTGTATTATGAGAATTTTTAAATTCATTAATTACCAAAAAGCTAAAAGCCAGAAATAACACTCTTTATTGAGAAACGATAAATAAATAAAAAATAATACGATATTTTTTTTCTTTCTTATTCTTCTTCACAGGTATCGATATGCCAAAATTCGGGCAAAATTCAGAAAATTATGTGATATAAGAACTTTATCAAAAAAGTTAAATTTAGCTTTTTTTTCGATCTGTTATGTACGAAACCCCTAAAGTGCATGCAAAGCCACCTATAAGGGGAAATTAAACGTGTTTGCCAGAAAACGGTCTTATGACTGCTTTTCAGCATCTTAGGAACCAACACGATAAATAACATGGAAGTCAATCTTTATGGGAATCCAAAAGAAAATTACTTAAAACGTGTCTTTTCGGTGTTTTACGTAGAAAAACGCTAAAACAGATGCAAACCAACCATTATGAAAAAATAAGATAACATTACCAGAAAGGTATATTTTGAGTGTTTTTGAAATTGTTACCTACAAAAAACGCGAAAATGGATGGAAAGCACTCTATATTAGGAAGCAAAAAGGACATTACGAGAAACGTGTATAATGAGTGTTTTATAGTTTAACAAGAACTACAAGGCAAAAAACGCAAAAACTCGTGTATATAGAGAAGTTTCTGACATTCTAAAAGGCTGAAAATCTTGAACAACACTCTTAATTGAGAAACAGAACAATCTTACTAAATGCGTGTATTTTGAGTGTTTATCACATTCTTAGTTACCAAAACCCCAAATTACATGCGAAACCAGCTTTATGTGGGAAAAAAACTGACTACCAGAAAATGTCTTTTGAGTGTTTTTGAGCGTGTTAGGCAATAAACCACTAAAAAGTAGGGCAAACACATTACATTGAAATAAAACTAATTTTTAACAAGAACATGCATTTAAATGATTTTGAGCTACTTATATACCAAAACACTAAAACGCATGCAAAATACACTTTATGGTGAAACAGAAGAACATTACCAAAAACATGTATTTTGAGTGTTTTTGATCATGTTACCAATAAAAACGCTTAAATACATGCAACTAACCCTATTTTTGGGAAACAAAAGGATATTACGAGAAACGTGTATTATTAATGTTTTTTAAGTTCCTTACGTACCAAAAAAGCTTAAACCCACAAATAACACTCTGTAGAGAAATTTTTTTTTTTCATCTTTATAGGTACTAAGATGCCAAAATTCTGGCAATATTCTTTGGGAATCGAAAACAAAATTACTGAAAACGTGTCTTTTCGGTGTTTTACGTAGAAAAATGCTAAAACAGACGAAAACCAACCAATATGAAGAAATAGAATAACATTACCAAAGAGGTATATTTTGAGTGTTTTTGAGCTTGTTACCTACAAAAAATCGCGAAAATTGATGCAAAGCATCAATTTTCCCTATTGGGAAAGAAAAGGACATTACGAGAAACAAGTATAATGAGTGTCTTATTATTTTCGGGCAAAAAACGCAAAAATTCGTGTATATAAAGAAGTTTCTTAGATACCAAAATGCTGAAACTCATGAATAACAATCTTAATTGAGAAACAGAACAACATTACCAAATGCGTTTATTTTGAGTGTTTTTTTTTTTCACATTCTTTGCAAAACACTAAATAGTATGCGAAACTAGCTTTATGTAGGAAAAAAATGGTATTACCAAAAGTATCTTTTCAGTGTTTTTGAGCGTGTTAGGCAATAAAGCAATAAAGAGCTGGGCAATCATAATACATAAAACCAACTTTTGCGAAGAACTTGCCTTGAAGTGTTTTTCAGCTCCTTACATACCAAATCGCTAAACGCATGCAAAACACTCCTTTATGGAGAAGCAGAATAACAATACCAAAAACAAGTGTTTTGAGTGTTTTTATCATGTTACCTATAAAAACGCTTGAATACATGCAAAGATCCCTATATTTGGGAAACGAAAGGACATTTCGAGAAATGTGTATTATGAATGTTTTTAAGTTCCTTAAGTACCAAAACGTTAAAACCTACAAATAACACTCTTTATAGAGGAAAAATAAATAAAAAAAAATAGCATTTTTAGTTTTTTTGGTATTGATGTTCATAGGTACCAACATGCCAAAATTCTGCCAAAATTCAAGGAAATTATGTGGAAAAAAACATTATGGAAAAAGTTAATTTTATCTTTTTTTTCGGAGTTATATTCCAAACCATAAAGTGTATGCAAAGCCACCTATCTGATGAAATTTAACAAATTTACAAGAAACCTGTCTTTTGAGTGTTTTTCTGCATGTTAGGCACCAAAACGATAAATAATATGTAAGTCACTCTATATGGAAATCCAAAACAAAATTACTGAAAACGTGTCTTTTAAAAGATTTACGTAGAAAAACGCTAAAAGGGATGCAAACCAACCAATATAAAGAAATAGAATAACATTACCAAAAAAGTATATTTTGTGTGTTTTTAAGCTTGTTACATAAAAAAAACGCGAAAATGGATGCAAAGCACTCTATATAAGGAAAAAAAAGGACATAACGAGAAACGTGTATAATGAGTGTCTCATAGTTTCACATGCAAAGGCAAAAAACGCAAAAAAACTCGACTGTATGGAGAAGTTTCTAAGATACCAAAATGCTAAAACACATGAATAACACTCTTAATCAAGAAACAGAGACATCTTACTAAATGCGTGTATTTTGAGTGTTTTTCTTTACATTCTTAGTTACCAAAACCACAAATTCCATGCGAAACTAGCTTTATGTGGAAAAAAATAGCATTACCGGCAAAGTGTCTTTGAGTGTTTTTGAGCGTGTTAGGCAATAAAGCACTAAAAGGCAGGGCAATCACATTACATGGGAATAAAACCAACTTTTACGAAGAACTTCTTTTAGTGTTTTTGAAACGCATTTAGTAAGGTTGTTCTGTTTCTCAATTAAGAGTGTTCTTCATGAATTTCAGTATTTTGGTATCTAGGAAACTTCTCCATATACACGAGTTTTTGCGTTTTTTGCCTTGTGTTTTTTTTCAACTATAAAACATTCATTATACACTTTTCTCGCAATGTCCCTTTATTTCCCAATATAGAGTGCTTTGTATCAATTTTTGCGCTTTTTTTTTGTAGGTAACAAGCTCAAAAACACTCAAAATATACATTTTTGGTAATGTTTTTCTGCTTCTTGATATTGGTTGGTTTGCATCAGTTTTAGCGTTTTTTCTATGTAAAACACTGAGAAGACGCGTTTTCAGTATTTTTCTTTTGGATTCCCACATAAAGTGAGTTCCTTATTATTTATCGTTTTAATGCCTAACATGCTGAAAAACACTCAAAAGAAAGATTTCTGGTGAGGTCTTTAATTTCCTCATATGCGAGGCCTTGCGTGTCTTTTGAATGTTTTTTGAGAGTGTTACGCAATAAAACACTAAAAGGAAGGGCAATCACATTACATGGGAATAAAACCAAATTTTACCAAGAACTTGCCTTTAAGTGTTTTTGAGCTCCTTACATACCAAAACGCTAAAAAGCATGCAAAAGACATTTTATGGAAAAAGAAAATAATATTACCAAATACATGTATTTTGAATGCTTTTGATCATGATATCTATAAAAACGCTTAAATACATGCAAAGAACCTGATGTTTGGGAAACGAAAGGACATTACGAGAAACATGTATTATGAGTGTTTTTTTCAAGTTCTTTCAGTAACTAAAAACTAAAACCCCAAATAACATCTTTATTTAGAAAAAAATAATAAAAAAAATGACTTTACCAGAAACCTGTCTTTTCAGTGTTTTTTAGCAGTTAGGCACAAAAACGATAACTAATATGGAAGTCAGTCAATATGTGAATCCAAAACAAGATTACTGAAAACGTGTCTTTTCAGTGTTTTACGTAGAAAAAATGTTAAAACGGATGCAAACCAACCTATATGATGAAATAAAATAACATTACCAAAAAGATATATTTTGAGAGTTTTTGAGCTTGTTACCTAGAAAAAAAATGCAAAAATGGATGTAAAGCACTCTATATTAGGAAATAAAAGGACATTACGAGAAACGTGTATAATGAGTGTTTTATAGTTTTAAAAGAACCACAAGGCAATAAACACAAAAACTCGTGTATACAGAGAAATTTCTTACATACCAAAATGATGAAATGCATGAATAACACTTTTAATCGATAAACAGAGCTACCTTACCAAATTGTGTGTTTTGAGTGTTTTTCACATTCTTAGTTACGAAAATGCCAAATTACATGCGAAACTACCTTCATATGGGAAAAAAAATGACATTACCAAAAAAGTGTCTTTTTAGTGTTTTTTGAGCGCAATATGCAACAAAGCACTAAAAAGCAGAACAATCACATTACATGGGAATAAAACCAACTTTACGAAGAACTTGCCTTTAAGTGATTTTTAACTCCTTACCTACCAAATCGCTAAAACGCAAGCAAAACACCCTTTATGGAGAAACAGAATAACATTACCAAAAACATGTATTTTGAGTGTTTTTGATCATATAACTTATATAAACGCTTAAATACATGTAAAGAACCCTATGTTTGTATAACAAAACGACATAACGAAAATCGCGTATTATGAGTGTTTTTAAGTTCCTTAAGTACCAAAAAGCTAAAACCTACAAATAACACTCTTCATAGGGAGAAAATTTTTTTTTTTTTTTTTTTCATCTTCATAGGTACCGAGATGCCAAAATTCTGGCAAAATTCATGGAAATTTTGTAAAAAAAAAAACATTATAATAAACGACATAACGAAAATCGCGTATTATGAGTGTTTTTAAGTTCCTTAAGTACCAAAAAGCTAAAACCTACAAATAACACTCTTCATAGAGAGAAATTTTTTTTTCTTTTTTTTTTTTTTTATTCATCTTCATAGGTACCGAGATGCCAAAATTCTGGCAAAATTCATGGAGTTTTTGTAAAAAAAAACATTATAAAAAAATAATTTTAGCTTTTTTCTGGAGTTATGTACAAATCCTGAAGTGCATGCAAATCCACCTATATGGGGAAATTACACGAATTTACCAGAAACCTGTCTTTTGAGTGTTTTTCAGCAATTTCAACAATATTACTGAGAACTTGTCTTTTCAGTGATTTACGTAGAAAAACGCAAAAACGGATGTAAACCAACTAATGTGAAGAAATAGAATAAAAAGATATATTTTGATGTGTTTTTCAGCTTGTTACCTTCAAAAAAAATGCAAAAACGGATGGAAAGCACTTTATATTGGCAAAGAGAAGGACATTAAGAGAAACGTGTATGAGTGTTTTATAGTTTGACAAGAACCACAAGGTAAAAAACTCAAAAACTCGTGTACATAAAGAAGTTTCTTACATACCAAAAAGCTGAAACTCATGAATAACAATTTTAATTTTGAAACAGAAATACCTTACCAAATGTGTGTATTAGACAAGTTTCTTACATACCAAAATGCTGAAACTCATGAGTAATACTTTTACTTAAGAAATAGAACAACCTTACTAAATGCCTGTTTTGAGTTTTTTTTCACATTCTTACTTACCAAAACCCCAAATTCCATGCAAAACTAGCTTTATGTGGAAAAAGAAAAGTGTCTTTTGAGTGTTTTTGAGCGTGTTAGGCAATAAAGCAATAAAAAGCAGGGCAATCACATTACATGGGACTAAAAACAACTTTTACCAAAAACTTGCTTCAAGTGTTTTTTGAGCTCATTACATACCAAAACGCTAAAACGCATGCAAAACACCTTTTATGGAGAAACAGAATAAAATTACCAAAAACATATATTTTATAAAAAATTTTATAAAAACGCTTAAATACATACAAAGAACCTTATGTTTTCGAAACGAAAGAACATTACGAGAAATGTGTATTATAGGTGTTTTTAAGTTAGGTTAGGTTAGGTTAGTACCAAAAGGTTAAAACTCACAAATAACAGTCTTTATTTAGAAAAAAAGTACGAAAATAAAAATATTGGATTTTTTTTTTTTTTTGTTATTCATCTTCATAGGTACCGAGATGCCAAATTCTGGGAAAATTCATGGCTATTATATGATAAGAGAAAATTATCAAAAAAGTTAATTTTAGCCTTTTTTTTCGGACTGTTAGTAGCAAACCCTAAAGTGCATCCAAAGACTCTTATATGAAGAAATTAAATGACCTTACCAAAAATCTGTTTTTTTTTTTTGTTTTTCAGCATCTTAGGCACCAAAACGATAAATAATAAGGAACTCATTGTATATGAGAATCCAAAACAAAATTGCTGAAAACGTGTCTTTTCAGTGTTTTACGTAGAAAAACGCTAAAACGGATGCAAACCAACCAATATCAATAGAAAAACATTACCAAAAAGGTATATTTTGAGTGTTTTTGACCTTGTTACCTAAAAAAAAACGCGAAAATTGATGCAAAGCACTCTATATTAGAAAACAAAAGGACTTTGCAAGAAAAGTGTATAATAAGTTTTTTATAGTTCAAAAGAACCAAAAGGCAAAAAACAAAAAAACTCGTGTATATGGAGAAGGTTCCAAGATACCAAAATGCTGAAACTCATGAATTAATTGAGAAACAGAACAACCTTACTAAATGCGTGTATTTTGAGTGCTTTTCACATTCCTAGTTACCAAAACCCCAAATTGCATGCGAAACCACTTTTATGTAAGAAAAAATGACTTTACCAGAAAAGTTTCTTTTAAGTGTTTTTGAGTGTTGTAGGCAATAAAGCACTAAAAAGCAGGGCAATCATATTACATTGGAATAAGACCAATTTATACCAAAAACTTGCCTTTAAGTGTTTTTTAAGCTCCTTATATACAAAACTGCTAAAACGCATGGAAAACACACTTTATGGAGAAACAGAATAACATTACCAAAAACATGTATTTTAAGTGTTTTTGATCATGTTATTTATAAAAACGCTTATATACATGCAAAGAACATTATGTTGGGGAAACAAAAGGACATTACGAAAGACGTGTATTATGAGTGTTTTTTTAAGTTCCTTAAGTACCAAAAAGCTAAAACTCTCAAATAACACTATTTAGAAAATAAAAAATAAAAAACAAAAAAATAGCAATTTTTTTTTTTTTTTTTGTTATTCATTTTCATAGGTACCGCGATGCCAATTTTCTGGGAAAATTCAGGGCAATCATATGATAAAACAATATTATCAAAAAAGTTAATTTCAGCTTTTTTTTTTCGAACTGTTATATACCAAACCCTTAAGTGCATGCAAAGCCTCCTATATTAGGAAATCAAACGACCTTACCAGAAATCTGTGTTTTGAGTGTTTTTAGCATATTAGGCACCAAAACGATAAATAATAAGGATTTCACTCTATATGGGAATCCAAAACAAAGTTACTGAAAACTTCTCACTGTTTTACGTAGAAAAACGCTAAAACAAATGCAAAGCAACCAATATCAAAAAATAGAAAAACGTTACAAAAAAGGTATATTTTGAGTGTTTTTGAGCTTGTTACCTACAAAAAACGCGAAAATTGATGCAAAGCAATCTATATTGGGAAACAAAAGGACATTGCAAGAAAAGTGTATAATGAGTGTTTTATAGTTCAAAAGAACCACAAGGCAAAAAATGCAAAATCTCGTGTATATGGAGAGGTTTTCTAGATACCAAAATGCTAAAACTTAATTGAGAAAACAGAACAACCTTACTAAATGCGTATATTTTGAGTGTTTTTAACATTCTTAGTTACCAAAACGCCAAATTGCATGCGAAAAAAAAAGACTTTACCAGAAAAGTGTCTTTTATGTGTTTTTGAGCGTGATAGGCAATAAAGCGCTAAAAAGGAGGGCAATCACATTACATTGGAGTAAAACGAATTTTTACCAGGAACTTGCCTTTAAGTGTTTTTCAGCTCCTTATATACCAAAACACTAAAATGCATGCAAAACACACATTATGGTGAAACAGAATAGCATTACCAAAAACATGTATTTTGAATGTTTTTGATCATGTTACCAATAAAAACGCTTAAATACATGCAAAGAACAATATTTTTGGGAAACGAAAGGAAATTGCGAGAAACGTGTATTATGAGTGTTTTTAAGTTCATTAATTACCAAAAAGCTAAAAGCCACAAATAACACTCTTTATTGAGAAACAATAAATAAATAAAGAAATACAATATTTTGTTTTTCTTTCTTATTCATTCTCAGAGGTATCGATATGCCAAAATTCGGGCAAAATTCAGGAAATTATGTGATATAAGAACATTATCAAAAAAGTTTAATTTAGCTTTTTTTTCAGACTGTTATGTACCAAACCTCTAAAGTGCATGCAAAGCCACCTATAAGGGGAAATTAAACGTGTTTGCCAGAAAATGGTCTTATATGTGTTTTTCAGCATCTTAGGAACCAACACGATAAATAACATGGAAGCCAATCTTTATGGGAATCCAAAAGAAAATTACTAAAAACGTAACTTTTCGGTGTTTTACGTAGAAAAACGCTAAAACTTATGCAAACCAAAAAGGTATATTTTGAGTGTTTTTGAAATTGTTACAAAAAACGCAAAAATGGATGGAAAGCACTCTATATTGGGAAGCAAATGGACATTATAGTTTCACAAGAACAACAAGGCAAAAAACACAAAAACTCGTGTATATAGAGAAATTTCTTACATTCTAAAATGCTGGAAGCTCTTAATTGAGAAACAGAACAATCTTACTAAATGCGTGTATTTTGAGTGCTTTTCACATTCCTAGTTACCAAAACCCCAAATTGCATGCGAAACAAGCTTTATGTGGGAAAAAAATGACATTATCAGAAAAATGTCTTTTGAGTGTTTTAGAGCGTGTTAGGCAATAAAGCACAGGGCAAACACATTACATTGGAATAAAACCAATTTTAACAAGAACTTGCTTTTAAGTGTTTTGAGCTCCTTATATACCAAAACACTAAAAGGCATACAAAATACACTTGATGGTGAAACAGAAGAACATTACCAAAAACATGAATTTTGAGTGTTTTTGATCATGTTACCAATAAAAATGCAAAAAAATATATGCAAATAACCCAATTTTTGGGAAATGAAAGGACATTACGAGAAACGTGTATTATTAATGTTTTAAGTTCCTTAAGTACCAAAAAAGCTAAAACTAACAAATAACACTTTATAGAGAAAATTTTTTTTTTTTTTTTTTTTGTTATTCATCTTCATAGGTACTAATATGCCAAAATTCTGGCAATATTGTTTGGGAATCGAAAACAAAATTACTGAAAACGTGTCTTTTCGGTGTTTTACGTAGAAAAACGCTAAAACAGATGAAAACCAATCAATATAAAAATAGAATAACATTACGAAAGAGATATGTTTTGAGTGTTTTTGAGCTTGTTGCCTACAAAAAACGCGAAAATTCATGCAAAGCACTTCCTATTGGGAAAGAAAAGGACATTACGAGAAACAAGTTTAATGAGTGCCTTATCATTTTCAGGCAAAAAACGCAAAAACTTGTGTATATAAAGAAGTTTCTTAGATACCAAAATGCTGAAACTCATGAATAACAATCTTAATTGAGAAACAGAACAACATTACCAAATGCGTGTATTTTGAGTGTTTTTTTTTTCACATTCTTCGCAAAACCCTAAATAGCATGCGAAACTAGCTTTATGTTAGAAAAAAATGACATTACCAGAAGTATCTTTTCAGTGTTTTTCAGGGCGTTAGGCAATAAAGCACTAAAAAGCAGGGCAATCATATTACATTGGAATAAAACCAACTTTTTCCAAGAACTTGGCTTGAAGTGTTTTTCAGCTCCTTACATACCAAATCGCTGAAACGCATGCAAAACACTCCTTTATGGAAAAGCAGAATAACAATACCAAAAACAAGTGTTTTGAGTGTTTTTTATCATGTTATCTATAAAAACGTTTAAATACATGCAAAGATCTCCATATTTGGGAAACGAAGGGACATTACGAGAAATGTGTATTATGAATGTTTTTAAGTTCCTTAAGTACCAAAACGTTAAAACCTACAAGTAACACTCTATATAGAGAAAAAATAAATAAAAAAAATAGCATTTTTATTTTTTTTATTATTGATGTTCATAGGTACCAATATGCCAAAATTCTAAAAGAAAAACATTACTAGTGTATATGAAGAAGTTTCGTAGATACCAAAATGCTGAAACTCATGAACAACACTCTTAATTGAGAAACAGAACAATCTTACTAAATGTGTGTATTTTGAGTGCTTTTCATATTCTTAGGTACTAAAATCCCAAATTGCATGCAAAACCAGCTTCATGTGGGAAAAAAATGACATTACCAGTAAAATGTCTTTTGAGTGTTTTTGAGCGTGTTAGGCAATAAAGTACTAAAAAGAAGGGCAATCACATTACATTGGAATAAAACCAATTTTTAATAACAACCTGCCTTTAAGTGTTTTTGAGCTCCTTATATACCAAAACATTAAAACGCATGCAAAATACACTTTATGGTAAAACAGAATAACATTACCAAAAACATGTATTTTGAGTGTTTTTGATCATGTTACCAATAAAAACGCTTAAATATATGCAAAGAACCCTATTTTTGGGAAACGAAACGACATTACGAGAAACGTGTATTATGAGTGTTTATAAGTTCATTAAGTACAAAAAAGCTAAACGCCACAAATTACACTCTTTATTGAGAAAAAATAAATAAAAAAAAATACGATATTTTTTTTTTCATTCTTATTCATATTCACAGGTAACGAGGTGCCAAAATTCGGGCAAAGTTTAGGAAATTATATGAAATAAGAACATTATCAAAAAAGTTAAATTTAGTTTTTTTCCGGACTGTTATGTACCAAACCCGTTAAGTGCATGCAAACCCGTTAAGTGCATGCAAATATGGGGAAATCAAACCTCTTTGCCAGAAAACTGTCTTATGTGTGTTTTTCAGATGTTAGGAACCAACATGATAAAACCCAAGAAAGTCAGTCTATATGGGAATCCAAAACACAATTATTGAAAACGTGACTTTTTGGTGTTTTACGTAGAAAAACGCTAAAACGGATGCAAACCAACCAAAACGGAGAAATAGAATAACATTACCAAAAAGGTATATTTTGAGTGTTTTTGTAATTGTTACCTACAAAAAACGCGAAAATGGATGGAAAGCACTCTATATTGGGAAGCAAAAGGACATTACGAAAAACGAGTATAATAAGTGTTTTATATAGTTTCACAAGAACCAAAAGACAAAAAACGAAAAAACTTGTGTATATAAAGAAGTTTCTTACATTCCAAAATGCTGAAACTCATGAATAACACTTTTAATTGAGAAACAGAACTATCTTACCAAATGTGAATATTTTGAGTGTTTTTCACATTCTTAGTTACGAAAATCCGAAATTACAAGCAAAACTAGTTTTATGTGGGAAAAAATGACATTACCAGAAAAGTGTCTTTTGAGTGTTTTAGGGCGTGATATGCAACAAAGCACTAAAAAGCAGAACAATCACATTACATGGGAATAAAACCAACTTTTACCAAAAACATTCCTTTAATTGTTTTTAACTCCTTACATAACAAAACGCTAAAATGCATGCAAAACACCCTTTATGGAGAAACAAAATAACATTACCAAAAACATGAATTTTAAGTGGATATTACGAAAATTGTGTATTATGAGAGCTTTTAGGTTCTTTAAGTACCAAAAAGCTAAAACACACAAATAACACTCTTTATAGAGAAAAAAATATACAATACAATTTTTTTTTTTTATTATTCATCTTCATAGGTACCGAGATGCCAAAATTCTGGCAAAATTCAGGGAAATTAGGTAAAGAAAAAAAAAATTATTAAAAAAATCCTTTTAGCTTTTTTTCCGGACTTATGTACCAAACGGGTGGACTGATTGTTTTCGATTTTTTTAGTCTGAACGTTTTCGACAGACTAACATGTTTAAGAATGAATATTTTCGACAATGATTTGGCAACTTAGACTGATTATTTTCGATGGTTCTGCAATATATTTTTCAATCATGATTATTTTCGACACATTAAAAACATTGGTTGGAATGTTTTCGAAACTAAATAAACTTCACTATGAATGTTTCCGACAGTAAAAAAATATTGAACTGAATGTTTTCGACACTAAGAAATGGTAAATTCTGAATGTTTTCGACACTGGATAAAATGAACTGTCACATCACGTCACGTTTAGACTTAAACAAAAGACTATAAAAACTAACCTAACCTAACCTAACCTAACCTAACCTAACCTAACAAGATAATAATCAAAGAAGGTCTAAAATGGCTGAATGAAGTGTCGAAAATATTCCAAAAAATATTGATTTAGGTCAATGATGTGTCGAAAATAATCCAAACTGTAAATAGCTAGGTAATTGTTGTGTCGAAAATAATCCAAAACGGACACTAAATGTGTAAGAGTTGTGTCGAAAACAGTCCAAAAAAACATAAAATGGGTTGTCGAAAATAATACTTCTTGGCAAGAATCGAAAACATTGAGTTTAGATTACTTTTGTAGAAAATCGAAAACATTCAGACTAAAAAAATCGAAAATAATCAGCGACCTCGTACCAAACCCTGAAGTGCATGCAAATCCACCTATATGGGAAAATTACACGACTTTTTGAAACCTCTAACAGAAGCAATTTCAACAATATTACTGAAAACGAGTCAACGAGCTTGCGTGTATATGGAGAAGTTTCCTAGATATCTAAATGCTGAAAATCATGAATAACACTCTTAATTGAGAAACAGAACTACTTTACTAAATGCGTGTATTTTGAGTGCTTTTCACATTCTTAGTTACCAAAATCCCAAATTGCATGCGAAACCAGCTTTATGTGGGAAAAAAATAACATTACCAGAAAAGTGTCTTTTGAGTGTTTTTGAGCGTGATAGGCAATATAGCACTAAAAAGTAGGGGAATCACTTTACATTGCAATAAAATAAATTTTTACCAAGAACTTACCTTTAAGTGTTTTGAGCTTCTTATATAACAAAACGCTAAAACGCATGCAAAACACACTTTACGGAGAAAGAGAATAACATTACCAAAACCATATATTTTGAGTTGTTTTCATCATGTTACCAATAAAAACGCATAAATACATGCAAAGAACCCTGTTTTTGGGAAACGAAAGGACATTACGAGAAACGTGTATTATGAGTGTTTTTAAGATCATTATTTACCAAAAAGCTAAAAGCCACAAATGACACTCTTTATTAAGAAAAAAAATAAATAAATAAACAAAAAATACGATATTTTTTTCTTTCTTTTTCATCTTCACATGTACCGAGATTGCAAAATTTGGGCAAAATTCAGGAAATTATGAGTCAATTATCAAAAAAGTTAATCTTAGCTTTTTTTATCGAACTGTTATTTACCAAACCCTAAAGTGCATGCAAAGCCACCTATATGGGGATATTAAACGTCTTTGCCAGAAAACTGTCTTATGAGTGTTTTTCAGCTTGTTAGGCACCTTAATGGTAAATAACATCCAAGTTACTCTATATAGGAATCTAAAACAAAATTACTGAAAACATGTTTTTTCGGTGTTTTACGTAGAAAAACGCTAAAACGTATGCAAATAACGAATAAAAAGAAATAAAATAACATTACCAAAAAGGTACATTTTGAGTGTTTTTGAACTGTTACCTACAAAAAACGCGAAAATAGATGCAAAACACTCCCTATTGGGAAACAAAAGGACATTACGAGAAACGTGTATAATGAGTGTCTTATTATTTTTGAGCAAACGAACTTGTGGTTCACAAGAACCACAAGACAAAAAACGCAAAAACTCGTGTATATAAAGAAGTTTCTTAGATACCGAAATGCTGAAACTCATGAATAACAATATTATTTGAGAAACAGAACAACATTACCAAATGCGTGTATTTTGAGTGTTATTCACATTCTTAGCAAAACCCCAAATAGCACGCGAAACTATGTTGGAAAAAATGACTTTACCAGAAGTGTCTTTTGAGTGTTTTTGAGCGTGTTAGGCAATAAATCACAAAAAAATCTCATTACATATGAATAAAACCAACATTTACAAAGAACTTGCCTTGAAGTGTTTTTGACCTCCTTACAAAACAAAACGCTAAAACGCATGCAAAAAACTCCTTTATGGAGAAGCAGAATAACATTAGTAAAAACGTGTTTTAAGTGTTTTTTGATCATGTTACCTATAAAAACGTTTAAATACATGCAAAGAACCCTATGTTTGGGAAACGAAAGGACATTACGAGAAACATGTATTAGGACCGTTTTTAAGTTCCTTAAGTACCAAAACGTTAAAAGCCACAATTAACACTCTTTATAGAGAAAAAAAAAATAAATTGAAAAAATAGCATTTTTTTTTATATTGATTTTCATAGGTACCAAGATGTCAAAATTCTGCCGAAATTAAGGGAATTTATGTGGAAAAAAGAACATTATCAAAAAAGTTAATTACAGCTCTTTTTCGGATTTTTATATACCAAACTCTAAAGTGCATGCCACCTATATAAGGAAGTTAAACGACTTTACCAGAAACCTGTCTTTTCAGTGTTTTTCAGCATGTTAGGCACCAAAACGATAAATAATATGAAAGTCAGTCAATATGTGAATCCAAAACAAAATTACTGAAAACGTGTCTTCTCAGTGTTTTACGTAGAAAAACGCTGAAACAGATGCAAACCAACAAATATGAAGAAATAGAATAACATTACCAAAATTGTTTTTGAGCTTTTTACCTACAAAAAACGCACAAATGGATGGAAAGCACTCGATATTGTAAAGGAAAAGGACATTACGAGAAACGTGTATAATGAGTGTTTTATAGTTTCACAAGAACCACAAGTCAAAAAACGTAAAAACTCGTGTATATAGAGAAGATTCTTACATACCAAACGCTAAAACTCATGAATAACACTTTTAATTGAAAAACAGAACTACCTTACCAAATGTGTGTATTTTGAGTGTTTTTCCCATTCTTAGTTACGAAAATCCCAAATTACATGCGAAACTAGCTTTATGTGGGGAAAAAATGACATTACCAGAAAAGTGTCTTTTGAGTGTTTTTGAGCGTTATATGCAAAAAAGCAGAATAATCACATTGCATTGAATAAAACCAAATTTTAGGAAGAACTTGCCTTTAAGTGTTTTTTAACTCCTTACATACCAAAACGCTAAACGCTTGCAAAACGACCTTTATGGAGAAACAGAATAACATTACCAAAAACATATTTTGAGTGTTTTTGATCATGTTACCTATAAAATCGCTTAAATACATGCAAAGAACCCAATGTTTGTGAAACGAAAGGACATTACGAGAAACATGTATTATGCGTGTTTTTAAGTTCCATAAGTACCAAAAAGCTAAAACCTCTTTATAGAGAAAAAATAAATAAAGAAATAATTAAAAATAGGATCTTTTTTTTTATTCTTCTTTATAGGTACTGAGATGCCAACATTCTGGAAAAAATCAGGGAAATTATGTGTAAAAAGAAAATTAACAAAAAAGTTAATTTTTTGCTTTTTTTCGGACTGTTATGTACCAAACCATGAAGTGTATGCAAAGCCAACTATATGGGGAAATTAAACGACTTTACGAGGAACCTGTGTTTCTAGTGTTGTTCAGCATGTTAGTCACCAAAACAATAAATAATATTGAAGTCATTCTATGTGGAAATCCAAAACAAAATTATTTTAAACGTGTCTTTTTCGTGTTTTACATAGAAACACGTTGAAACGGATGCAAACCAACCAATATGAAGAAATAGAATAAGATTACCAAAAAGGTATAATTTGAGTGTTTTTTTGAGCTTTTTACTTACAAAAAACACGAAAATGGATGCAAAGCTCGCTGTATTGATTAACAAAAAGACATTACAAGAAACGTGTATAATGAGTGTTTTATAGATTCTCAAGAATCACAAGGGAAAAAACGCAAAAACTCATATATATGGAGAAGTTTCTTAGATACCAACATGCTGAAACTCCTGAATAACACTCTTAATTGAGAAACAGAACAACCTTACCAAATGCGTGTATTTTGAGTGTTTTTAACATTCTTAGTTACCAAAACCCCAAATTTTATGTGAAAGCTTTATGTGGGAAAAAAAATGACATTACCAGAAAAGTGTCTTTTAAGTGTTTTTTTTTTTTTTTTAGCATGATAGGCAATAAAGCACTAAAAAGCAGGGCAATCACATTACATGAGAATAAAACTAACTTTTTTGAGCTCCTTATATACAAAAACGCTAAAACTAATGCAAAACACTCTTTATGGAGAAACAGAATAACATTACCAAAAACATGTATTTTGAGTGTTTTTGATTATGTTATCTATAAAAACGCTTAAATACATGCAAAGAACCTTATGTCTGGGAAATTATAGGACATTTCGAGAAACATGTATTACGAGTGTTTTTAAGTTCTTTAAGTACCATTTAGCTAAAACCCATAAATAACACTGTTTATAGAAAAAAATAAATAAAATCAATAAAAAGATAGGAATTTTTTTGTTATTCATCTTCATAGGTACCAAGATGCCAAAATTCTGGCAAAATTCAGGAAAATTGTGAAAAATGAATATTATGAAAAAAATTTAATTTTTGCTTTTTTTTCGGACTGTTATGTACCAAACCCTAAAGTGCATGCAAAGCAACCTATATGGGGAAATAAACGACTTTACCAGAAACCTGTCTTTTGAGTGTTTTTCAGCATGTTAGGCACCAAAACGATATATACTCGTAATATGGAAGTCACTCAATATGGGAATCCATCACAAAATTACTGAAAAAGTGTCTTTTCAGTGTTTTACGTAGAAAAACGCTAAAACGGATGGAAACCAACGAATATGAGGAAATTGAATAACATTACCAAAAAAGGTATATTTTCAATGTTTTTGAGCTTCTTACGTACAAAAAAAAACCAAAAATGGATAGAAAGCACTCTATATTGAGATACAAAAGGACATTACGAGAAACTTGTAAAATGAGTATTTTATAGTTGCACAAGAACCACAAGGCAAAAAACGCAAAAACTCGTGTATATGGATAATTTTCTTAGATACCAAAATACTGAAATTCAGGAATAATACTCTTAATTGAGAATACAGAACAACCTTACGATATGCGTGTATTTTGACTGTTTTTCACATTCTTAGTTACCAAAACCCCAAATTGCATGCAAAACTAGCTTTATGTGGTAAAAAAATGACATTACCAGAAAAGTGTCTTTTGAGTATTTTTGAGCGTGTTAGGCAATAAAGCACTAAAAAGGAGGGCAATAACATTACATGGGAATAAAACCATCTTTTACCAAGAACTTGCCTTGTAGTGTTTTTGAGCTCCTTATATACCAAAACGCTAAAACGCATGCAAAAAACCCTTTATGGAGAAACAGATTAACATAACCAAAAACATGTATTTTGAGTGTTTTTGATCATGTTACCTCTAAAAACGCTTAAATACATGCAAAGAACCCTATGTCTGGGAAACGAAAGGAAATTACGAGAAACGTGTATTATGAGTTTTTTTTAAGTTCCATAAGTACCAAAAAGCTAAAACCTCTTCATAGAGAAAAAAAAAAGTAAATAAATAAATAGGATTTGTTTTTTGTTATTCTTTTTCGTAGGTACCGAGATCCCAAAATTCTGGCAAAATTCAGGGAAATTATATGAAAAAAGAACATTATCAAAAAAGTTAATTTTAGCTTTTTTTTCGGACTGTTATGCACAAAACACTAAAGTGCATGCATAGCCACCTATATGGGGAAATTAAATGACTTTACGAGAAACCTGTGTTTCTAGTGTTTTCAGCATGTTAGTCACCAAAACAATAAATAATATGGAAGTCATTCTATATGGGAATCCAAAACAAATTACTGAAAATGTATCTTTTCGGTGTTTTAAGTAGAAAAATGCTAAAACGGATGCAAACCAACCAACAAGAAAAAATAGAATAAGATTAACAAAAAGATATATTTTGAGTATTTTTGAGCTTTTAACAAAAAACGCGAAAATGGATGGAAAGCTCTCTATATTGGTTAACAAAAGGACATTACGAGAAACGTGTACTCATCAATAACATTCCTAATTGAGAAACAGAACAACCTTACTAAATGCGTGTATTTTGAGAGCTTTTCACATTCTTAGTTACTAAAACCCCAAATTGCATGCGAAAGCAGCTTTATATGAGAAAAAAATTAAAAATTACCAGAAAAATATCTTTTGAGTGTTTTTTGACCTGATAGGCAATAAAGCACTAAAAAGGAGGGCAATCAAATTATATTTGAATAAAACAAATTTTTATCAAGAACTTGCCTGTAAGTGTTTTTGAGCTCCTTATATACTAAACCGCTAAAACGCATGCAAAACAAACTTTATGGAGAAACAGAATATAATTACCATAACAATTTATTTTCAGTGTTTTTGATCATGTTATCTATAAAAACGCTTAAATATTTCGGAAGCCAAAGGACATTACGAGAAACGTATATTATGAGTGTTTTTTTTAAGTTTGTTAATTGCCAAAAACCTAAAACCCACTTTTTATTTAGAAAAAATAAATAAATAAAAAAATAAAAAATTAGGAATTTTTTTTTTTTTTTGTCATTCATCTTCATAGGTAGGAGTGTTATGTACCAAACCCTAAAATGCATGCAAAGCCTCCTATATGAGGAAATTAAACGACCTTTCCAGAAATCTGTCTTTTGAAAGTTTTTCAGCATGTTAGGCACCAAAATGATAAATAATAAGGAACTGACTCTATATGGGAATCCAAAACAAAATTACTGAAAACGTGTCTTCCCAGTGTTTTACGTAGAAAAATGCTAAAATGGATGTAAACCAACCAATATCAGGAAATAGAAAAAAACATTACCAAAAAGGTATATTTTGAGTGTTTTTGAGCTTGTTAGCTAATTGTTAAATACATGCAAAGAACCCTATGTTTGTGAAACGAAAGGACATTACGAAAATCGTGTATTATGGGTATTTTTAAGTTCCTTAATTATTAAAAATCTAAAACCCACAAATTTTCTCTTTATAGAGAAAAAAATTATTTAAAAAAAGTAATATTTTTTTAGTTTTTGTTATTCATCTTCATAGGTACCGAGATGCCAAAATTCTGAGAAAATTCAGGGAAATTATGTGGAAAAAAAACATAAAAAAAAAATAATTTTAGCTTTTTCCGGAGTTATGTACGAAACCCGGAAGTGCATGCAAAGCCACCTATATATGGAAATTACACGACTTTACAAGAAACGTGTCTTTGGGTGTTTTCAGCAATTTCAACAATATTACTGAAAACATGTCTTTTCAGTTTTAGCGTAGGACGCTAAAACGGATGCAAACCAACCAATATGAAAAAATAGAATAACATTACAAAAAAGTTGAGTGTTTTTGAGCTTGTTACCTACAAAAAACGCAAAAATCAATGCAAAGCAGTCTATATTGGGAAACAAAAGGATATTACAAGAGAATTGTATAATGAATGTTTTAATAGTTTTTAAGAACCATAAGGCAAAAAACGCAAAAACTCGAATATATGGAGAAGTTTCTTAGATACCAAAATGCTAAAACTCATGAATAACACTCTTAATTGAGAAACATAACAATCATAGAAAATGAGTGTATTTTGAGTGTTTTTTTTTTACATTCTTAGTGGTCCAACCCCAAATTACATGCGAAACTGTGGAAAAAAAAAAAGAAATTAGTAGAAAAGTGTCTTTTTAGTGTTTTCAGCGTGTTAGGCAATAAAGCACCAAAAAGCAGGGCAATCACATTACATGGGAATATAACCAACTTTTATCAAGAACTTGCCTTTAATTTTTTTTAAGCTCCTTACATACCAAAACGCTAAAACCCATGCAAAACATCCTTTATGGAAAAACTAAATAACATTATCAAAAACATGTATTATGAGTGTTTTTGAGCTTATTACCAATAAAAACGCTTTAATACATGCAAAGAACCCTATGTTTGGGAATGAAAGGACATTACGAGGAATGTGTATTATGAGTGTTTATAAGTTCCTTAAGTACCAAAAAGCTAAAACCCACAAATAACACTCTCTATAGAGAAAAATAAATAAATAAATAAATAAATAGCATTCTTTTTTATTGATCTTCATAGGTACCGAGATGCCAAAATTCTGGCAAAATTCAGGAAAATTACTTTAAAAAAGAATATTATGAAAAAGGTTAATTTTAGCTTTTTTTCGGACTGTTATGTACCAAACCCTAAAGATTATGCAAAGCCACCTATATGGGGAAATTAAACGGCTTTACAATAAACCTGTCTTTTGAGTGTTTTTCAGCTTATTAGGCATCAAAACGACAAATAACATAGAAGTCACTCTATATGGGAATCCAAAACAAAATTACTGAAAACGTGTCTTTTCTGTGTTTTACGTAGAAAAACGCTAAAACGAATCCAAATCAACCAATATCATCAAATAGAATAATATTACCAAAAAGGTATGTTTTTTGTGTTTTTGAGCGAAAATGGATGCAAATCTCTCTATATTGGGAAACAAAAGGACATTACGAGAAACGTTTATAATGAGTGTTTTATAGTTTCACAAGAACCACAAGACAAAACAAGCAAAAACTCGTGTATATGGAGATGTTTCTTAGATACCAAATTTTGAAATTCATCAATAACACTCTTAATTGAGAAACAAAACAACCTTACCAAATACGTGTATTTTGAGTGTTTTTCACATTCTTAGCTACCAAAACCCGAAATTACATGCGAAACTAGCTTTATGTATGAAATAAACGACATTACCAGAAAAAAAGTCTTTTGAGTGTGTTAGAGTGTGTTTGAGCGTGTTAAACAATAAAGCACAAAAAAACAGGGCAATGACATTACATGGGAATAAAACGAACATTTACCAAGAACTTGTTTTTAAGTGTTTTTCAGCTCCTTACATACCAAAACACTAAAATGCATGCAAAACACCCTTTATGGAGAAACAAAATAAAATTACGAAAAACATGAATTTTCAGTGTTTTTGATCTGTTACGTATAAAAACGCTTAAATACATGCAAAGAACCCTATCTTTGGGAAACGAAAGGGTATTACGAGAAACGTGTATTTTGACTATTTTTAAGTTCCTTAAGTACCAAAACGTTAAAACCCACAAATAACACTCTTTAAAGAGAAAAAAAAATAAAAAAAAAAATAAAAAAATAGCATTTTTTTTTATTGATTTTCATAAGTACCGAGATGCCAAAATTCTGCCAAAATTCAGGAAATTTATGTGGAAAAAGGAACATTATCAAAAAAGTTAATTATAGTTTTTTTTCGGATTGTTATTTACAAAACCTTAAAGTGCATGCAAAGCCACCTATATGAGGAAATTAAACGACTTTACCAGAAACCTGTCTTTTCAGTGTTTTTCAGCATGTTAGGCACCAAACCGATAAATAATATAGAAGTCAGTCAATATGTGAATCCAAAACAAAATTACTGAAAACGTGTCTTTTCAGTGTTTTACGTAGAAAAAACGCTAAAGCGGATGCAAACCAACGTATATGAAGAAATAAAATAACATTACCAAAAAGATATATTTTGAGTGTTTTTGACCGTGTTACCTACAAAAAAATGCAAAAATGGATGTAAGGCACTCTATATTAGGAAACAAAGGGACATTAAGAGAAACGTGTATAATGAGTGTTTTATAGTTTTAAAAGAACCACAAGGCAAAATTCAGGGAAATTATGTGGAAAAAAGAACATTATCGAAAAAGTTAATTTTACCTTTTTTTTCGGAGTTATGTACCAAATCATAAAGTGTAGGCAAAACCATCTATTTGGGAAAATTTAACGACTTTACAAGAAACCTGTCTTTTGAGTGTTTTTCCGCATGTTAGGAACCAAAACGATAGATAATATGAAAGTCACTCTATATGGAAATCCAAAACAAAATTACTGAAAAGTGTCTTTTAAAATATTTACGTAGGAAAACGCTAAAACGGATGCAAACCAACCAATATGAAAAAAATAGAATAATATTACCAGAAAAAGAATATTTTGTGTTTTTGAGCTTGTTACATGAAAAAAAAAAAACGCAAAAATGGATGCAAAGCACTGTATATTAGGGAAAAAAAGGACATAACGAGAAACATGTATAAAGAGTGTTTTATAGTTTCACCAGAATCACAAGGCAAAAAACGCAAAAACTCGTCTGTGTGGAGAAGTTTCTAAGATACCAAAATGCTGAAACTCATGAATAACACTCTTAATCAAGAAACAGAGCAACCTTACGAAATGCGTGTATTTTGAGTGTTTTTTTTACATTCTTAGTTACCAAAACCCCTAATTCCATGCGAAACTAGCTTTATGTGGGAAAAAAATGACATTACCAGAAAGGTGTCTTTCAGTGTTATTGAACGTGTTAGGCAATAAAGCACTAAAAAGCAGGGCAATCACATTACATTGGAATAAAACCAACTTTTACGAAGAACTTGCCTTTTAGTGTTTTTGACACACATTTAGTAAGGTTGTTCTGTTTCTCAATTAGGAGTGTTATTCATGAGTTTCAGCATTTTGGTATCTAGGAAACTTCTCCATATACACGAGTTTTTGAGTTTTTTATCTTGTTTTTTTTTTTTTGAACTATAAAACATTCATTATACAATTTTCTCGCAATGTCCCTTTGTTATCCAATATATAGTGCTTTGTATTAGTTTTTGCGTTTTTTTTTTTTTTGTAGGTAACAAGCTCAAAAACACTCAAAATATACATTTTTGGTAATGATTTTCTGCTTCTTGATATTGGTTGGTTTGCATCAGTTTTAGCGTTTTTCTACGTAAAACACTGAGAAGACACGTTTTCAGTAATTTTCTTTTGTATTCCCACATAGAGTGAGTTCCTTATTATTGATCGTTTTGGTGCCTAACATGCTGAGAAACACTCAAAAGACAGATTTCTGGTACATGATTTCTCGTACATACCAAAACGCTAAAACGCAGGCAAAATACATTTTATGGTGAAACAGAATAATATTACCAAATACATGTATTTTGAGTGTTTTTGATCATGTTATCTATAAAAACGCTTAAATTCATGCAAAGAACCTTATGTTTGGGAAACGAAAGGACATTACGAGAAACGTGTATTATGAGTGTTTTTTTAAGTTCCTTCAGTACCTAAAAGCTAAAACCCACAAATAACACTGTTTATTTAGAAAAAAAAATAAACAAAAAAATAAAAAATAGGATTTTTTTTTTTTGTTATTCATCTTTATAGGTACCGAGATGCCCAAATTCTGCCAAAATTCAGAGAATTTATGTGGAAAAAAGAACATTACCCAAAAATTTAATTATAGCTTTTTTTTCGGATTGTTATGTACCAAACCCTAAAGAGGATGCAAAGCCACCTATATAGGGAAGTTAAACGACTTTACAAGAAACCTGTCTTTTTAGTGTTTTTCAGCATGTTAGGCACCAAAACGATAAATAATATGGATGTCAGTCAATATGTGAATCCAAAACAAAATTACTGAAAACGTGTCTTTTCATTGTTTACGTAGAAAAACGCTAGAGCGGATGCAAACCAACCTATATGAAGAAATAGAATAACATTACCAAAAAGATATATTTTGAGTGTTTTTGTGCTTGTTACCTACAAAAAAATGCAAAAATGGATGTCAAGCACTCTATAATAGGAAACAAAAGGACATTACAAGAAACGTGTATAATGAGTGTTTTATAGTTTTAAAAGAACCACAAGGCAATAAACGCAAAAACTCGTGTATATAGAGAAATTTCTTACATACCGAAATGATGAAATGCATGAATAACACTTTTAATCGATAAACAGAACTACCTTACCAAATTATGTATTTTGAGTGTTTTTCACATTCTTAGTTACGAAAATGCCAAATTACATGCGAAAGTAGCTTCATGTGGGAAAAAGAAAATGACATTACCAAAAAAGTGTCTTTTTAGTGTTCTTGAGCGTGATATGCAACAAAACAATAAAAAGCAGAACACTCACATTACATGGGAATAAAACCAACTTTTACGAAGAACTTGCCTTTAAGTGTTTTTTTAACTCCTTACATACCAAATCGCTAAAACGCATGCAAAACACCCTTTATGGAGAAACAGAATAACATTACCAAAAACATGTATTTTGAGTGTTTTTGATCATGTAACCTATAAAAACGCTTAAATACATGTAAAGAACCCTATGTTTCTATAACAGAAGGATATTACGAAAATTGTGTATTATGAGTGTTTTTTTAAGTTCCCTAAGTACCAAAAAGCTAAAACCCACAAATAACACTCTTTACAAAGATAAATTTTTTTTTTGTTATTCATCTTCATACGTACCGAGATCCCAAAATTCTGGCAAAATTCATGGAAATTTTGTAAAAAAAATTCATTATAAAAAAAAATAGTTTTAGCTTTTTTCCGGAGTTATGTACAAACCCTGAAGAGCATGCAAAGCCACCTATATGGGGAAATTCCACGACTTTATCATAAACCTGTCTTTTGAGTGTTTTTCAGCAATTTCAACAATATTACTGAAAACGTGTCTTTTCAGTGATTTACTTAGTAAAACGCTAAAACGGATGTAAACCAACCAATATGAGGAAATAGAATAACTTTACCAAAAACATATATTTTTATGTGTTTTTGAGCTTGTTACCTACAAAAATGCAAAAATGGATGGAAAGCACTTTATATTGGCAAAGAAAAGGACATTACGAGAAACGTGTATAAGTCTTTTATAGTTTGACAAGAACCACAAGGTAAAAAACTCAAAAACTCGTTTACATAAAGAAGTTTCTTACATACCAAAAGCTAAAACTCATGAATAACACTTTTAATTTTGAAACAGAAATACCTTACCAAATGTGTGTATTAGAAAAGTTTGTTACATACCAAAATGCTGAAGGTCATGAATAACACTTTTAATTAAGAAATAGAACTACCTTACTAAATGCCTGTGTTTTGAGTTTTTTTCACATTCTTAGTTACCAAAACCCCAAATTCCATGAAAAACTAGCTTTATGTGGGAAAAAAAATGATATTACCAGAAGTGTCTTTTGAGTGTTTTTGAGCGTGTTAGGCAATAAAACACTAAAAAGCAGGGCAATCACATTACATGGGAATAAAAATAACTTTTACCAAGAACTTGCCTTTAAGTGTTTTTGAGCTCATTACATACCAAAACGCTAAAACGCATGCAAAACACCTTTTATGGAGAAACAGAATCAAATTACCAAAAACATATATTTTGAGTGTTTTTGATCATTTTATCTATAAAAACGCTTTAAATACATGCAAAGAATCTTATGTTTGCGAAACGAAAGAACATTACGAGAAATGAGTATTATAAGTGTTTTTAAGTTCCTTAAGTACCAAAAAGATAAACTCACAAATAACACTCTCTATTTAGAAAAAAAAAGTAAGAAAATATAAAAATAGGATTCTCTTTTTTTTTGTTATTCATCTTCATAGGTACCGAGATGCCAAAATTCTGGGAAAATTCAGGGTTATTATATGATAAAAGAAAATTATAAAAAAAAAAATTTTAGCTTTTTTATTCGGACTGTTATGTACCAAACCGTAAAGTGCATCCAAAGACTCCTATATGAAAAAAATTAAACGACCTTTCCAGAAATATGTTTTTTGAGTGTTTTTCAGCATGTTAGGCACCAAAACGATAAATAATAAGGAACTCACTCTATATGAAAATCCAAAACAAAATTGCTGAAAACGTGTTTTTTCAGTGTTTTACGTAGAAAACGCTAAAACGGATGCAAACCAACCAATATAAAGAAATAGAAAAACGTTACCAAAAAGGAAGTGTTTTTGAGGTTGTTACCTACAAAAAAACGGAAAAAATTGATGCAAAGCACTCTCTATTAGAAAACAAAAGGACTTTTCAAGAAAAGTGTATAATGAGATTTTTATAGTTCAAAAGAACCAAAAGGCAAAAAACACAAAAACTCATGTATATGGAGAAGGTTCCTAGATACCAAAATGCTGAAACTCATGAATAACACTCTTAATTGAGAAAAAGAACAACCTTACCTAATGCGTGTATTTTGAGTGCTTTTCACATTCTTAGTTACCAAAACCACAAATTGCATGCGAAACCACCTTTATGTTAGAAAAAAATGACATTACCAGAAAAGTGTCTTTTAAGTGTTTTTGAGCTTGATAGGCAATAAAGCACTTAAAAGCAGAACAATCATATTACATATTACATATTACAGACTTCATCAAGACTACGCTGTCCAATTCTGGTCACCACATCACAGGAAGGATAAAGGTATATTAGAATCAGTACAAAGGAGAATGACTAAAAGGATACAAGGGTTGAGGAGTATTCCTTACGAAGCGATATTCAAGCTGTTAAATTTACATTCTTTAGAGAGACGTAGGTTAAGAGTTGGAGCTGATAGAAGTCTTTAAGTGGTACATGGGTTATAACAAAGGGAACATAAGGAAAATTCTTAGAATCTGTAACCATGATAGAACAAGAAAAACGAGTTCAAGCCTGAAAACTTGATGTTCAAAAAGGAGACAGGAAGGAATTGGTTCTCAAATAGAGTAGTAGATGATTGGAACGGACGTATTAATCAAGTTGTTAGTGCTGAGGGATTTGGGAACTGTAAGAAAAAATTACACATTGGGATGATAGATGGAAATAGGTAGGCATATTTCATACAAGTACTGCCACGTGTAGGCCTTGTGCTTTCTTGCAGATTTACTTATTTCTTATGTTCTTATTACCAAAAGTGTGTATTTTCAAGTGTTTTTTTTTCAGCTATTACGTGAAAAAAAATGCCAAAATGCAGGCAAAGCACCCCATATGAGGAAAAAAAGGGATATTACGAGAAACTTGCATTATGAGAGATTTTGAGATTCTTAGATACTAAAACACTAAAACTCATGAATAACACTCTTAATTGAGAAACAAAACAACCTTATCAAATGCGTGTATTTTGAGTGTTTTTCACATTCTTGGTTACCAAAACCCTAAATTTCATGCAAAAATAGCTTTATATGGGGAAAAAAAATGACATTATCTTAAAAGTGTCTTTTGAGTGTTTTTGAACGTGTTAGGCAATAAAGCACTAAAAAGAAGGGCAATCACATTACATGTGAATAAAACCAACTTTTACCAAGAACTTGCCTCTAAGTGTTTTTGAGCTCCTTACATACCAAAACGCTAAAACGCATGTAAAACATCCTTTATGGAGAAACAGAAAAACATTACCAAAAACATGTATTTTGAGTGTTTTTTTTATCATGTAACCTTCAATATTACTTCGGGTGTTCTACTTTTAGCATTCCTGAAAATGAATCATAATACACTATTTGCTTTGTTTCTGGCCTCTGCATTGCTTTCTTTGACGGAGTTCAGAGCTAACTTTATATCTCAAATCTTTTTCTTACCCTGAACCTACCAGAACTTGGTTGTTCATTGTGTAACTACTGTTTTGGTTTCTTCTACTTACGCTAAGTACTTTGCATTTGTTGATATTAAACTGCATTTACCATTTGTCTGTCCATTCGTTCATCCTATCCAAATCTGCCTGTGAGGCGATGCCACGCGATTCTGACCTAATTAATTTACATATTCTCGTGTCATACGCACATTTACTAACAACACTACTAATTCCACTATCCAAGTCATTGACATATAATACAAACTGCAAAAACTGATGGAAAACACTCTATATTAGGAAACAAAAGAACATTACGAAAAACGTGTATAATGAGTGTTTTATAGTTTCACAAGAACCACAAGGCAATAAACGCAAAAACTCGTGTATATAGAGAAGTTTCTTACATACCAAAATGATGAAATGCATGAATAACACTTTTAATCGAGAAACAGAACTATCCTACCAAATTGTGTATTTTGAGAGTTTTTCATATTCTTAGTTACGAAATTGCCAAATTACATGCAAAACTAGCTTTATGTGGGAAAAAAATGATATTATCAGAAAAATGTCTTTTGAGTGTTTTTGAGCGTGATATACAACAAAGCCCTAAAAAGCAGAACAATCACATTACTTGGGAATAAAACCAACTTTTACGAAGAACTTGCCTTTAAGTGTTTTTTTATCTCCTTACATACCAAAACGCTAAAACGCATGTAAAACATACTTTATGGAGAAACAGAATAACATTACCAAAAATATGTATTTTCAGTGTTTTTGACCATGTTACCTATAAAAACGCTTTAATACATGTAAAGAAACCTATGTTTGTATAATAAAAAGACATTACGAAAATCATGTATTATGAGTGTTTTTGAGTTCCTTAAGTACCAAAAAGCTAAAACTCACAAATAACACTTTATAGAGAAAAAAAAAATTTTGTTATTCATCTTCATAGGTACCGAGATACCAAAATTATGGAAATATTCAGGGAAATTTTGTAAAAGAAATCATTATAAAAAAATAATAATTTTAGCTTTTTTCCGGAGTTATGTACCAATCCCTGAAGTTCAGGCAAAGCCACAAATATGGAGAAATTACTCGACTTTACCAGAAACCTGTCTTTTTGAGTGTTTTTTTCAGCAATTTCAACAATATTACTGAAAACGTCTCTTTTCAGTGATTTACGTAGAAAAACGCAAAAACAGATGCAAAACAACCAATATGAAGAAATAGAATAACATTACCAAAATTAAATATTTTGATGTGTTTTTCGCTTGCTACCTACAAAAAAATGCGAAAATGCATGAAACGCACTCTATATTAGGAAAGAAAAGGACATTACGAGAAACGTGTATAATGAGTGTTTTATAGTTTCACAAGAACCACAAGGCAAAAAAACTCAAAAACTTGTGTACATAAAAAAGTTTCTTACATACTAAAATGCTAAAACTCATGAATAACACTATTAATTGAGAAACAGAACTACCTTACCAAATGTGTGTATTAGAGAAGTTTGTTCCATACCAAAATGCTGAAACTCATGAATAACACTTTTAATTAAGAAACAGAACGACCTTACAAAATGCCTGTATTTTGAGTGTTTTTCACATTCTTAGTTACCAAAACCCCAAATTCCATGCGAAACTAGCTTTATGTGTGAAAAAAATAATATTACCAGAAAATATCTTTCGAGTGTTTTTGAGCGTGTTAGGCAATAAACCACTAAAAAGCAGGGCAATCACATTACATGGGAATGAAACCAACTTTTACCAAGAACTTGCCTTTAGGTGTTTTTGAGGTCATTACATACCAAAATGCTAAAAAGAATGCAAAACACCTTGTATGGACAAACAGAATAACATTACCAAAAACATGTATTTTTGAGTGTTTTTGATCATGTTATCTATAAAAACGCTTAAATACATGCAAAGAACCTTATGTTTGGGAAACTAAAAGACATTAAGAGAAATATGTATTATGAGTGTTTTTTAGTTCCTTAAGTACCAAAAAGCTAAAACCCACAAATAACACTCTTTATTTATAAAAATAAATAAATAAAAAATAAGAAAATAGGATTTTTTTTTTGTTATTTTTCTTCATAGGTACCGAGACGCTAAAATTCTGGGAAAATTCCGGGCTATTATATGATACAAGAAAGTTATCAAAAAAGTTAATCAAATGTCAAAAAACTAAATTTTGCCAATATTTTGGCATCTCGGTACCTGTGAAGACTAAAAAGAAAGAAAAAAAATATTGTATTTTTTTCATTTATTTATTTATTTTTTCTCAATAAAGAGTGTTATTTGTGGCTTTTAGCTTTTTGGTAAATAATGATCCTAAAAACACTCATAATACACGTTTCTCGTAATGTCCTTCCGTTTCCAAAAAAAAATAGGGTTCTTTGCATGTATTTAAGCGTTTTTATTGGTAACATGATCAAAAGACTCAAAATATATGTTTTTCGTAATGTTATCCTCTTTCTCCATAAAGTGTGTTTTGCATGCGTTTTAGCGTTTTGGTATATAAGGAGCTCAAAACACTTAAAGGCAATTTCTTGGTAAAAATTTATTCTATTGTCATGTAAAGTGATTCTCCTGCTTTTTAGTGCTTTATTGCCTATCACGCTCAAAAACACTCAAAAGACACTTTTCTGGTAATGTCATTTTTTTTCCCACATAAAGCTGGTTTTGCATGAAATTTGGGTTCTTGTGAAACTATAAAACACTCATTATACACGTTTTTCGTAATGTTCTTTTGTTTCCTAATATAGAGTGTTTTCCATCAGTTTTTGCAGTTTGTATTATATGTCAATGACTTGGATAGTGGAATCAGTAGTGTTGTTAGTAAATGTGCGTATGACACGAGAATATGTAGATTAATTAGGTCAGAATCGCGTGCCATCGCCTTGCAGGCAGATTTGGATAGGATGAACGAATGGACAGACAAATGGGAAATGCAGTTTAATATCAACAAATGCAAAGCACTTAGCGTAAGTAGAAGAAACCCAAACAGTAGTTACACAATGAACAACCAAGTTCTGGTAGGTTCAGGGTAAGAAAAAGATTTGAGATATAAAGTTGGCTCTGAACTCCGTCTAAAAAAGCAATGCAGAGGCCAGAAACAAAGCAAATAGTGTATTATGATTCATTTTCAGGAATGCTAAAAGTAGAACACCCGAAGTAATATTGAAGGTTACATGATAAAAAAAAACACTCAAAATACATGTTTTTGGTAATGTTTTTCTGTTTCTCCATAAAAGATGTTTTACATGCGTTTTAGCGTTTTGGTATGTAAGGAGCTCAAAAACACTTAGAGGCAAGTTCTTGGTAAAAGTTGGTTTTATTCACATGTAATGTGATTGCCCTTCTTTTTAGTGCTTTATTGCCTAACACGTTCAAAAACACTCAAAAGACACTTTTAAGGTAATGTCATTTTTTTTTTCCCATATAAAGCTATTTTTGCATGAAATTTGGGGTTTTGGTAACCAAGAATGTGAAAAACACTCAAAATACACGCATTTGATAAGGTTGTTCTGTTTCTCAATTAAGAGTGTTATTCATGAGTTTTAGTGTTTTGGTATCTAAGAATCTCAAAATCTCTCATAATGCAAGTTTCTCGTAATATCCCTTTTTTTCCTCATATGGGGTGCTTTGCCTGCATTTTGGCATTTTTTTTCACGTAATAGCTGAAAAAAAAAACACTTGAAAATACACACTTTTTGTAATAAGAACATAAGAAATAAGTAAATCTGCAAGAAAGCATCAGGCCTACACGTGGCAGTACTTGTATGAAATATGCCTACCTATTTCCACCTATCATCCCAATGTGTAATTTTTTCTTACAGTTCCCAAATCCCTCAGCACTAACAACTTGATTAATACGTCCGTTCCAATCATCTACTACTCTATTTGAGAACCAATTCCTTCCTGTCTCCTTTTTGAACATCAAGTTTTCAGGCTTGAACCCGTTTTTCTTGTTCTATCATGGTTACAGATTCTAAGAATTTTCCTTATGTTCCCTTTGTTATAACCCATGTACCACTTAAAGACTTCTATCAGCTCCAACTCTTAACCTACGTCTCTCTAAAGAATGTAAATTTAACAGCTTGAATATCGCTTCGTAAGGAATACTCCTCAACCCCTGTATCCTTTTAGTCATTCTCCTTTGTACTGATTCTAATATACCTTTATCCTTCCTGTGATGTGGTGACCAGAATATGACAGCGTAGTCTTGATGAAGTCTGTAATATGTAATATGTAATATGATTGTTCTGCTTTTAAGTGCTTTATTGCCTATCAAGCTCAAAAACACTTAAAAGACACTTTTCTGGTAATGTCATTTTTTTCTAACATAAAGGTGGTTTCACATGCAATTTGTGGTTTTGGTAACTAAGAATGTGAAAAGCACTCAAAATACACGCATTAGGTAAGGTTGTTCTTTTTCTCAATTAAGAGTGTTATTCATGAGTTTCAGCATTTTGGTATCTAGGAACCTTCTCCTTATACATGAGTTTTTGTGTTTTTTGCCTTTTGGTTCTTTTGAACTATAAAAATCTCATTATACACTTTTCTTGAAAAGTCCTTTTGTTTTCTAATAGAAAGTGCTTTGCATCAATTTTTTCGTTTTTTTGTAGGTAACAACCTCAAAAACACTCAAAATATTCCTTTTTGGTAACGTTTTTTTATTTCTTTATATTGGTTGGTTTGCATCCGTTTTAGCGTTTTTCTACGTAAAACACTGAAAAAACACGTTTTCAGCAATTTTGTTTTGGATTCTCATATAGAGTGAGTTCCTTATTATTTATCGTTTTGGTGCCTAACATGCTGAAAAACACTCAAAAAACAGATTTCTGGTAAGGTCGTTTAATTTTCTCTTATAGGAGTCTTTGGATGCACTTTACGGTTTGGTACATAACAGTCCGAATAAAAAAGCTGAAATTAATTTTTTTGATAATTTTCTTTTATCATATAATAACCCTGAATTTTCCCAGAATTTTGGCATCTCGGTACCTATGAAGATGAATAACAAAAAAAAAAAAAAGAATCCTATTTTTTTATTTTCTTACTTTTTTTTTCTAAATAGAGAGTGTTATTTGTGGGTTTATCTTTTTGGTACTTAAGGAACTTAAAAACACTTATAATACACATTTCTCGTAATGTTCTTTCGTTTCACAAACATAAGATTCTTTGCATGTATTTAATGTTTTTATAGATGTTTTTATAGATAAAATGATCAAAAACACTCAAAATATATGTTTTTGGTAATTTGATTCTGTTTCTCCATAAAAGGTGTTTTGCATGCGTTTTAGCGTTTTGGTATGTAATGAGCTCAAAAACACTTAAAGGCAAGTTCTTGGTAAAAGTTATTTTTATTCCCATGTAATGTAATTGCCCTGCTTTTTAGTGTTTTATTGCCTAACACGCTCAAAAACACTCAAAAGACACTTTTCTGGTAATATCATTTTTTTTCCCACATAAAGCTAGTTTTTCATGGAATTTGGGGTTTTGGTAACTAAGAATGTGAAAAAAACTCAAAACACAGGCATTTGGTAAGGTATTTCTGTTTCAAAATTAAAAGTGTTATTCATGAGTTTTAGCTTTTGGTATGTAACAAACTTCTTTATGTAAACGAGTTTTTGAGTTTTTTACCTTGTGGTTCTTGTCAAACTATAAAAGACTTATACACGTTTCTCGTAATGTCCTTTTCTTTGCCAATATAAAGTGCTTTCCATCCATTTTTGCATTTTTGTAGGTAACAAGCTCAAAAACACATAAAAATATATGTTTTTGGTAATGTTATTCTATTTCCTCATATTGGTTGGTTTACATCCGTTTTAGCGTTTTACTAAGTAAATCACTAAGAAGACACGTTTTCAGTAATATTGTTGAAATTGCTGAAAAACACTCATAAGACAGGTTTATGATAAAGTCGTGGAATTTCCCCATATAGGTGGCTTTGCATGCTCTTCAGGGTTTGTACATAACTCCGGAAAAAGGCTAAAACTATTTTTTTTTATAATGAATTTTTTTGCAAAATTTCCATGAATTTTGCCAGAATTTTGGCATCTCGGTACCTATGAAGATGAATAACAAAAAAAAAAATATTTTCTCTCTATGAAGAGTGTTATTTGTAGGTTTTAGCTTTTTGGTACTTAAGGAACTTAAAAAACACTCATAATACACGATTTTCGTAATGTCCTTCTGTTATAGAAACATAGGGTTCTTTACATGTATTTAAGCGTTTTTATAGGTTACATGATCAAAAACACTCAAAATACATGTTTTTGGTAATGTTATTCTGTTTCTCCATAAAAGAGTGTTTTGCATGCGTTTTAGCGATTTGATATGTAAGGAGATAAAAATACACTTAAAGGCAAATTCTTCGTAAAAGTTGGTTTTATTCCCATGTAATGTGAGTGTTCTGCTTTTTATTGCTTTGTTGCATATCACGCTCAAGAACACTAAAAAGACACTTTTTTGGTAATGTCATTTTTTTTTCCCCACATGAAGCTACTTTCGCATGTAATTTGGCATTTTCGTAACTAAGAATGTGAAAAACACTCAAAATACATAATTTGGTAAGGTAGTTCTGTTTATCGATTAAAAGTGTTATTCATGCATTTCATCATTTCGGTATGTAAGAAATTTCTCTATATACACGAGTTTTTACGTTTATTGCCTTGTGGTTCTTTTAAAACTATAAAACACTCATTATACACGTTTCTTGTAATGTCCTTTTGTTTCCTATTATAGAGTGCTTGACATCCATTTTTGCATTTTTTTGTAGGTAACAAGCTCAAAAACACTCAAAATATATCTTTTTGGTAATGTTATTCTATTTCTTCATATAGGTTGGTTTCCATCCGCTCTAGCGTTTTTCTACGTAAACAATGAAAAGACACGTTTTCAGTAATTTTGTTTTGGATTCACATATTGACTGACATCCATATTATTTATCGTTTTGGTGCCTAACATGCTGAAAAACACTAAAAAGACAGGTTTCTTGTAAAGTCGTTTAACTTCCCTTTATAGGTGGCTTTGCATGCACTTTAGGGTTTGATACATAACAATCCGAAAAAAAAGCTATAATTAACTTTTTGGGTAATGTTCTTTTTTCCACATAAATTCTCTGAATTTTGGCAGAATTCCGGCATCTCGGTACCTATAAGGATGAATAACAAAAAAAAAAAAATCCCATTTTTTATTTTTTTGTTTATTTTTTTTTCTAAATAAACAGTGTTATTTGTGGGTTTTAGCTTTTAGGTACTGAAGGAACTTAAAAAAACACTCATAATACACGTTTCTCGTAATGTCCTTTCGTTTCCCAAACATAAGGTTCTTTGCATGAATTTAAGCGTTTTTATAGATAACATGATCAAAAACACTCAAAATACATGTATTTGGTAATATTATTCTGTTTCACCATAAAATGTATTTTGCATGCGTTTTAGCGTTTTGGTATGTACGGAGCTCAAAAACACTCAAAGGCAAGTTCTTGGTATAATTTGGTTTTATTCCCATGTAAAGTGATTGCCCTTCCTTTTAGTGTTTTATTGCGTAACACGCTTAAAAACACTCAAAAGACATGCAAGGCCTCGCATATGAGAAAATTAACGATCTTACCAGAAATCTGTCTTTTGAGTGTTTTTCAGCATGTTAGGCACCAAAACGATCAATAATAAGGAACTCATTCTATGTGGGAATACAAAAGAAAATTACTGAAAACGTGTCTTCTCAGTGTTTTACGTAGAAAAACGCTAAAACTGATGCAAACCAACCAATATCAAAAAGCAGAAAATCATTACCAAAAATGTATATTTTGAGTGTTTTTGAGCTTGTTACCAACAAAAAAAACGCAAAAATTAATACAAAGCACTATATATTGGATAACAAAGGGACATTGCGAGAAAATTGTATAATGAATGTTTTATAGTTCAAAAAAAAAAAAACAAGAGAAAAAACGCAAAAACTCGTGTATATGGAGAAGTTTCCTAGATACCAAAATGCTGAAACTCATGAATAACACTTAATTGAGAAACAGAACAACCTTACTAAATGTGTGTCTAAAACACTAAAAGGCAAGTTCTTCGTAAAAGTTGGTTTTATTCCAATGTAATGTGATTGCCCTGCTTTTTAGTGCTTTATTGCCTAACACGTTCAAAAACACTCAAAGACACCTTTCTGGTAATGTCATTTTTTTCCCACATAAAGCTAGTTTCGCATGGAATTAGGGGTTTTGGTAACTAAGAATGTAAAAAAAACACTCAAAATACACGCATTTCGTAAGGTTGCTCTGTTTCTTAATTAAGAGTGTTATTCATGAGCTTCAGCATTTTGGTATCTTAGAAACTTCTCCACACAGACGAGTTTTTGCGTTTTTTGCCTTGTGATTCTGGTGAAACTATAAAACACTCTTTATACATGTTTCTCGTTATGTCCTTTTTTTTCCCTAATATACAGTGCTTTGCATCCATTTTTGCGTTTTTTTTTTTTTCATGTAACAAGCTCAAAAACACAAAATATTCTTTTCTGGTAATATTATTCTATTTTTTCATATTGGTTGGTTTGCATCCGTTTTAGCGTTTTTCTACGTAAATATTTTAAAAGACACTTTTCAGTAATTTTGTTTTGGATTTCCATATAGAGTGACTTTCATATTATCTATCGTTTTGGTTCCTAACATGCGGAAAAACACTCAAAAGACAGGTTTCTTGTAAAGTCGTTAAATTTTCCCAAATAGATGGATTTGCCTACACTTTATGATTTGATACATAACTCCGAAAAAGAAAGGTAAAATTAACTTTTTCGATAATGTTCTTTTTTCCACATAATTTCCCTGAATTTTGCCTTGTGGTCCTTTTAAAGCTATAAAACACTCATTATACACGTTTCTCTTAATGTCCCTTTGTTTCGTAATATAGAGTGCCTTACATCCATTTTTGCATTTTTTTGTAGGTAACACGGTCAAAAACACTCAAAATATATCTTTTTGGTAATGTTATTTGATTTCTTCATATACGTTGGGTTGCATCCGCTTTAGCGTTTTTTCTACGTAAAACACTGAAAAGACACGTTTTCAGTAATTTTGTTTTGGATTCACATATTGACTGACTTCCATATTATTTATCGGTTTGGTGCCTAACATGCTGAAAAACACTGAAAAGAAAGGTTTCTGGTAAAGTCGTTTAATTTCCTCATATAGGTGGCTTTGCATGCACTTTAAGGTTTTGTAAATAACAATCCGAAAAAAGCTATAATTAACTTTTTTGATAATGTTCTTTTTTCCACATAAATTTCCTGAATTTTGGCAGAATTTTGGCATCTCGGTACTTATGAAAATCAATAAAAAAAAATGCTATTTTTTTATTTTTTTTTATTTTTTTTTTCTCTTTAAAGAGTTATATTTGTGGGTTTTAACGTTTTGGTACTTAAGGAACTTAAAAATAGTCAAAATACACATTTCTCGTAATACCCTTTCGTTTCCCAAAGATAGGGTTCTTTGCATGTATTTAAGCGTTTTTATACGTAACAGATAAAAAACACTGAAAATTCATGTTTTTCGTAATTTTATTTTGTTTCTCCATAAAGGGTGTTTTGCATGCATTTTAGCGTTTTGGTATGTAAGGAGCTGAAAAACACTTAAAAACAAGTTCTTGGTAAATGTTCGTTTTATTCCCATGTAATGTCATTGCCCTGTTTTTTTTGTGCTTTATTGTCTAATACGCTCAAACACACTCAAACACACTCAAAAAACTTTTTTTCTGGTAATGTAGTTTATTTCATACATAAAGCTAGTTTCGCATGTAATTTCGGGTTTTGGTAGCTAAGAATGTGAAAAACATGCAAAATACATGTATTTGGTAAGGTTGTTTTGTTTTTCAATTAAGAGTGTTATTGATGAATTTCAAAATTTGGTATCTAAGAAACATCTCCATATACACGAGTTTTTGCATGTTTTGCCTTGTGGTTCTTGTGAAACTATAAAACACTCATTATAAACGTTTCTCGTAATGTCCTTTTGTTTCCCAATATAGAGAGATTTGCATCCATTTTCGCTCAAAAACACACAAAAAAAATACCTTTTTGGTAATATTATTTTATTTGTTGATATTGGTTGATTTGCATTCGTTTTAGCGTTTTTCTACGTAAAACACAGAAAAGACACGTTTTCAGTAATTTTGTTTTGGATTCCCATATAGAGTGACTTCCATGTTATTTGTCGTTTTGATGCCTAATATGCTGAAAAACACTCAAAAGACAGGTTTATTGTAAAGTCGTTTAATTTCCCCATATAGGTGGCTTTGCATAATCTTTAGGGTTTGGTACATAACAGTTCGAAAAAAGCTAAGATTCACCTTTTTCATAATATTCTTTTTTAATGTAATTTTCCTGAATTTTGCCAGAATTTTGGCATCTCGGTACCTATGAAGATCAATAAAAAAAAATGTTATTTATTTATTTATTCATTTATTTTTCTCTATAGAGAGTGTTATTTGTGGGTTTTAGCTTCTTGGTACTTAAGGAACTTATAAACACTCATAATACACATTCCTCGTAATGTCCTTTCATTCCCAAACATAGGGTTCTTTGCATGTATTAAATCGTTTTTATTGGTAATAAGCTTAAAAACACTCATAATATATGTTTTTGATAATGTTATTTAGTTTTTCCATAAATGATGTTTTGCATGGGTTTTAGCGTTTTGGTATGTAAGGAGCTTAAAAAAACTTAAAGGCAAGTTCTTCATAAAAGTTGGTTATATTCCCATGTAATGTGATTGCCCTGCTTTTTGGTGCTTTATTGCCTAACACGCTGAAAACACTAAAAAGACACTTTTCTACTAATTTCATTTTTTTTCCACAGTTTCGCATGTAATTTGGGGTTGGACCACTAAGAATGTGAAAAAAAAAACACTCAAAATGCACTCATTTTCTATGATTGTTATTTTTCTCATGAGTTTTAGCATTTTGGTATCTAAGAAACTTCTCCATATATACGAGTTTTTGCGTTTTTTACCTTATGGTTCTTAAAAACTATTAGAACATTCATTATACAATTTTCTTGTAATATCCTTTTGTTTCCCAATATAGACTGCTTTGCATTGATTTTTGCGTTTTTTTTTTAGGTAACAAGCTCAAAAACACTCAACTTTTTTGTAATGTTATTCTGTTTTTTCATATTGGTTGGTTTGCATCCGTTTTAGCGTCCTACGCTAAAACTGAAAAGATATGTTTTCAGTAATATTGTTGAAATTGCTGAAAACACACAAAGACACGTTTCTTGTAAAGTCGTGTAATTTCCATATATAGGTGGCTTTGCATGCCCTTTCGGGTTTCGTACATAACACCGGAAAAAAGCTAAAATTATTTTTTTTTATGTTTTTTTCACATAATTTCCCTGAATTTTCTCAGAATTTTGGCATCTCGGTACCTATGAAGATGAATAACAAAAACTAAAAAAATATTATTTTTTTAAATAATTTTTTTCTCTATAAAGAGAAAATTTGTGGGTTTTAGATTTTTAATACTTAAGGAACATAAAAATACCCATAATACACGATTTTCGTAATGTCCTTTCGTTTCACAAACATAGGGTTCTTTGCATGTATTTAACATGTAGCTAACAAGCTCAAAAACACTCAAAATATACCTTTTTGGTAATGTTTTTTTTCTATTTCTTGATATTGGTTGGTTTACATCCATTTTAGCATTTTTCTACGTAAAACACTGGGAAGACACGTTTTCAGTAATTTTGTTTTGGATTCCCATATAGAGTCAGTTCCTTATTATTTATCATTTTGGTGCCTAACATGCTGAAAAACTTTCAAAAGACAGATTTCTGGTAAGGTCGTTTAATTTCCTCATATAGGAGGCTTTGCATGCATTTTAGGGTTTGGTACATAACACTCCGAAAAAAAAAGCTAAAATCAACTCTTTTGATAATATTTTTTATCATATATTTGCCTTGAATTTTCCCAGAATTTTGGCATTTCGGTACCTATGAAGATGAATGACAAAAAAAAAAAAATTCCTAATTTTTTATCTTTTTATTTATTTTAATTTTTTCTAAATAAAAAGTGGGTTTTAGGTTTTTGGCAATTAACAAACTTAAAAAAAACACTCATAATATACGTTTCTCGTAATGTCCTTTTGCTTCCCAAATATAAGGTTCTTTGCATGTATTTAAGCGTTTTTATAGATAACATGATCAGAAACACTCAAAATAAATGTTTATGGTAATTATATTCTGTTTCTCCATAAAGTTTCTTTTGCATGCGTTTTAGCGGTTTAGGATATAAGGAGCTCAAAAACACTTACAGGCAAGTTCTTGATAAAAATTTGTTTTATTCAAATATAATTTGATTGCCCTCCTTTTTAGTGCTTTATTGCCTATCAGGTCAAAAATCACTCAAAAGATATTTTTCTGGTAATTTTTAATTTTTTTCTCATATAAAGCTGGTTTCGCATGCAATTTGGGGTTTTAGTAACTAAGAATGTGAAAAGCTCTCAAAATACACGCATTTAGTAAGGTTGTTCTGTTTCTCAATTAGGAATGTTATTCATGAGTACACGTTTCTCGTAATGTCCTTTTGTTAACCAATATAGAGAGCTTTCCATCCGTTTTCGCGTTTTTTTGTAAAAAGCTCAAAAATACTCAAAATATATCTTTTTGTTAATCTTATTCTATTTTTTCTTGTTGGTTGGTTTGCATCCGTTTTAGCATTTTTCTACTTAAAACACCGAAAAGACACATTTTCAGTAATTTGTTTTGGATTCCCATATAGAATGACTTCCATATTATTTATTGTTTTGATGACTAACATGCTGAAAACACTAGAAACACAGGTTTCTCGTAAAGTCATTTAATTTCCCCATATAGGTGGCTATGCATGCACTTTAGTGTTTTGTGCATAACAGTCCGAAAAAAAAGCTAAAATTAACTTTTTTGATAATGTTCTTTTTTCATATAATTTCCCTGAATTTTGCCAGAATTTTGGGATCTCGGTACCTACGAAGAAGAATAACAAAAAAACAAATCCTATTTATTTATTTACTTTTTTTTTTCTCTATGAAGAGGTTTTAGCTTTTTGGTACTTATGGAACTTAAAAAAACTCATAATACACGTTTCTCGTAATTTCCTTTCGTTTCCCAGACATAGGGTTCTTTGCATGTATTTAAGCGTTTTTAGAGGTAACATGATCAAAAACACTCAAAATACACGTTTTTGGTTATGTTAATCTGTTTCTCCATTAAGGGTTTTTTGCATGCGTTTTAGCGTTTTGGTATATAAGGAGCTCAAAAACACTACAAGGCAAGTTCTTGGTAAAAGATGGTTTTATTCCCATGTAATGTTATTGCCTTCCTTTTTAGTGCTTTATTGCCTAACACGCTCAAAAACACTCAAAAGACACTTTTCTGGTAATGTCATTTTTTTACCACATAAAGCTAGTTTTGCATGCAATTTGGAGTTTTCGTAACTAAGAATGTGAAAAACAGTCAAAATACACGCATATCGTAAGATTGTTCTGTATTCTCAATTAAGAGTATTATTCCTGAATTTCAGTATTTTGGTATCTAAGAAAATTATCCATATACACGAGTTTTTGCGTTTTTTGCCTTGTGGTTCTTGTGCAACTATAAAATATTCATTTTACAAGTTTCTCGTAATGTCCTTTTGTATCTCAATATAGAGTGCTTTCTATCTATTTTTGCGTTTTTTTGTAGGTAAGAAGCTCAAAAACATTGAAAATATACCTTTTTTGGTAATGTTATTCTATTTCCTCATATTCGTTGGTTTGCATCCGTTTTAGCGTTTTTCTACGTAAAACACTGAAAAGACACTTTTTCAGTAATTTTGTTATGGATTTCCATATTGAGTGACTTCCATATTATATATCGTTTTGGTGCCTAACATGCTGAAAAACACTCAAAAGACAGGTTTCTGGTAAAGTCGTTTATTTCCCCATATAGGTGGCTTTGCATGCACTTTAGGGTTTGGTACATAACAGTCCGAAAAAAAAGCAAAAATTAAATTTTTTTCATAATATTCTTTTTTCAAAATTTTCCTGAATTTTGCCCAAATTTTGCAATCTCGGTACCTGTGAAGATGAAAAAGAAAGAAAAAAATATCGTATTTTTTGTTTATTTATTTATTTTTTCTTAATAAAGAGTGTCATTTCTGGCTTTTAGCTTTTTGGTAAATAATGATCTTAAAAACACTCATAATACACGTTTCTCGTAATGTCCTTTCGTTTCCCAAAAACAGGGTTCTTTGCATGTATTTATGCGTTTTTATTGGTAACATGATGAAAACAACTCAAAATTTATGTTTTTGGTAATGTTATTCTCTTTCTCCGTAAAGTGTGTTTTGCATGCGTTTTAGCGTTTTGTTATATAAGGAGCTCAAAACACTTAAAGGTAAGTTCTTGGTAAAAATTTATTTTATTGCCATGTAAAGTGATTCCCCTACTTTTTAGTGCTATATTGCCTATCACGCTCAAAAACACTCAAAAGACACTTTTCTGGTAATGTCATTTTTTTCCCACATAAAGCTGGTTTCGAATGCAATTTGGGATTTTGGTAACTAAGAATGTGAAAAGCACTCAAAATACGCTCATTTAGTAAAGTAGTTCTGTTTCTCAATTAAGAGTGTTATTCATGATTTTCAGCATTTTGGTATCTAGGAAACTTCTCCATATACACGCATGCTCGTTGACTCGTTTTCAGTAATATTGTTGAAATTGCTTCTGGTAGAGGTTTCAAAAAGTCGTGTAATTTTCCCATATAGGTGGCTTTGCATGCACTTCAGGGTTTGGTACATAAGTCCGGAAAAAAGCTAAAATGATTTTTTTATATTTTTTTTTCTTTACCTAATTTCCCTGAATTTTGCCAGAATTTTGGCATCTCGGTACCTATGAAGATGAATAATAAAAAAAAAAAAAATTGTATTGTATATTTTTTTCTCTATAAAGAGTGTTATTTGTGTGTTTTAGCTTTTTGGTACTTAAGGAACCTAAAAGCTCTCATAATACACAATTTTCGTAATATCCACTTAAAATTCATGTTTTTGGTAATGTTATTTTGTTTCTCCATAAAGGGTGTTTTGCAAGCATTTTAGCGTTTTGTTATGTAAGGAGTTAAAAACAATTAAAGGAATGTTTTTGGTAAAAGTTGGTTTTATTCCCATGTAATGTGATTGTTCTGCTTTTTAGTGCTTTGTTGCATATCACGCTCTAAAACACTCAAAAGACACTTTTCTGATAATGTCATTTTTTCCCACATAAAACTAGTTTTGCTTGTAATTTCGGATTTTCGTAACTAAGAATGTGAAAAACACTCAAAATATTCACATTTGGTAAGATAGTTCTGTTTCTCAATTAAAAGTCTTATTCATGAGTTTCAGCATTTTGGAATGTAAGAAACTTCTTTATATACACAAGTTTTTTCGTTTTTTTGTCTTTTGGTTCTTGTGAAACTATAAAACACTTATTATACACGTTTTTCGTAATGTCCTTTTGCTTCCCAATATAGAGTGCTTTCCATCCATTTTCGCGTTTTTTTTTTCAAAATATACCTTTTTGGTAATGTTATTCTATTTCTCCGTTTTGGTTGGTTTGCATCCGTTTTAGCGTTTTTCTACGTAAAACACCAAAAAGTCACGTTTTCAATAATTGTGTTTTGGATTCCCATATAGACTGACTTTCTTGGGTTTTATCGTGTTGGTTCCTAACATGCTGAAAAACACACATAAGACAGTTTTCTGGCAAAGAGGTTTGATTTCCCCATATTGGTGGCTTTTCATGCACTTAACGGGTTTGGTACATAACAGTCCGGAAAAGAACTAAATTTAACTTTTTTGATAATGTTCTTATTTCATATAATTTCCTGAACTTTGCCCGAATTTTGGCACCTCGTTACCTGTGAATATGAATAAGAATAAAAAAAAAAATATCGTATTTTTTTTTATTTATTTTTTCTCAATAAAGAGTGTAATTTGAGGCGTTTAGCTTTTTCGTACTTAATGAACTTATAAACACTCATAATACACGTTTCTCGTAATGTCGTTTCGTTTCCCAAAAATAGGGTTCTTTGCATATATTTAAGCGTTTTTATTGGTAACATGATCAAAAACACTCAAAATACATGTTTTTGGTAATGTTATTCTGTTTCACCATAAAGTGTATTTTGCATGCGTTTTAATGTTTTGGTATATAAGGAGCTCAAAAACACTTAAAGGCAGGTTGTTATTAAAAATTGGTTTTATTCCAATGTAATGTGATTGCCCTTCTTTTTAGTACTTTATTGCCTAACATGCTCAAAAACACTCAAAACACATTTTTCTGGTAATGTCATTTTTTTCCCACATGAAGCTGGTTTCGCATGCAATTTGGGGTTTTAGTAACTAAGAATATGAAAAGCACTCAAAATACACACATTTAGTAAGATTGTTCTGTTTCTCAATTAAGAGTGTTGTTCATGAGTTTCAGCATTTTGGTATCTACGAAACTTCTTCATATACACTAGTAATGTTTTTCTTTTAGAATTTTGGCATGTTGGTACCTATGAACATCAATAATAAAAAAAATAAAATTGCTATTTTTTTATTATTTTTCTCTATAAAGAGTGTTACTTGTAGGTTTTAACGTTTTGGTACTTAAGGAACTTAAAAACATTCATAATACACATTTCTCGTAATGTCCCTTCGTTTCCCAAATATGGAGATCTTTGCATGTATTTAAACGTTTTTATAGGTAACATGATAAAAAACACTCAAAACACTTGTTTTTGGTATTGTTATTCTGCTTCTCCATAAAGGAGTGTTTTGCATGCGTTTCAGCGATTTGGTATGTAAGGAGCTGAAAAACACTTCAAGGCAAGTTCTTGGTAAAAGTTGGTTTTATTCCAATGTAATATGATTGCCCTGCTTTTTAGTGCTTTATTGCCTAACGCCCTGAAAAACACTGAAAAGATACTTCTGGTAATGTCATTTTTTCTAACATAAAGCTAGTTTCGCATGCTATTTAGGGTTTTGCGAAGAATGTGAAAAAAAAACACTCAAAATACACGCATTTGGTAATGTTGTTCTGTTTCTCAATTAAGATTGTTATTCATGAGTTTCAGCATTTTGGTATCTAAGAAACTTCTTTATATACACAAGTTTTTGCGTTTTTTGCCTGAAAATGATAAGGCACTCATTATACTTGTTTCTCGTAATGTCCTTTTCTTTCCCAATAGGAAGTGCTTTGCATGAATTTTCGCGTTTTTTGTAGGCAACAAGCTCAAAAACACTCAAAACATATCTCTTTGGTAATGTTATTCTAGTTTTATATTGGTTGGTTTTCATCTGTTTTAGCGTTTTTCTACGTAAAACACCGAAAAGACACGTTTTCAGTAATTTTGTTTTCGATTCCCAAAGAATATTGCCAGAATTTTGGCATATTAGTACCTATGAAGATGAATAACAAAAAAAAAAAAAAATTTTCTTTTTTTTCTCTATAGTGTTATTTGTGGGTTTTAGCTTTTTAGGTACTTAAGGAACTTAAAACATTAATAATACACGTTTCTCGTAATGTCCTTTCATTTCCCAAAAATTGGGTTATTTGCATGTATTTTATTGCATTTATATTGGTAACATGATCAAAAACACTCAAAAATACATGTTTTGGTAATGTTCTTCTGTTTCACCATCAAGTGTATTTTGTATGCGTTTTAATGTTTTGGTATATAAGGAGCTCAAAACACTTAAAAGCAAGTTCTTGTTAAAATTGGTTTTATTCCAATGTAATGTGTTTGCCCTGCTTTATAGTGCTTTATTGCCTAACACGCTCTAAAACACTCAAAAGACATTTTTCTGGTAATGTCATTTTTTTCCCACATAAAAGCTGGTTTCGCATGCAATTTGGGGTTTTGGTAACTAGGAATGTGAAAAGCACTCAAAATACACGCATTTAGTAAGATTGTTCTGTTTCTCAATTAAGAGTTTCCAGCATTTTAGAATGTAAGAAATTTCTCTATATACACGAGTTTTTGTGTTTTTTGCCTTGTTGTTCTTGTGAAACTATAAAACACTCATTATATACGTTTCTCGTAATGTCCATTTCCTTCTCAATATAGAGTGCTTTCCATCCATTTTTGCGTTTTTTGTAACAATTTCATAAACACTCAAAATATACCTTTTTGGTAATGTTATTCTATTTCTTCATAATGGTTGGTTTGCTTAAGTTATAGTGTTTTTCTACGTAAAACACCGAAAAGTTACGTTTTTAGTAATTTTCTTTTGGATTCCCATAAAGATTGGCTTCCATGTTATTTATCGTGTTGGTTCCTAAGATGCTGAAAAACACATATAAGACCATTTTCTGGCAAACACGTTTAATTTCCCCTTATAGGTGGCTTTGCATGCACTTTAGGGGTTTGGTACATAACAGTCTGAAAAAAAAGCTAAATTAAACTTTTTTGATAATGTTCTTATATCACATAATTTCCTGAATTTTGCCCGAATTTTGGCATATCGATACCTCTGAAGATGAATAAGAAAGAAAAACAAAATATTGTATTTATTTATTTATTGTTTCTCAATAAAGAATGTTATTTGTGGCTTTTAGCTTTTTGATAATTAATGAACTTAAAAACACTCATAATATACGTTTCTCGTAATTTCCTTTCGTTTCCCAAAAATATTGTTCTTTGCATGTATTTAAGCGTTTTTATTGGTAACATGATCAAAAACATTCAAAATACATGTTTTTGGTAATGCTATTCTGTTTCACCATAAAGTGTGTTTTGCATGCATTTTAGTGTTTTGGTATATAAGGAGCTGAAAAACACTTAAAGGCAAGTTCCTGGTAAAAATTAGTTTTACTCCAATGTAATGTGATTGCCCTCCTTTTTAGCGCTTTATTGCCTATCACGCTCAAAAACACATAAAAGACACTTTTCTGGTAAAGTCTTTTTTTTTGCATGCAATTTGGCGTTTTGGTAACTAAGAATGTTAAAAACACTCAAAATACACGCATTTAGTAAGGTTGTTCTGTTTCTGAATTAAGTTTTAGCATTTTGGTATCTAGAAAACCTCTCCATATACACGAGATTTTGCATTTTTTGCCTTGTGGTTCTTTTGAACTATAAAACACTCATTATACACTTTTCTTGCAATGTACTTTTGTTCCCAATATAGATTGCTTTGCATCAATTTTCGCGTTTTTTTGTAGGTGACAAGCTCAAAAACACTCAAAATATACCTTTTTTGTAACGTTTTTCTATTTCTTGATATTGGTTGCTTTGCATTTGTTTTAGCGTTTTTCTACGTAAAACAGTGAGAAGACAAGTTTTCAGTAACTTTGTTTTGCATTCCCATATAGAGTGAGATCCTTATTATCTATCGTTTTGGTGCCTAATATGCTAAAAAAAAAAAACACTCAAAACACAGATTTCTGGTAAGGTCGTTTAATTTCCTAATATCGGAGGCTTTGCATGCACTTTAGGGTTTGGTATATAACAGTTCGAAAAAAAAAGCTGAAATTAACTTTTTTGATAATATTGTTTTATCATAGATTGCCCTGAATTTTCCCAGAAAATTGGCATCTCGGTACCTATGAAAATGAATAACAAAAAAACAAAACAAAAAAAAAAAAAATTGCTATTTTTTTAGTTTATATTTTTTTATTTTCTAAAAGTGTTATTTGAGGGTTTTAGCTTTTTGGTACTTAAGGAACTTAAAAAAACACTCATAATACACGTCTTTCGTAATGTCCTTTTGTGTCCCTAACAAAATGTTCTTTGCATGTATTTAAGCGTTTTTATAAATAACATGATCAAAAACACTTAAAATACATGTTTTTGGTAATGTTATTCTGTTTCTCCATAAAGTGTGTTTTCCATGCGTTTTAGCAGTTTTGTATATAAGGAGCTTAAAAAACACTTAAAGGCAAGTTTTTGGTATAAATTGGTGTCATTCCAATGTAATATGATTGCCCTGCTTTTTAGTGCTTTATTGCCTACCACACTCAAAAACACTTAAAAGAAACTTTTCTGGTAAAGTCATTTTTTCTCACATAAAGGTGGTTTCGCATGCAATTTGGGGTTTTGGTAACTAGGAATGTGAATAGCACTCAAAATACACGCTTTTAGTAAGGTTGTTATGTTTCTCAATTAATTCATGAGTTTCAGCATTTTGGTATCTTGGAACCTTCTCCATATACACGAGTTTTTTTGTTTTTTGCCTTTTGGTTGTTTTGAACTATAAAAAACTTATTATACACTTTTCTTGCAAAGTCCTTTTGTTTTCTAATATAGAGTGCTTTGCATCAAATTTCGCGTTTTTTGTAGGTAACAAGCTCAAAAACACTCAAAATATACCTTTTTTGGTAATATTTTTCTATTTCTTGATATTGGTTGGTTTGCATCCCTTTTAGCGTTTTGGCATCTCGGTACCTATGAAGATGAATAACAAAAAAAAAAAAAAAAAAAAAAACAATATTTTTATTTTCGTACTTTTTTTTTCCTAAATAAAGACTGTTATTTGTGGGTTTTAACTTTTTGGTACTTCAGGAACTTAAAAACACCTATAATACACATTTCTCGTAATGTTCTTTCGTTTCGAAAACATAAGGTTCTTTGTATATATTTAAGCGTTTTTATAGATAAAATGATCAAAAACACTCAAAATATATGTTTTATTCTGTTTCTCCATAAAAGGTGTTTTGCATGCGTTTTAGCGTTTTGGTATGTAATGAGCTCAAAAAACACTTACAGCAAGTTTTTGGTAAAAGTTGTTTTTAGTCCCATGTAATGTGATTGCCCTGCTTTTTATTCCTTTATTGCCTAACACGCTCAAAAACACTCAAAAGACACTTTTCTGGTAATATCATTTTTTTTCCACATAAAGCTAGTTTTGCATGGAATTTGGGGTTTTGATAACTAAGAATGTGAAAAAATAACTCAAAACAGGCATTTAGTAAGGTTGTTCTATTTCTTAAGTAAAAGTGTTACTCATGAGTTTCAGCATTTTGGTATGTAAGAAACTTGTCTAATACACACATTTGGTAAGGTATTTCTGTTTCAAAATTAAAATTGTTATTCATGTGTTTCAGCTTTTTGGTATGTAAGAAACTTCTTTATGTACACGAGTTTTTGAGTTTTTTACCTTGTGGTTCTTGTCAAACTATAAAACACTCATACACGTTTCTCTTAATGTCCTTCTCTTTGCCAATATGAAGTGCTTTCCATCCGTTTTTGCATTTTTTTGAAGGTAACAAGCTCAAAAACACATCAAAATATATCTTTTTATTTTATTTCTTCATATTAGTTGGTTTACATTCGTTTTTGCGTTTTTCTATGTAAATCACTGAAAAGACAAGTTTTCAGTAATATTGTTGAAATTGCTGAAAAACACTCAAAAGACAGGTTTCTGGTAAATTCGTGTAATTTCCCCATATAGGTGGATTTGCATGCACTTCAGGATTTGTACATAACTCCAGAAAAAGCTAAAATTATTTTTTTTTATAATGTTTTTTTTTTACAAAATTTCCATGAATTTTGCCAGAATTTTGGCATCTCGGTACCTATGAAGATGAATAACAAAAAAAAAAAATATTTTTTTTCTCTATGAACAGTGTTATTTGTAGGTTTTAGCCTTTTGGTACTTAAGGAACTTAAAAACACTCATAATACGCGATTTTCGTAATGTCCTTTTGTTATACAAACGTAGGGTTCTTTACATGTATTTAAGCGTTTATATAAGTTATATGATCAAAAACACTTAAAATACATGTTTTTGATAATGTTATTCTGTTTCTCTATAAAGGGCGTTTTGCTTGCGTTTTTTCGATTTGGTATGTAAGGAGTTAAAAATCACTTAAAGGCAAGTTCTTCGTAAAGTTGGTTTTATTCCCATGTAATGTGATTGTTCTGCTTTTTAGTGCTTTGTTGCATATCACGCTCAAAAACACTAAAAAGACACTTTTTTGGTAATGTCATTTTTTTACCATATGAAGGTAGTTTTGCATGTAATTTGGCATTTTCGTAACTAAGAATGTTAAAAACACTCAAAAAACACAATTTGGTAAGGTAGCTCTGTTTTTTATCATTTCGGTATGTAAGAAATTTCTCTGTATACACGAGTTTTTGTGTTTATTGCCTTGTGGTTTTTTTTAAAACTATAAAACACTCATTATACACGTTTCTCGTAATGTCCTTTTATTTCCTAATATAGAGTGTTTTAGATCCATTCTTGCATTTTTTTGTAGGTAACAAGCTCAAAAACACTCAAAATATATTTTTTTGGTAATGTTATTCTATTTCATCATATAGGTTGGTTTGCATCCGCTTTAGCGTTTTTCTACGTAAAACACTGAAAAGACACGTTTTCAGTAATCTTGTTTTGGATTCACATATTGACTGACTTCCATATTATTTATCGTTTTTGTGCCTAACATGCTGAAAAACACTGAAAAGACAGGTTTCTGGTAAAGTCGTTTAACTTCCCTATATAGGTGGCTTTGCATGCACTTTAGGGTTTGGTACATAATGATCCGAAAAAAAGCTATAATTAACTTTTCTGGTAATATTCTTTTTTCCACATAAATTCTCTGAATTTTAGCAGAATATTGGCATCATGGTTCCTGTAAGAATGAATTGTTTATTATTTTTTCTAAATAAATAGTGTTATTTGGGGTTTTAGTTTTTATTTACTGAAAGAACTTGAAAAAAACACTCATAATACACGTTTTTCGTAATGTCCTTTCGTTTCCCAAACATAAGGTTCTTTGCATGTATTTAAGCGTTTTTATAGATATCATGATCAAAAGCATTCAAAATACATGTATTTGGTAATATTATTTTCTTTCTCCATAAAATGTATTTTGCATGCTTTTTTGGTATGTAAGGAGCTCAAAAACACTTAAAGGCAAGTTCTTGGTAAAATTTGGTTTTATTCCCATGTAATGTGATTGCCCTTCCTTTTAGTGCTTTATTGCGTAACACGCTCAAAAAACACTCAAAAGACATGCAAGTCCTCGCATATGAGGAAATTAAAGACCTCACCAGAAATCTTTCTTTTGAGTGTTTTTCAGCATGTTAGACATTCAAACGATAAATATTAAGGAACTCACTCTATGTGGGAATCCAAAAGAAAAATACTGAAAACGTGTCTTCTCAGTGTTTTACATAGAAAAAACGCTAAAACTGATGCAAACCAACTAATATCAAGAAGCAGAAAAACATTACCAAAAATGTATATTTTGAGTGTTTTTGAGCTTGTTACCTACAAAAAAAAAAAGCGCAAAAATTGATACAAAGTACTCTATATTGGGAAACAAAGGGACATTGCGAGAAAAGTGTATAATGAATGTTTTATAGTTCAAAAAAAACACAAGGCAAAAAACGCAAAAACTCGTGTATATGGAGAATTTCCTAGTTACCAAAATGCTGAAATTCATGAACACTCTTAATTGAGAAACAGAACAACCTTACTAAATGCGTGTCAAAAACACTAAAAGGCAAGTTCTTCGTAAAAGTTGGTTTTATTCCCATGTAATGTGATTGCCCTGCCTTTTAGTGCTTTATTGCCTAACACGCTCAAAAACACTCAAAGACACTTTTCCGGTAATATCATTTTTTTTCCACATAAAGCTAGTTTCACATGGAATTTGGAATTTCATGTGTTTTAGCATTTTGGTATCTCAGAAACTTCTCCATACAATCGAGTTTTTTTGCGTTTTTTGCCTTGTGATTCATGTGAAACTATGAAACACGTTTCTCGTTATGTCCTTTTTTTTCCTTATATAGAGTGCTTTGCATCCATTTTCGCGTTTTTTTTTATGTAACAAGCTTAAAAACACACAAAATATACTTTTTTGGTAATGTTATTCTATTATGCAAAGCACTCTATAATATAGAGTGCTTTGCATCAATTTTCGCGTTTTTTGTAGCTAACAAGCTCAAAAACACTAAAAAAATACCTTTTTGGTAATTTTTTTTCTATTTTTTTTATATTGGTTGGTTTGCATCCGTTTTAGCGTTTTTCTTCGTAAAACATAGAGAAACACGTTTTCAGTAATTTTGTTTTAGATTCCCATATAGAGTGAGTTCCTTATTTATTTATCGTTTTGGTGCCTAACATTCTGGAAAACACTCAAAAGACAGATTTCTTTTAAGGTCGTTTACTTTCCTTATATAGGAGGCTTTGCATGCACTTTAGGGTTTGGTATATAACAGTCCGAAAAAAAGCTAAAATTAACTTTATTGATAATTTCCTTTTATCATATAAAAGCCTAGAATTTTTTCAGAATTTTGGCATCTCGGTACCTATGAAGTAAAAAAAAAAACAAAAAAAAAAATCCTATTTTTTTATTTTTTATTTATTTAGTTTTCTAAATAAAGAGTGTTGTTTGTGGGTTTTAGCTTTTTGGTACTTAAGGAACTAAAAAAAACACTCATAATACATATTTCTCGTAATGTCCTTTCGTTTCCCAAACATAAGGTTCTTTGCATGTATTTAAGCGTTTTTATAGATAACATGATCAAAAACACTCAAAATACATGTTTTTGGTAATGTTATTCAGTTTGTCCATAAAATGTGTTTTGCATACGTTTTAGCGTTTTGGTATGTAATGACCTCAAAAACACCTAAAGGCAAGTTCTTGGTAAAAGATGGTTTTATTCCCATGTAAGGTGATTGCCCTGCTTTTTAGTGGTTTTTTCCTAACACGCTCAAAAACACTCGAAAGACATTTTCTGGTAATATTATTTTTTTCCCACATAAAGCTAGTTTCGCAAGATATTTGGGGTTTTGGTAACTAAGAATGTGAAAAACACTCAAAATTCAAGCATTTAGTAAGATCGTTCTGTTTCATAATTAAAAGTGTTATTCATGAGTTTCAGCATTTTGGTATGGAAGAAACTTCTTTAATACACACATTTGGTAAGGTAGTTCTGTTTCTCAGTTAAAAGTGTTATTCATGAGTTTCAGCATTTTGGTATGTAAGAAACTATATGTACACGAGTTTTTGCGTTTTTTGCCTTGTGGTTCTTGTGAAACTATAAAACACTTATTATACACGTTTCTTATAATGTCCTTTTCTTTACTAATATAGAGTGTGTTTCATCCATTTTAGCAATTTTTTTGTAGGTAACAAGCTCAAAAACACATCAAAATATATAATTTTGGTAATGTTATTCTATTTTTTCATATTGGTTGGTTTGCATCCGTTTTAGCGTTTTTCTACGTAAATCAATGAAGAGACACGTTTTCAGTAATATTGTTGAAATTGCTGAAAAAAAGCAATCAAAAGACAGGTTTCTGGTAAAGTCGAGTAATTTCTCCATATATGTGGCTTTGCACGAACTTCAGGGTTTTATACATAACTCCGGAAAAAACTAAAATTATTTTTTATAATGATTTTTTTTTACAAAATTTCCCTGAATTTTTCCAGAATTTTGGTATCTCGATACCTATAAAGATGAATAACAAAAATTTGTGAGTTTTAGCTTTTTGGTACTTAAGGAACTTAAAAACACTCATAATACACGATTTTCGTAATGTCCTTTTCTTATACAAACATAGGGTTCTTTACATGTATTAAAGCGTTTTTATAGGTAACATGATCAAAAACACTCAAAATACATATTTTGGTAATGTTATTCTGTTTCTCCATAAAGGGTGTTTTACATGCGTTTTAGCGTTTTGGTATGTAAGGAGATAAAAAAGACTTAAAGGCAAGTTCTTCGTAAAAGTTTTTTTTTTCCCAAGTAATGTGAGTGTTCTGCTTTTTAGTGCTTTGTTGCATATCACGCTCAAAAACACTCAAAAGGCATTTTTCTGGTAATGTCATTTTTTTCCACATAAAGCTAGTTTCGCATGTAATTTGGCAATTTTGTAACTAAGAATGTAAAAAACACTCAAAATACACAATTTGGTAGGGTAGTTCTGTTTCTCGATTAAAAGTTTTATTCATGCATTTCATCATTTTGGTATGTAAGAAACTTCTCTATATACACGAGTTTTTGCGTTTATTGCCTTGTGGTTCTTGTGAAACTATAAAACACTCATTATACAAGTCTCTCGTAATGTTCTTTTGTTTCCTAATATAGAGTGTTTTTCATACATTTTTGCATTTTTTTGTAGATAACAAGCACTCAAAATATATCTTTTTGGTAATGTTATTCTATTTTCTTATATTGGTTGGTTTGCATCCATTTTAGCGTTTTTCTTCGTAGATCTCTGAAAAGACTCGTTTTCAGTAATGTTGAAATTCCCATGTAATGTGATTGTTCTGCTTTTTAGTGCTTTGTTGCATATCACGCTCTAAAACACTCAAAAGACACTTTTCTGGTAATGTCATTTTTTCCCACATAAAACTAGTTTTGCTTGTAATTTCGGATTTTCGTAACTAAGAATGTGATAAACACTCAAAATATTCACATTTGGTAAGATAGTTCTGTTTCTCAATTAAAAGTCTTATTCATGAGTTTCAGCATTTTGGAATGTAAGAAACTTCTTTATATACACAAGTTTTTTTCGTTTTTTGCCTTGTGGTTCTTGTGAAACTATAAAACACTTATTTTGCTTTTTTTTTTTATTTTTACGTTTTTCGTAATGTCCTTTTGCTTCCCAATATAGAGTGCTTTCCATATATTTTCGCGTTTTTTGTAGGTAACAATTACAAAAACACTCAAAATATACCTTTTTGGTAATGTTATTCTATTTCTCCGTTTTGGTTGGTTTGCATCCGTATTAGCGTTTTTCTACATAAAACACCAAAAAGTCACGTTTTCAATAATTGTGTTTTGGATTCCCATATAGACTGACTTTCTTGGGTTTTATCATGTCGGTTCCTAACATGCTGAAAAACACTCATAAGACAGTTTTCTGGCAAAGAGGTTTTGGTACATAAGGTTTTGGTACATAAAGAGGAGTTTGGTACATAACAGTCCGGAAAAAAACTAAATTTAACTTTTTTGATAATGTTCTTATTTCATATAATTTCCTGAACTTTGCCCGAATTTTGGAACCTCGTTACCTGTGAATATAAATAAGAATGAAAAAAAAAATATCGTATTTTTTTTAATTTTTTTTTTCTCAATAAAGAGTGTAATTTGTGGCGTTTAGCTTCTTCGTACTTAATGAACTTATAAACACTCATAATACACGTTTCTCGTAATGTCGTTTCGTTTCCCAAAAATAGGGTTCTTTGCATATATTTAAGCGTTTTTATTGGTAACATAATCAAAAACACTCAAAATACATGTTTTTGGTAATGTTATTCTGTTTCACCATAAAGTGTATTTTGCATGCGTTTTAATGTTTTGGTATATAAGGAGCTCAAAAACACTTAAAGGCAGGTTGTTATTAAAAATTGGTTTTATTCCAATGTAATGTGATTGCCCTTCTTTTTAGTACTTTATTGCCTATCACGCTCAAAAACACTCAAAAGACATTTTTCTGGTAATGTCATTTTTTTCCCACATGAAGCTGGTTTCGCATGCAATTTGGGGTTTTAGTAACTAAGAATATGAAAAGCACTCAAAATACACACATTTAGTAAGATTGTTCTGTTTCTCAATTAAGAGTGTTGTTCATGAGTTTCAGCATTTTGGTATCTACGAAACTTCTTCATATACACTAGTAATGTTTTTCTTTTAGAATTTTGGCATGTTGGTACCTATGAACATCAATAATAAAAAAAATAAAATTGCTATTTTTTTATTATTTTTCTCTATAAAGAGTGTTACTTGTAGGTTTTAACGTTTTGGTACTTAAGGAACTTAAAAACATTCATAATACACATTTCTCGTAATGTCCCTTCGTTTCCCAAATATGGAGATCTTTGCATGTATTTAAACGTTTTTATAGGTAACATGATAAAAAACACTCAAAACACTTGTTTTTGGTATTGTTATTCTGCTTCTCCATAAAGGAGTGTTTTGCATGCGTTTCAGCGATTTGGTATGTAAGGAGCTGAAAAACACTTCAAGGCAAGTTCTTGGTAAAAGTTGGTTTTATTCCAATGTAATATGATTGCTCTGCTTTTTAGTGCTTTATTGCCTAACGCCCTGAAAAACACTGAAAAGATACTTCTGGTAATGTCATTTTTTTCTAACATAAAGCTAGTTTAGCATGCTATTTAAGGTTTTGCGAAGAATGTGAAAAAAAACACTCAAAATACACGCATTTGGTAATGTTGTTCTGTTTCTCAATTAAGATTGTTATTCATGAGTTTCAGTCAAAGTTGAGGTGGTATGGACACTTGAGAAGAAGAGTTGGCGAAGACCACGTAGGAAGGGAGATCATGGAAATGGAGGTGGAGGGAGTTAGAAGAAGAGGACGGCCCAAAAGAAAATGGATTGACTGCATAAACGGAGATCTTGGGGAGAAGAATATAAATCCAGAGATGGCAAACAATAGAAATACGTGGAGAAGGCTCATTCACAACGGCGACCCCGAAATAGGGAAAAGCTGGGAAGAAGAAGAATTCATGAGTTTCAGCATTTTGGTATCTAAGAACCTTCTTTATATACACAAGTTTTTGCGTTTTTTGCCCGAAAATGATAAGGCACTCATTATACTTGTTTCTCGTAATATCCTTTTCTTTCCCAATAGGAATTGCATGAATTTTCGCGTTTTTTGTAGGCAACAAGCTCAAAAACACTCAAAACATATCTCTTTGGTAATGTTATTCTATTTCTTCATATTGGTTGGTTTTCATCTGTTTTAGCGTTTTTCTACGTAAAACACCGAAAAGTTACGTTTTTAGTAATTTTCTTTTGGATTCCCATAAAGATTGGCTTCCATGTTATTTATCTTGTTGGTTCCTAAGATGCTGAAAAACACATATAAGACCATTTTCTGGCAAACACGTTTAATTTCCCCTTATAGGTGGCTTTGGATGCACTTTAGAGGTTTGGTACATAAAAGTCTGAAAAAAAAGCTAAATTAAACTTTTTTGATAATGTTCTTATATCACATAATTTCCTGAATTTTTGCCCGAATTTTGGCATATCGATACCTCTGAAGATGAATAAGAAAGAAAAACTAAATATTGTATTTTTTTATTTATTTATTGTTATTTGTGGCTTTTACCTTTTTGGTAATTATTGAACTTAAAAACACTCATAATACACGTTTCTCGTAATTTCCTTTCGTTTCCCAAAAATATTGTTCTTTGCATGTATTTAAGCGTTTTTATTGGTAACATGATCAAAAACATTCAAAATACATGTTTTTGGTAAAGCTATTCTGTTTCACCATAAAGTGTGTTTTGCATGCATTTTAGTGTTTTGGTATATAAGGAGCTGAAAAACACTTAAAGGCAAGTTCCTGGTAAAAATTCGTTTTACTCCAATGTAATGTGATTGCCCTCCTTTTTAGCGCTTTATTGCCTATCACGCTCAAAAACACATAAAAGACACTTTTCTGGTAAAGTCATTTTTTTTTTTCGCATGCAATTTGGCGTTTTGGTAACTAAGAATGTTAAAAACACTCAAAATACACGCATTTAGTAAGGTTGTTCTGTTTTCTCAATTAAGTTTTAGCATTTTGGTATCTAGAAAACCTCCCCATATACACGAGATTTTGCATTATTTGCCTTGTGGTTCTTTTGAACTACAAAACACTCATTATACACTTTTCTTGCAATGTCTTTTTGTTTCCCAATATAAATTGCTTTGCATCAATTTTCGCGTTTTTTGTAGGTAAAAAGCTCAAAAACACTCAAAATATACCTTTTTTGTAACGTTTTTCTATTTCTTGATATTGGTTGCTTTGCATTTGTTTTAGCGTTTTTCTACGTAAAACAGTGAGAAGACACGTTTTCAGTAACTTTGTTTTGGATTCCCATATAGAGTGAGATCCTTATTATTTATCGTTTTGGTGCCTAATATGCTAAAAAACACTCAAAACACAGATTTCTGGTAAGGTCGTTTAATTTCCTAATATAGGAGGCTTTGCCTGCACTTAAGGGTTTGGTATATAACAGTTCGAAAAAAAAAAGCTGAAATTAATTTTTTTGATAATATTGTTTTATCATATGATTGCCCTGAATTTTCCCAGAAAATTGGCATCTCGGTACCTGTGAAAATGAATAACAAAAAAAAAAAAAATTGCTATTTTTTTGTTTTTTATTTTTTATTTTCTAAATAGTGTTATTTGAGAGTTTTAGCTTTTTGGTACTTAAGGAACTTAAAAAAACACTCATAATACACGTCTTTCGTAATGTGCTTTTGTTTCCCCAACATAATGTTCTTTGCATGTATTTAAGCGTTTTTATAAATAACATGATCAAAAACACTTAAAATACATGTTTTTGGTAATGTTATTCTGTTTCTCCATAAAGTGTGTTTTCCATGCGTTTTAGCAGTTTTGTATATAAGGAGCTTAAAAAACACTTAAAGGCAAGTTTTTGGTATAAATTTGTCTTATTCCAATGTAATATGATTGCCCTGCTTTTTAGTGCTTTATTGCCTACCACACTCAAAAACACTTAAAAGAAACTTTTCTGGTAAAGTCATTTTTTCTCACATAAAAGTGGTTTCGCATGCAATTTGGGGTTTTGGTAACTAGGAATGTGAAAAGCGCTCAAAATACACGCATTTAGTAAGGTTGTTCTGTTTCTCAATTAATTCATGAGTTTCAGCATTTTGGTATCTTGGAACCTTCTCCATATATACGAGTTTTTTATGTTTTTTGCCTTTTGGTTCTTTTGAACTATAAAAAACTTATACACTTTTCTTGCAAAGTCCTTTTGTTTTCTAATATAGAGTGCTTTGCATCAATTTTCGCGTTTTTTGTAGGTAACAAGGTCAAAAACACTCAAAATATACCTTTTTGGTAATGTTTTTCTATTTCTTGATATTGGTTGGTTTGCATCCGTTTTAGCGTTTTTCTACGTAAAACACTGAAAAGACACGTTTTCAGCAATTTTGTTTTGGATTCTCATATACAATGAGTTCCTTATTATTTATCGTTTTGGTGCCTAAGATGCTGAAAAGCATAAAAAAAAAAACAGATTTCTGGTAAGGTCATTTAATTTCTTCATATAAGAGTCTTTGGATGCACTTTAGGGTTTGGTACATAACAGTCCGAAAAAAAAGCTAAAATTAACTTTTTTGATAATTTTCTCTTATCATATAATAGCCATGAATTTTCCCAGAATTTGGCATCTCGGTACCTATCAAGATGAATAACAAAAAAAAAAAAAAAAATCCAATATTTTTATTTTCATACTTTTTTTTTCTAAATAAAGACTGTTATTTGTAAGTTTTAACCTTTTGGTACTTCAGGAACTTAAAAACACCTATAATACACATTTCTCGTAATGTTCTTTCGTTTCGAAAACATAAGGTTCTTTGTATGTGTTTAAGCGTTTTTATAGATAAAATGATCAAAAACACTCAAAATATATGTTTTTGGTAATTTTATTCTGTTTCTCCATAAAAGGTGTTTTGCATGCGTTTTAGCGTTTTGGTATGTAATGAGCTCAAAAAACACTTAAAGCAAGTTTTTGGTAAAAGTTGTTTTTAGTCCCATGTAATGTGATTGCCCTGCTTTTTATTGCTTTATTGCCTAACACGCTCAAAAACACTCAAAAGACACTTTTCTGGTAATATCATTTTTTTCCACATAAAGCTAGTTTTGCATGGAATTTGGGGTTTTGGTAACTAAGAATGTGAAAAAAAAAACTCAAAACAGGCATTTAGTAAGGTTGTTCTATTTCTTAAGTAAAAGTGTTACTCATGAGTTTCAGCATTTTGGTATGTAAGAAACTTGTCTAATACACACATTTGGTAAGGTATTTCTGTTTCAAAATTAAAATTGTTATTCATGAGTTTCAGCTTTTTTGGTATGTAAGAAACTCCTTTATGTACACGAGTTTTTAAGTTTTTTACCTTGTGGTTCTTGTCAAACTATAAAACACTCATACACGTTTCTCTTAATGTCCTTCTCTTTGCCAATATAAAGTGCTTTCCATCCGTTTTTGCATTTTTTTTAAGGTAACAAGCTGAAAAACACATCAAAATATATCTTTTTATTCTATTTCTTCACATTAGTTGGTTTACATCCGTTTTAGCGTTTTTCTACGTAAATCACTGAAAAGACAAGTTTTCAGTAATATTGTTGAAATTGCTGAAAAACACTCAAAAGACAGGTTTCTGGTAAATTCGTGTAATTTCCCCATATAGGTGGATTTGCATGCACTTCAGGATTTGTACATAACTCCAGAAAAAAGCTAAAATTATTTTTTTATAATGTTTTTTTTTTACAAAATTTCCATGAATTTTGCCAGAATTTTGGCATCTCGGTACCTATGAAGATGAATAACAAAAAAAAAAAAAAATTTTCTCTCTATGAAGAGTGTTATTTGTAGGTTTTAGCTTTTTGGTACTTAAGGAACTTAAAAACACTCATAATACGCGATTTTCGTTATGTCGTTTTGTTATACAAACATAGGGTTCTTTACATGTATTTAAGCGTTTATATGTTATATGATCAAAAATACTCAAAATACATGTTTTTGGTAATGTTATTCTGTTTCTCCATAAAGGGTGTTTTGCTTGCGTTTTAGCGATTTGGTATGTAAGGAGTTAAAAATCACTTAAAGGCAAGTTCTTCGTAAAGTTGGTTTTATTCCCATGTAATGTGATTGTTCTGCTTTTTAGTGCTTTGTTGCATATCGCGCTCAAAAACACTAAAAAGACACTTTTTTGGTAATGTCATTTTTTTTCCCATATGAAGGTAGTTTCGCATGTAATTTGGCATTTTCGTAACTAAGAATGTTAAAAACACTCAAAAAACACAATTTGGTAAGGTAGCTCTGTTTATCGATTAAAAGTGTTATTCATGCATTTCATCATTTCGGTATGTAAGAAATTTCTCTGTATACACGAGTTTTTGTGTTTATTGCCTTGTGGTTCTTTTAAAACTATAAAACACTCATTATACACGTTTCTCGTAATGTCCTTTTATTTCCTAATATAGAGTGCTTTACATCCATTTTTGCATTTTTTTCTAGGTAACAAGCTCAAAAACTCTCAAAATATATCTTTTTGGTAATGTTATTCTATTTCATCATATAGGTTGGTTTGCATCGGCTTTAGCATTTTTCTACGTAAAACACTGAAAAGACACGTTTTCAGTAATCTTGTTTAGGATTCACATATTGACTGACTTCCATATTAGTTATCGTTTTTGTGCCTAACATGCTGAAAACACTGAAAAGACAGGTTTCTGGTAAAGTCGTTTTTTTTTATTTATTTTTTTCTAAATAAAGAGTGTTATTTGGGGTTTTAGTTTTTAGTTACTGAAAGAACTTGAAAAAAACACTCATAATACACGTTTCTCGTAATGTCCTTTCGTTTCCCAAACATAAGGTTCTTTGCATGTATTTAAGCGTTTTTATAGATATCATGATCAAAAGCATTGAAAATACATGTATTTGGTAATATTATTTTCTTTCTCATAAAATGTATTTTGCATGCTTTTTAGGGTTTGGTATGTAAGGAACTCAAAAACACTTAAAGGCAAGTTCTTGGTAAAATTTGGTTTTATTCCCATGTAATGTGATTGCCCTTCCTTTTAGTGTTTTATTGCGTAACACGCTCAAAAAACATTCAAAAGACATGCAAGGCCTCGCATATGAGGAAATTAAAGACCTCACCAGAAATCTTTCTTTTGAGTGTTTTTCAGCATGTTAGGCATTAAAACGATAAATAATAAGGAACTCACTTTATGTGGGAATCCAAAAGAAAAATACTGAAAACGCGTCTTCTCAGTGTTTTACATAGAAAAAACGCTAAAACTGATGCAAACCAACCAATATCAAGAAGCAGAAAAACATTACCAAAAAATATATTTTGAGTGTTTTTGAGCTTGTTACAAACAAAAAAAAAGCGCAAAAATTGATACAAAGCACTCTATATTGGGAAACAAAGGGACATTGCGAGAAAAGTGTATAATGAATGTTTTATAGTTCAAAAAAACCACAAGGCAAAAAACGCAAAAACTCGTGTATATGGAGAAGTTTCCTAGATACCAAAATGCTGAAATTCATGAAGAACACTCTTAATTCAGAAACAGAACAACCTTACTAAATGCGTGTCAAAAACACTAAAAGAAGTTCTTCGTAAAAGTTGGTTTTATTCCCATGTAATGTGATTGCCCTGCCTTTTAGTGCTTTATTGCCTAACACGCTCAAAAACACTCAAAGACACTTTTCCGGTAATGCCATTTTTTTCCACATAAAGCTAGTTTCGCATGGAATTTGGGGTTTTGGTAACTAAGAATGTAAAGAAAAACACTCAAAATACACGCATTTAGTAAGATGTCTCTGTTTCTTGATTAAGAGTGTTATTCATGTGTTTTAGCATTTTGGTATCTTAGAAACATCTCCATACAGTCGAGTTTTTTTGCGTTTTTTGCCTTGTGATTCATGTGAAACTATGAGACACTATACACGTTTCTCGTTATGTCCTTTTTTTTCCTTATATAGAGTGCTTTGCATCCATTTTCGCGTTTTTTTTATGTAACAAGCTTAAAAACACACAAAATATACTTTTTTGGTAATGTTATTCTATTTCTTCATATTGGTTGGTTTGCATCCCTTTTAGCGTTTTTCTACGTAAATCTTTTAAAAGACACGTTTTCAGTAATTTTGTTTTGGATTTCCATATAGAGTGACTTACATATTATTTATCGTTTTGGTGCCTAACATGCAGAAAAACACTCAAAAGACAGGTTTCTTGTAAATTTGTTAAATTTCATCAGATAGGTGGCTTTGCATACACTTTATGGTTTGGAATATAACTCCGAAAAAAAAGGTTAAATTAACTTTTTCCATAATGTTTTTTTCCACATAATTTCCTTGAATTTTGGCAGAATTTTGGCATGTTGGTACCTATGAACATCAATACCAAAAAACTAAAAATGCTATATTTTTATTTATTTTTCCTCTATAAAGAGTGTTATTTGTAGGTTTTAACGTTTTGGTACTTAAGGAACTTAAAAACATTCATAATACACATTTCTCGAAATGTCCTTTCGTTTCCCAAATATAGGGATCTTTGCATGTATTCAAGCGTTTTTATAGGTAACATGATAAAAACACTCAAAACACTTGTTTTTGGTATTGTTATTCTGCTTCTCCATAAAGGAGTGTTTTGCATGCGTTTAGCGATTTGGTATGTAAGGAGCTGAAAAACACTTCAAGGCAAGTTCTTCGCAAAAGTTGGTTTTATGTATTATGATTGCCCAGCTTTTTATTGCTTTATTGCCTAACACGCTCAAAAACACTGAAAAGATACTTTTGGTAATGTCATTTTTTTCCTACATAAAGCTAGTTTCGCATACTATTTAGTGTTTTGCAAAGAATGTGAAAAAAAAACACTCAAAATACACGCATTTGGTAATGTTGTTCTGTTTCTCAATTAAGATTGTTATTCATGAGTTTCAGCATTTTGGTATCTAAGAAACTTCTTTATATACACGAATGTTTGCGTTTTTTGCCCGAAAATAATAAGACACTCATTATACTTGTTTCTCGTAATGTCCTTTTCTTTCCCAATAGGGAGCGCTTTGCATCAATTTTCGCGTTTTTTGTAGGTAACAAGCTCAAAAATGCTCAAAATATACCTCTTTGGTAATGTTATTCTATTTCTTCATATTGGTTGGTTTTCATCTGTTTTAGCGTTTTTCTACGTAAAACACCGAAAAGACACGTTTTCAGTAATTTTGTTTTCGATTCCCAAAGAATATTGCCAGAATTTTGGCATCTTAGTACCTATAAAGATGAAAAAAAAAAAATTCTCTACAGAGTGTTATTTGTGGGTTTTAGCTTTTTTGGTACGTAAGGAACTTAAAAAACATTAATAATACACGTTTCTCGTAATATCCTTTCGTTTCCCAAAAATAGGGTTAGTTGCATGTATTTAAGCGTTTTTATTGGTAACATGATCAAAAACACTCAAAATACATGATTTTGGTAATGTTCTTCTGTTTCACCATAAAGTGTATTTTGCATGCGTTTTAGTGTTTTGGTATATAAGTAGCTCAAAATCACTTAAATGCAAGTTCTTGTTAAAAATTAGTTTTATTTCAATGTAATGTGTTTGCCCTGCTTTTTAGTGGTTTATTGCCTAACACGCTCAAAAACACTCAAAAGACATTTTTCTAGTAGTCAGTTTTTTTCCCACATAAAGCTGGTTTCGCATGTAATTTAGGGTTTTGGTAACTAAGAATGTGATAAACACTCAAAATACACGCATTTAGTAAGATTGTTCTGTTTCTCAATTAAGAGTGTTGTTCCCGAGTTTCAGCCTTTTAGAATGTAAGAAACTTCTCTATATACACGAGTTTTTGCGTTTTTTGCCTTGTAGTTCTTGTTAAACTATAAAACACTCATTATACACGTTTCTCGTAATGTCCTTTTTGCTTCCTAATATAGAATGCTTTCCATCCATTTTCGCGTTTTTTGTAGGTAACAATTTCAAAAACACTCAAAATATACCTTTCTGGTAATGTTATCTTATTTCTTCATAATGGTTGGTTTGCATCAGTTTTAGCGTTTTTCTATGTAAAACACCGAAAAGACACGTTTTTAGTAATTTTCTTTTGGATTCCCATAAAGATTGACTTCCATGTTATTTATCGTGTTGGTTCCTAAGATGCTGAAAAGCACTCATAAGACCGTTTTCTGGCAAACACGTTTAATTTCCCCTTATAGGTGGCTTTGCATGCACTTTAGGGTTTTCGTACATAACAGATCGAAAAAATAGCTAAATTTAACTTTTTTGATAAAGTTCTTATATCACATAATTTCCTGAATTTTGCCCGAATTTTGGCATATCGATACCTGTGAAGAAGAATAAGAAAGAAAAAAAATATCGTATTATTTTTTATTTATTTATTGTTTCTCAATAAAGAGTGTTATTTCTGGCTTTTAGCTTTTTGGTAATTAATGAATTTAAAAATTCTCATAATACACGTTTCTCGTAATCTCCTTTCGTTTCCCAAAAATAGTGTTCTTTGCATGTATTTAAGCGTTTTTATTGGTAACATTATCAAAAACACTCACAATACATGTTTTTGGTAATGTTATTCTGTTTCACCATAAAGTGTGTTTTGCATGCATTTTAGTGTTTTGGTATATAAGGAGCTGAAAAACACTTAAAGGCAAGTTTTTGGTAAAAATTCGTTTTACTCCAATGTAATGTGATTTCCCTCCTTTTTAGTGCTTTATTGCCTATGACTCTCAAAAACACTCAAAAGACACTTTTCTGGTAAAGTCTTTTTTTTTTCCACAATCTATTTTCGCATGCAATTTGGGGTTTTGGTAACTAAGAATGTGAAAAGCACTCAAAATACACGCATTTATTAAGGTTGTTCTGTTGATCAATTAGGAGTGTTATACATGAGTTTTAGCATTTTTGTATCTAGGAAACCTCTCCATATACACGAGATTTTGCGTTTTTTGCCTTTTGGTTCTTTTGAACTATAAAACACTCATTATACACTTTTCTTGCAATGTCCTTTTGTTTCCCAATATAGAGTGTTTTGCATCAATTTTCGCGTTTTTTGTTGGTAACAAGCTCAAAAACACTCAAAATATACCTTTTTAGTAACGTTTTTCTATTTTTTGATATTGGTTGCTTTGCATTACGAGAGGACATTACGAGAAATGTGTATTATAGGTGTTTTTAAGTTCCTTAAGTACCAAAAAGTTAAAACCCACACATAACACTCTTTATTTAGAAAAAAAAGTACGAAATTAAAAAAATAGGTTTTTTTTTTTTGTTATTCATCTTCATAGGTACCTCGATGCCAAATTCTGGAAAAATTCAGGGCTATTATATGATAAGAGAAAATTATCAAAAAAGTTAGCTTTTTTTCGGATTGTTATGTACCAAACCCTTAAGTGCATCCAAAGACTCCTATATGAGGAAATTAAACGACCTTACAAGAAATCTGTTTTTTGAGTGTTTTTCAGCATGTTAGGCACCAAAACGATAAATAATAAGGAACCCACTCTATATGAAAATCTAAAACAAGATTGCTGAAAACATGTCTTTTCAGTGTTTTACGTAGAAAAACACTAAAACGGATGCAAACCAACCAATATCAAGAAATAGAAAAACATTACCAAAAATTTTGAGTGTTTTTGTGCTTGTTACCTACAAAAAACGCGAAAATTGATGCAAAGCACTCTATATTAGAAAACAAAAGGACTTTGCAAGAAAAGTGTATAATGAGTTTTTTTATAGTTCAAAAGAACCAAAAGGCAAAAAACACAAAAACTCGTGTATATGGAGAAGGTTTCTAGATACCAAAATGCTGAAACTCATGAATAACACACTTAATTGAAAAACAGAATAACCTTACTAAATGCGTGCATTTTGAGTGCTTTTCACATTCTTAGTTACCAAAACCCCAAATTGCATGCGAAACCATCTTTATGTGAGAAAAAAAATGACATTACCAGAAAAGTGTCTTTTAAGTGTTTTTAAGCGTGATAGGCAATAAAGCACTAAAAAGCAGGGCAATTCCATTACATTGGAATAACAAATTTATACCAAAAACTTGCTTTTAAGTGTTTTTGAGCTCATATACGAAACCGATAAAACGAATGCAAAACAATTTTATGGAGAAACAGAATAACATTACCAAAAACATGTATTTTTAGTGTTTTTGATCATGTTTTGTATAAAAACGCTTAAATACATGCAAAGAACATTATGTTTTGGAAACAAAAAGGACATTACGAGAAACGTGTATTATGAATGTTTTTTTTTAAGTTCCTTAAGTACCAAAAAGCTAAAACCAAGAAATAACACTTTATTTAGAAAATAAAAAATAAAAAAAATAAAAAAATAGGAATTTTTTTTTTTTTTTGTTATTCATCTTCATAGGTACCGAAATGCCAAAATTCTGGGAAAAATCAGGGCAACCATATGATAAAAGAATATTATGAAAAAAGTTAATTTCAGCCTTTTTTTCGGTCTCATATGAACCAAACCCTAAAGTGCATGCAAAGCCTCCTATATGAGGAAATTAAACGAACTTTCCAGAAATCTGTGTTTTGAGTGTTTTTTAGCATGTTAGGCACCAAAACGATAAATAATAAGGAACTCACTCTATATGGGAATCCAAAACAAAGTTACTGAAAACGTGTCTTTTTCAGAGTTTTACGTAGAAAAACGCTAAAACTGATGCAAACCAACCAATATCAAGAAGCAGGAAAACATTACCAAAAATGTATATTTTGAGTGTTTTTGAGCTTGTTACCTACAAAAAAAAAAATAACGCAAAAATTGATACAAAGCACTCTATATTGGGAAACAAAGGGACATTGCGAGAAAAGTGTATAATGAATGTTTTATAGTTCAAGAAAACCACAAGGAAAAAAACGCAAAAACTTGTGAATATGGAGAAGTTTCCTAGATCCCAAAATGCTGAAACTCGTGAATAACACTCTTAATTGAGAATTAGAACAACCTTACTAAATGCGTGTCAAAAACACTAAAAGGCAAGTTCTTCGTAAAAGTTGGTTTTATTCCCATGTAATGTGATTCCCCTGCTTTTTAGTGCTTTATTGCCTAACACGCTCAAAAACACTCAAAAGACACTTTTCTGGTAATATCATTTTTTTTTCCCACATGAAGCTAGTTTCGCATGTAATTTCGGATTTCGTAATTTCGTAATTTCGTAACTAAGAATGTAAAAACACTCAAAATACACACATTTTGGTAAGGTAGTTCTGTTCCTCAATTAAATGTGTTATTCATGCATTTTAGCATTTTGGTATGTATAAAACTTCTCTATATACACGCGTTTTTGCGTTTTTTGCCTTGTGGTTCGTGTGAAACTATAAAACACTCATTATATACGTTTCTCGTAATGTTCTTTTGTTTCCCAAATATAGAGTGCTTTCCATCCATTTTCGCATTTTTTGTAGGTAACAAGCTGAAAAACACTCAAAATATATCTTTTTGTTAATGTTATTCTATTTCTTCATATTGGTTGGTTTGCATCCGATTTAGCGTTTTTCTTCTTAAATTACTAAAAAGACAGGTTTTCAGTAATATTGTTGAAATTGCTGAAAAAAACTCAAAAGACAGATTTCTGGTAAAGTCGTGTAATTTCCCCATATAGGTGGCTTTGCATGCATTTCTGGGTTTGGTACATAATTCCGGAAAAAAGCTAAAAAAAATTTTTATAATGTTTTTTTTACATAATTTCCCTGAATTTTGCCTGAATTTTGGCATCTTCATACCTATGTAGATGAATAACAAAAAAAATATTCTATTTTTTTAGTAATTTATTTTTTCTCTATTTGTGGGTTTTAATTTTTTGGTACTTAAGGAACTTAAAAACAATCATAATACACGATTTTCGTAATGTCCTTTCGCTTCACAGACATAGGGTTTTTTGCATGTATTTAAGCGTTTTTATAGGTACCATGATCAAAAACACTCAAAATACATGTTTTTGGTAATGTTATTCTGTTTCTCAATAAAGGGTGTTTTGCATGCGTTTTAGCGTTTTGGTATGTAAGGAGTTAAAAACACTTAAAAGAAAGTTGTTTGTAAAAGTTGGTTTTATTCCTATATAATGTGATTATTCTGCTTTTTTGTGCTTTGTTGCATATCACGCTGAAAAGACACTTTTCTGATAATGTCATTTTTTTCCCAGCTAAAGCTAGTTTCGCATGTAATTTGGGATTTTCGTAATAAGATTGTGGAAAACACTCAAAATACACACATTTGGTAAGGTAGTTTTTTCTCAATTAAAAGTGTTATTCATTTGTTTTACCATTTTGGTATGTAAGAAACTTCTCTATATACACGAGTTTTTTCGTTTTTTGTCTTGTTGTTCTTGTGAAACTATAAAACAGTCATTATACACGTTTATCTAAATGTTCTTTTGCTTCCCAATATAGAGTGCTTTTACATCCATTTTCGCGTTTTTTGTAGGTAAAAAGCTCAAAAACACTTTTTGGTAATGTTATTCTATTTCTTCATATTCGTTGCTTTGCATCCGTTTTAGCGTTTTTTCTACGTAAAACACTGAAAAGACACGTTTTCAGTAATTTTGTTTTGGATTCACATATAGACTGACTTCCATATTATTTATCGGTTTGGTGCCTAACATGCTGAAAAACACTGAAAAGACAGGTTTCTGGTAAAGTCGTTTAATTTCCTCATATAGGTGGTTTTGCATGCACTTGATGGTTTGGTAAATAACAATCCGAAAAAAAAACTATAATTAACGTTTTTGATAATGTTCTTTTTTCCACATAAATTCCCTGAATTTTGGCAGAATTTTGGCATCTCGGTTTTATGAAAATCAATACAAAAAAAAAATGCTATTTTTTATTTATTTATTTATTTTTTCTCCTTAAAGAGTGTTATTTGTGGGTTTTAACGTTTTGGTACTTAAGGAACTTAAAAACAGTCATAATACACGTTTCTCGTAATGTCCTTTCGTTTCCCAAAGATCGGGTTCTTTGCATGTATTTAAGCGTTTTTATAGGTAACATGATCAAAAACACTTAAAACACATGTTTTTGATAATGTTTTTCTGCTTCTCCATAAAGGAGTGTTTTGCATGCGTGTTAGCGTTTTGGTATGTAAGGAGCTCAAAAACACATAATGGCAAGTTCTTGGTCAAAAATGGTTTTAATCCCATGTAATGTGATTGCCCTGCTTTTTAGTGCTTTATTGCCTAACACGCTCAAAAACACTCAAAAGACACTTCTGGTAATGTCATTTTTTCCCCACATAAAGCTAGTTTCGCATGCTATTTGGGATTTTGCTAAGAATGTGTAAAACATTGAAAATACACGCTTTTGGTTAGGTTGTTCTGTTTCTCAATTAAGATTGTTATTCATGATTTTCAGCATTTTGGTATCTAACAAACTTCTTTATATACACGAGTTTTTGCGTTTTTTGCCTTGTGGTTCTTGTGAACCACAAGTTCTTTTGCTCGAAAATAATAAGATACTCATTATACACGTTTCTCGTAATGTCCTTTTCTTTCCCAATAGGGAGTGCTTTGCATCCATTGTCACCTTTTTTGTAGGTAACAACCTCAAAAACACTCAAAATATACCTTTTTGGTAATGTTATTCTATTTTTTTTTTTTCATATTGGTTGGTTTGCATTCGTTTTAGCGTTTTTCTACGTAAAACACCGAAAAGACACGTTTTCAGTAATTTTGTTTTGGATTCCCATATAGAGTGACTTCCATGTTATTTATCGTTTTGGTGCCTAACATGCTGAAAAACACTCATAAGACACTTTTCTGGCAAAGACGTTTGATTTCCCCATATAGAATGTTTTGCATGCACTTTAGGGTTTGCTACATAACAGTCGAAAAAAAAAGCTAAAATTAACTTTTTTGATAATGTTCTTATTTCACAAAATTTAATGAATTTTGCCCGTATTTTGGCATCTCGGTACCTGTGAAGATGAATAAGAAAGAAAAAAAAATACCGCATTTTTTTTTATTTATTTATTTTTTTTCTCAATAGAGGGTTATTTGTGGCTTTTAGCTTTTTTGCTACTTAATGAATTTAAAAACACTCATAATACACGTTTCTCGTAATATCCGTTTCCCACAAATAGGGTTCTCCATATACACGAGTTTTTGCGTTTTTTGCCTTGTGGTTCTTTTGAACTAAAAAAACACTCATTATACACTTTTCTCGCAATGTTCCTTTTTTTCCCATTATAGAGTACTTTGCATCAATCTTCGCGTTTTTTTGTAGTAAAAAAGCTCAAAAACACTCAAAATGTACCTTTTTGGTAATGTTTTTCTATTTCTTGATATTGGTTGGTTTGCATCCGTTTTAGCGTTTATCTGCGTAAGATACTGAGATGACACGTTTTAAGTAATTTTTGTTTTGGATTCCCATATTAAGTGAGTTCATTATTATTTATCGTTTTGGTGCCTAACATGCTGAAAAACACTCAAAAGACAGATTTCTGGTAAAGTCATTCAATTTCCTCATATAGGAGACTGCATGCTCTTTAGGGTTTGGTACATAACAGTCCGAAAAAAAAGCTAAAATCAACTTTTTTGATAACATTCTTTTATCATATAATTGCCCTGAATTTTCCCAGATTTTTTGTCATCTCGGTACCTATGAAGATGAATGAGAAAAAAAAAATTCTATTTTTTTTTTATTTATTTATTTATTTATTTTCTAAATAAAGAGTGTTATTTGTGGATTTCAGCTTTTTGGTACTTAAGGAACTTAAAAACATTCATAATACACGTTTCTCGTAATGTCCTTTCGTTTCCCAAACATAAGGTTCTTTCTATGTATTTAGGCGTTTTTATAGATAACATGATCAAAAACACTCAAAATACATGTTTTTGGAAATGTTATTTTGTTTCTCCATAAAGTGTGTTTTGCAGGCGTTTTAGCGTTTTTGTATATAAGGAGCTCAAAAACACTTAAAGGGAAGTTCTTGGTAAAAATTGGTTTTATTCGAATTTAATGTGATTCCCCTGCTTTTTAGTGCTTTATATCCTATCACGTTCAAAAACACTCAAAAGACACTTTTCTGGTAATGTCATTTTTTCCCACATAAATCTGGTTTCACATGCAATTTGGGGTTTTGGTAACTAAAAATGTGAAAAGCTCTCAAAATACACGCATATAGTAAGGTTGTTCTGTTTCTCAATTAAGAGTGTTATTCATGAGTTTCAGCATTTTGGTATCTAAGAAACTTCTTGATATACACGAGTTTTTGCGTTTTTTGCCATGTGGTTCTTGTGAACCACAAGCTCTTTTGCACGAAAATAATAAGACACTCATTATACATGAGTTTCAGCATTTTGGTATCTAAGAAACTTATCCATATATACGAGTTTTTGCGTTTTTTGCCTTGTGGTTCTTGTGAAACCATAAAACACTCATTATAGACGTTTCTCGTAATGTCCTTTTGTTTCCCAATATAGAGTGCTTTGCATCCATTTTCGCGTTTTTTTTTTGTGGTTAACAGGCTCAAAAGCACTCAAAATATACGTTTCTGGTAATGTTATTCTATTTCTTCATATTGGTTGGTTTGCATCCGTTTTAGCGTTTTTCTACGTAAAACACGGAAAAGACATGTTTTCAGTAATTTTGTTTTGCATTCCCATATTGAGTGACTTCTATATTATTTATCCTTTTGATGCCTAACATGCTAAAAACGAAAACACTCAAAAGAAAGGTTTCTGGTAAAGTCGTGTAATTTCCTCATATAGGTGGCTTTGGATGCACTTTAGGGTTTGGTACATAACAGTCGAAAAAAAAAAATCTAAAATTAACTTTTTTGATAATGTTCTTTTTTACCACATAATTTCCCTGAATTTTGCCAGACTTTCGGCATCTCAGTACCTATGAATATGAAAAGCAAAAAAAAAAAATAATAATTGCTATTTTCTTATTTATTTATTTATATTTTTTTTCTCTATAAAGAGTGTTATTTGTGGCTTTTAGCTATTTGGTACTTAAGAAACTTAAAAACACTTATAATACACGTTTCTCGTAATGTTTTTTTTTTCGTTTCCTAAATATGTATTTAAGTGTTTTTATAGGTAACATGTTTAAAAAACGCTCAAAATACGTGTTTTTGGTAATGTTATTCTGTTTCTCCATAAAGGGTGTTTTGCATGCGTTTTAGCGTTTTTGTATGTAAGGAGCTCAAAAATCTTAAAGGGAAGTTCTTGGTAAAATTTGGTTTTATCCCTATGTATTGTGATTGCCCTGCTTTTTAGTGGTATATTTCCTAACACGCTCAAAGACACTCAATGTCATTTTTTCCCCACATTTTTATCCCACAATATTTTGCATGCAATTTGGGGTTTTGGTAACTAAGAATGTGAAAAACACCCAAAATACACTCATTTGGTAAGCTTGTTTTTTTTTTTTTTATTCTTCGTAAAATTTGGTTTTATTCCAATGTAATGTGATTGTTCTTCTTTTTAGTGCTTTGTTGCATATAACGCTCAAAAAGACGCAAAATACACGTTTCTGGTAATGTCATTTATTTCCCACATAAAGCTAGTTTCGCATGTAATTTGGGATTTTCGTAACTAAGAATGTGAAAAACACTCAAAATACACACATTTTGTAAGGTAATTCTGTTTCTCAATTAAAAGTGTTATTCATGAGTTTCATCATTTTGGTAACTAAGAAACTTCTCTAGGTACACGAGTTTTCGCGTTTTTTGCCTTTTGGTTCTTGTGGAACTATAAAACACTCATTATATACGTTTCTCAGAATGACCTTTTGTTTTGCAATACTTTGCATCCATTTTTGCATTTTTTTTAGGGAACAAGCTCAAAAACATTCAAAGTATACATTTTTGGTAATGTTATTCTATTTCTTCATGTTGGTTGGTTTGCATCCTTTTTAGCGTTTTTCTACGTAAACCACTGAAAAGACACGTTTTCAGTAATTTTGTTTTGGATTCCCATATTGAGTGACTTCCATGTTATTATCGTTTTGGTGCCTAACATACTGAAAAACACTAAAAAGTAAGGTTTCTCGTAAAGTCGTTTAATATCCTCATGCAGGTGGCTTTGTATTCACTTTAGAGTTTGGTACATAACATTCCGAAAAAAAAGCTTAAATTAACTTTTTTGATAAAATTCTTTTATCACATAATTGCCCAGAATTTTCCCAGAATTTTGGCATCTCGGTACATATGAAGATGAATAACAAAAAAAAAAGAAAATTGCCATTTTTTTATATATTTTTTTTTTTTTCTTTATAAAGAGTGTTATTTGTGGGTTTTAGTTTTTGGGTTCTTAAGGAACTTAAAAACACTCATAATACACGTTTCTCGTAATGTCCTTTCGTTTCCCAAACATAGGGTTCTTTGGATGTATTTTCGCGTTTTTATAGGTAACATGATCAAAAACAATCAAAATACATGTTTTTGGTAATGTTATTCTAATTCTCCATAAAGGGTGTTTTGCATCGTTTTAACGTTTTGTTATGTAAGGAGCTCAAAAAACTTAAAGGCAAGTTCTTGGTAAAAAGTTGGTTTCATTCCCATGTAATGTTATTGCCCTGCTTTTTAGTGCTTTATTGCCTAACACGCTCAAAAACACCCAAAGTCACTTTTCTGGTAATGTCATTTCATAGCAACATAAAGCTAGTTTTGCATGCAATTTGGGGTTTTGGTAAATAAGAATGTGAAAAACACTCAAAATACACGCATTTTGTAAGGTTGTTATGTTTCTCATTTAAGAGTGTTATTCATGAGTACCAGCGTTTTGGTAACTAAGAAACTTCTCCATATACACGAGTTTTTTGCGCTTTTTGCCTTGCGGTTCTTGTGAAACTATGAAACACTCATTATTCACGTTTCTCGTAATGTCCTATTCTTTCCCAATATAGAGTGCTTTGCATCCTTTTTCGCGTTTTTTGTAGGTAACAAGATTAAAAACACTCAAAATATACCTTTTTGGTAATATTCTATTTCTTCATATTTGTTGGTTTGCATCCGTTTTAGCGTTTTTCTACGTAAAACACTGAGAAGACATGTTTTCAGTAATTTTGTTTTGGATTCCCATATTGAGTGACTTCAATGGTATTTATCGTTTTGGTGCCTAACATGCTAAAAAAACACTCAAAAGACAGGTTTCTTATAAAGTCGTTTAATTTCCATATATAGGTGGCTTTGCATGCACTTTAGGGTTTGGTACATAAGAGCCCGGAAAAAAGCTAAAATTAACTTTTTTGATAATGTTCTTTTTTCCAAATAATTTCCTTGAGTTTTGCCAGAATTTTGGCATTTTGATACCTATGAAGATGAATAATAAATAAACAAAAAAAATGCTATTTTTTTATTTATTTTCTTCTCTATAAACAGTGTTATTTGTGGGTTTTAGCTTTTTGGTACTCAAGGAACTTAAAAACACTCATAATACACGTTTCTCATAATGTCCTTACGTTTCCCAAATATAGGGTTCTTTGCATGTATTTAAGCGTTTTTATAGGTAACATGATCAAAAAACACTCAAAATACATGTTTTTGGAAATGTTTTTCTATTTCTCCATAAAGGGTGTTTTGCATGCGTTTTAGCGTTTCAATATGTAAGGAGCTCAAAAACACTTAAAGGCAAGTTCTTGGTAAAATTTGGTTTTATTCCCATGTAATGTGATTGCCCTGCTTTTTAGTGCTTTATTACCTAACACGCTCAAAAACACTCAAAAGACACTCTTCTGGTAATGTCATTTTTTTTTTCCACATAAAGCTAGTTTCGCATGTAATTTGGGGTTTTGGTAACTAAGAATGTAAAAAAAAACACTCAAAATACAGGCATTTGGTAAGGTTGTTCTGTATCTCAATTAAGAGTGTTATTCATGAGTTTCACCGTTTTGGTACCTAAGAATCTCAAAAACACTCATAATGCACGTTTCTCGTAATGCCACTCTTTTTCTTCATATAGGGTGCTTTACATGCATTTTGGCATTTTTTTTTCACGTAATAGCTGAAAAACACTGAAAATACACGCTTTTGGTAATAAGATCATAAGAACATAAGAAATAAGTAAATCTGCAAGAAGGCATCATGCCTACAAGTGGCAGTACTTGTATGAAATATGCCTACCTATTTTCACCTATCATCCATATCCATAAATGTGTAATTTTCTCTTATTGTTCCCAAATGCCTCAGCACTAACAGCTTGATTACTACGTCCGTTCCAATCATCTACTACTCTATTTGAAAACCAATTCCTTCCTGTCTCCTTTTTGAACATCAAGTTTTCTGGCTTCAACCCGTTTTTCTTGTTCTATCATATTTACAGATTCTAAGAATTTTCCTTATGTTCCCTTTATCATAACCCATATACCACTGAAAGACTTCTATTAGGTCTACTCATAACCTACGTCTCTTTAAAGAATGTAAATTTAATAGCTTGAATATCGCTTCGTAAGGAATACTCTTCATCCCCTGTATCCTTTTAGTCATTTTCCTTTGTACTGATTCTAATAGACCTTTATCCTTCCTGTGATGTGGTGACCAGAATTAGACAGCGTAGTCTAGATGAAGTCTGACCAGCGCCAAATGTAACTTTAATATTACTTCGGGAGTTCTACTTTTAGCACTCCTGAAAATGAATCATAATACACTATTTGCTTTGTTTCTGGCCTCTTTCTATTGTTTTCTTAGACGGAGTTTAGATATAACCTTAAATCTCAAATCTTTTACTTACCCTGAACCTACCAGAACTTGGTTGTTCATTGTGTAACTACTGTGTGGGTTTCTTCTACTTACGGTAAGTGCTTTGCATTTGTTGACATTAAACTGCATTTGCCATCTGTCCGTCTATTCGTTCAACCTATTCAAATCTGCATGCAAGGCGATGGTATGCGATTCTGACCTAATTAATCTACATATTCTCGTGTCATCCGCAAATTTACTAACAATACTATTAATTCCAATATCCAAGCCATTGACATATATTACAAACAACATCGGCCCTAATACTAATAATCCCTTTGTCACCACACTAATTACTTGACCCCACTCCGATTTAGAGCCGTCTATTACAACACTCTGTCGCCTGACGCTTAGCCATGACCTTATCCAATCTAAACACCTCATCTCTCTCGTGCCCCCTAACATTTCTCAGTAGCCTCTGATGGGGTACCTTGTCAAACGCTTTATTAAAGTCCTGATATAGGATGCCATAACTATCACCATTATCTGCCACCTTGTAAACCTTACTGTATAAACTTACCAAGTTTCTCAGGTAAGACTCCCCATTCCAGAAGCCGTGCTGTAACTGAGTTATCAAGTTATGTTTGTCTAAATGCTCTTAAATGTTCTTCGCTATTATTGACTCCATTATTTTACATTCAACAGAAGTTAAGCTGACAGGTTAGACGTTAAAGTTTTATCTCCTTTCTTAAAGGTAGGTAGTATATTCGCCTGCCTCCAAATTACCGATACCTCACATGACTAAAGTGATTTCCTAAGGACAGAAACTAACAGATTACTTATAACCTTTTTCCTTTCCTTAAATACTGTGGAATATATTTCATCTGGTCCTGGTGACTTGAACTTTTCAACTTATCTATCTCCTGTTCCACTATCTCTTTTAGTTATGGTAATATCTGTCAGCTTCTCATCCTCTTCTACTCTGAATATCTTCTCAATATTCGGCAAATCCTGCATGTTTTCCTGGGCAAAGACAATTAAAAAATACTCGCTCACAATTTTACTAATCTCCTCTCAACAACTAATCAGGTCCCATTCTGCTGTCTTTAAGGAACTATTGTTTCTCTATTCTTCGTCTTATATGCCTGATAAAATCCTTTCAGGTCCATCTTCGCTTGGCTGGCTACCTTTAATTCATAACTATTTTTAGCTATCCTTATTAAACTCCTGACTTTTCTAATTCATTATATTATGGCCTTAAAACCACTCCCCCTGTCTTTAATCTCATGTATACTTCTCCTTCGCCCTATGTAGTGTTTTAACCTCAGTCATCCATTTAGGATCATTCTTCTGCGATCTTTTTCTTCTGTAAGGGATGTTCCCTAACTGTCCTGAATGTAATTTATCAACGAAATATTTATTTCGCTTCTCCATAAAGGGTGTTTTGCATGGGTTTTAGCGTTTCTGTACATAAGAACCTATAAAACACGTTTTTAGTAATGCTGTTTTGTATTCTTTTATAGAGTGCTTTCCATGCTTTTTAGCGTTCTGGTGTCTAACACGTTGAAAAACACTGAAAAGCCACGTTGATGATAATGTCGTTTCGTGGGCTTCCAATGCATTTTGTCTTTTGGTACTTAACAATATGAAAAAGAGTTTAAGTAAAAGTTTTCGGTAGAGTTGTTTTTCCATATAAAGTGCTAATCATGTGTTTTTGAGTCTTGGTACCTAAAAAGCTCAAAATCTCTCATAATACACTTTTCTCGTAATGTCCTTTGTTTTCTCCATGTAGGATGCTTTGCGTGTAATTTGGCATTTTTGTACTTAAGCACAAAAATAATCAAAATACAAGTTTTTGGTAATGTTATTTTGTTTCTCCATAAAGATTGTTTTGCATGCATTTCAGCGATTTTGGACGTAAGAACGTCAAAAATACTCTAAAGATACTTTCTTGGTAATGTTATTTATATTGCCAAATAGGGTGCTTTCAATGCTTTTTAGCATTTTGATTCCTAACACTCAAGTAAACACTCAAAAGACACGTTTCCTGTAATATAGTTTTGCTTCTTCATATAGGGATCTGCATGCATTATGATGTTTTGCTACATAATGTGAAAAACGCTCAAAATAAAGGTTTTAGCTAATGTTGTTCCTTTTCTCTATATAGGGTGCTATTCATGCGTTTTAGCGTTTTGGTATTAGGAAGCTCAAAAACACTAACAAAACTTGTTTCTTCTAATGTCTTTCTATTTCCCCATAAAGGATGCTTCGTATGTTTTTTGACGTTTTGGTACATAACAAGGTAAAAAAAAAAAAAAAAACTAAAAAACACATATTTGGTGATGTTTTGTTTCTCCATTAAGAGATGTAGGATATATTCAATTTTCATTCAGGCGGTTTAGTGTTTGGTACCTAAGAGACTTAAAACACTGATAATGCACGTTTCTCGTAATGTCCTATCGTTTCCACATACAGGGTGCTTTATATGCATTTTTAAGTTGATGTACGTAACAGACTGAAAAAGACTCAAAATACACGTTTTTGGTAAGATTTTTCTATTTGGTAGGGTTATTCGTGTTTGTTGCACGTGTTTTAGCATTTTGGAACGTAAAAAGTTTAAAACACTTAAAAGACATGCTTTTAGTAATGTTATTTTGCATTTCTATATAAAGTGCTTTCCATGCTATTTAGCGTTTTCGTGCCTAACGCGCTGAAAAACACATAAAAACACATTTCTTACATTGTTGTTTAATTTTCTCGTATAGCGAGCAAGCATTATGGTATTTTGCTACCTGACAATGTGAAAAAAAAAAAACATTCAAATTACACGATTTTGGTAATGTTTTTCTCTTTCTCCATACAGTGTGCTTCTCATTTATTTTAGCGTTTTTGTACCTAAGAGGCTGAAAAAAAAAATACTCGTAATACACGTTTTTTGTCATGTCCTTTCATTTCCTCATAGAGGCTCTTTTTGGTGCTTTGGTACCTAACAGGGTGTTTGCATGTATTTTGACATTTTAGTACGTAAGAACCTAAAAAACACTCTAAAGAGACGTTTTACTAGTTTTGTATTCCCCTATAGGGTGATTTCGTTGCTTCTTACTGATTTGGTGCCTAACACGCTCAAAAAATAACAAAAGACAAGTTTCTAGTGATTTCGTTTCATTTCTTCATATAGGTTGCTTTACATTCATGTTGGCATTTTGGCAATTATCAATGTAAAAAAAATACACGTTTTTGGTAAGTTTGTTCTTTTTCTTCAGAGCACTATTGAAGCTTTTTACTGATTTGGTACTTAAGAGAGTATTAAAAAAAAAACATAACAAACGTTTCTCGTAATGTCCTTTCATTTCCATATACAGGGTGTTTTGTTCGATGATAGGCGATTTTGTACATAATAAGCTCAAAGACACTCAAAATACACGTTTTTGGTAAATGTATTCTGTTTCTCCATATAGGGTATTTTCATGCGCTTTTAATGTCGTATCATATATCTATATATGGGTCTTTGCATGCATTTTGGCTTTTTGGTAACTAACAATGTCATAACACTCAAAATGCACGTTTTTGTTTTGGCAATATTGTTCTTTTTCTCCATATAGAGCGTTATTCATGCGTTTTACCCTTTTGATACTAAGAAGGTCAAAAACACTCATAATACACATTTCTCGTAATGTCTTTTGATTTTTCCCATATAGGGTATTTTCGATTCATTTAGGCGCTTTTTTACGTAACAATCTCATAAAACATTAAAAATACTTGTTTTTGGTAATGTTATTCTGTTTCTCCATAAAGGATGTTTTCTATGTTTTTTTTTTATCGTTTTGGTACGTAGGACACTCAAAAGAAACGTTTTCTTAATGTTGTTTTGTATTCCCATATCAGGTGATTTGTATGCTTTTTAACATTTTTGTGCCTAACACGCTGAAGAACACATTTTAGACACGTTTCTGAAATCTCGTTTCCTTTCCCCAAATAGGGGGGCTTTACATGCATTATGGCGTTTTCGTTCATAACAATGTGAAAACACTTAAAATATACGTTTTTGGTAATGTTATTTCATATAGAGTGTTATTCATGCATTTTAGCGACTTCGTACCTAATAAGTTAAAAAAAAAAACATCAATAGTACACATTTTAGTAACGTCTTTTTATTTTCCCATTTAAGATACTATATATGCATTTTGGCGTTTTTCTACTTAACTAACTCAAAAACACTCGAAATATTTGTTTTTGATAATATTATTTCTCCATGTTTTTTTTTTTTTTTTTTTTTTCATGCGATTTATCGTTTCGGTAGGTAAGAAACTCAAAAACACTGAAAACAGACGTTTTTGGTTAAGCTGTTTTGTTTTCCTTTATAGGGTGCTTTCCATGCTTTTTAGCGTTTTGGTGCCTAGCACGCCAATAAACATTCAAAAGGCACTTTTCTGGAAATCGCGTTTCTTTTCCTCATTTAGGGTACAAAAACATGTATTAGTAGTGTTTTCGAAAACGCCAAAGTGCATGCAAAGTAAGCTATACTGGAGAAACAAACAAAAACGTGTCTTTTGAGTGTTTTCAGCTTTTTACGTACCAAAACACTATAATGCATAGAAAAGAAACTTCATGGAGAATGAATGTTTTCAGCTTATTACGTACCAATACGCAAAAATTCATCCATTTCACCCTCTATAGGGTAAAGAGACGACATTCCCAGAAAAAATGTTATTTCGGGGCTTTTCAGCGTTAGGCACCAAAACTCTAAAGAGCATGGAAGACACTCTATATAAAAATCAAAACAACATTATCAAAATGGTGTCTTTTGAGTGTTTTTGAGCTTCTTACGTTCCAAAATGCTAAAACGCGTGCACAATAG
>NC_087180.1:5062375-5204875 GCF_035594125.1 Scylla paramamosain
ATAACCCTCAAAATACACACGATGATAATGTTATTTTGTTTTCCCATGTAGGGTATTTTTCATGCGTTTTAGAGTTTTGGTGCTTAATATGCTCAAAAACATCCAAATGGCACGTTTTCTGTAAATGTCGTTCTAGTATCTAACCAGCTGGAAAATACTAAACACACACACGTTTTCGGTAATGTTGTTAGGTTTCTCAATAAGATAATAATAATAATAATAATAATAATAATAATAATAATAATAATAATAATAATAATAATAATAATAATAATAATAATAAGATAATAATAAGTTTGCTTTTCTCAAATAGGGTGCTTTGCATGCACATTATCGTTTTGGTAAATAACAAGCTCAAAAACACTCTTAATAAACTTTTCTGTTATTTCAAAATATCGGGTAATTTGCATGTATTTTGGCGTTTTGGTACCTTTCAAGCTCGAAAACACTCAAAACACCCGTTTTTGATAATGTTCTGTTCCTCCATAAAGATTGTTTTGGAGCGTTTTAGAGATTTGGTACGTAATAAGCTCAAAAACACACAAAAGACACGTTTTTGATAATGTTTTATTTTCCCATGTATAGTGTTTTCCATTCTTATCAGCGTTTTGATGTAAAAAAAAAAACACCCAAATGACACGTTTCTGGTAAAATTGTTTTATTATCCCAAATAGGATATTTCGCATGCATTTTGTCGTTTTTGTACCTAACAAGATGGAAAACGCTTAAAACACACAAGTTCGTAATGTTATTCTACTTGCCCATGAATGGCGTTTTGCATGCATTTTAACGTTTTAGTACGTAAGCAGAAAAAATAAAACATTCAAAAGAATGTTCTTTATTTTTCACATATAGCGTGCTTTGCATGCACTTAAGCGTATTGGTACCTAACAAGCACAAAAACACTCATAATATTTTTTTTTCTAATAAATTTGTTCTGTTTCTTCATGTTGGCTACTTTGTATGCATTTTGGCGTTTTAGTACCTAACATAGGGGAAAACACTCATAATACACGTGTTTGGTAATGTTCTGTTTCCTCGATAGGGTGATTTGTATGCATTTTGGAGTTTTATTATCTAACATTGCGAAAAAAAAACTCATAATACACGTTTTGGTAACGTTGTTCTGTTTCTTTATATAGAATGTTATTCATATATTTTTGAGTTTTGGTGAAAATCTCATAATGCACTTCTCTGTTAATATCGTTTCGTTTCCTAATATCGGGTAATATGCATGTATTTTGGTGTTTTCCGATCTAAAAAAGCTGAAAAACATTCAATACAAATGTTGTTTCTCCATAAAAATGTTATTTTCCACTCGTTTGAGCGTTTTGGTACGTAAGAAGCTAAAAAAAAAAAAAAATTCAGCCATATGGTGCTTAATATACCCCAAAACAACCCATATGACAATTTTCTGGTAATGTCGTTCCGTTACTGCATCGAGGGTTCTTTGCATGTATTCTGGCATTTTGGTACTTATGAAGCTCAAAAACACTCAAAATACATGTTTTTGGCAATGTTGTCCTGTTTCTCCATTACACGTTATTTCGTATGCGTTTTAACGTGTTTGTACATAAGAAATAGAAAAAAAAAAAACATTTTTTTTTATTTTTCCCATATAGAGTGCTTTGCTTGCAGTTTGTCATTTTGGTACCTAACAAGCTCCAAAATTTTCATAACACACGATATTGGTAATGTTGTTCTGTTTCTTCATTTAGGGTTCTTTGTATGTATTTTGTCGTTTTGGTACCTGACATGAGGAATATCGTTAATATCGTTTCGTTTCCCTATATAAGGTATTTTGCATGAATTTTGGCCTTTTATTACCTAATAAGCTCAAGAAAAAAAATCAAAACACACTTTTTTCCTAAAGTTCTTCTGTTTCTTTAATAAAGGGTGGTTTCGACGCATATTAGAGTTTCAGTATGAAATAAGCTCAAAACACACAAGAAAAGTTTTTTGATAAAGTTGTTTTGTTTTCCTATATAGAGTATTTCCCATGTCTTTTTTTTTTCTAGCGTTAGGTGCCTACTATGCTTAAAAGTAACAAAACAGCACGTTTCCGGGAATGTCGTTTCGTTGCCCAAAATAGGGTGCTTTACATATATTTTGAAAATTTTGATTATAACAAGCTGAAAAACACTCAAAGCACACGTTTTTTGGTAATGTTGTTCTGTTTCTCAATAAAGGGCGTTTTGTATGCGTTTTAGTGTTTTGGTTTGTCAGTAGCTGATAAACATCCAAAAGAGACGTTATTGGTAATCTTGTTTTCTTTTCCCATTTAAGGTGCCTCTCATGCTCTTGGGCGTTTGAGTACCTAACAAGTTAAAAAAAAAAAAACACTCGATATACACGCTTTTTGGTAATGTTGTTTCTCCGCATAGAGTATTATACGCTTGTTTTAGCGTTTTGTTACCCAAGAAGCTGAAAAAGACTCATAATACACGTTTCCGTTAATAATGTTTCATTTACTCATATCAAGTACTTTGCATGCGTTTCGATCTTTTACTAAAAAGCTAAGAAAAAAAAATCAAAACACCTGTTTTTGTATTTTTTTTCTGTTTCTCCATAAAAGGTGTTTTGCACGCGTGTTACCGATTTCGTACGTAAGAAGCTCATAAACACTCAAAAGACACGTTTTTGATAATACGTTTCTTAATGCCGGATGCTTTGTCTGCATTTTGGGGTTTTGTTGCCTAACGTTTGGAAAAAATCTCATAAAACGCGTTTTTGGTAAAGTTCTTGCTTCTCGATATAGAGTGCTCTTCACGTGTTTTAGAGGTTTAGTACGTAAGAGACTGGAAAAGATTCATAACACAATTTTCTGTCAATATCGTTTCATTTCCCCATATCGGGTACTTTGCTTTGGCTTTTTTTTTTTGGTACCTAACAAATTCAAAATCACATAAAACGCAGTTTTTTTTGCTAATTTTGTTCTGTTTCTAAATAAAGGGTGTTTTGGACGCATTTTAACATTTTGGTCCATAAGCTTAAAAACAAAAGACACGTTTCTGATAATGTTTTGTTTTCCTATTTAGCGTGTTTTCCATTCTTTTAAACAAAAACACCCAAATGACACATTTCACGTAAAGCTGTTTCGTTACACCATAGACGGTGATTTGCATGTATTTTGGCGTTTTGGTAACTAGGAAGTTCAAAAACAGTGTTGTCCTGTTTCTATATAAAAACTGTTTTGCATGTGTTTTAGCGTTTGGTACGTAAGAAGCTCAAAACACTCAAAAGAGTAACTTTTTTTTTCATTTTTTTTCTCAAAAATACCCATAATACAAATTCTTTGGTAATATTGGTATGTTTCTTTATATAGGCTGCTTTGTATGTATGTTAACGTTTCTGTACCTAACATGAGGACAAACAGTATAAATACTCGTTCTTTTTCTCCATATAGAGATCTATTCATGTGATTTAGCATTTTGGTACGTAAGAAGCTAAAAAAAATATTCATAATGCACTTTTTCTTTTAATATAATTTCGTTTCCCCATATCCCGCGTGTTCTTTCCATGCATTTTGGCGTTTTTTTTTTACCTAAAAGCTCAAAAACTTTCAAAACACCCTTTTTGCTAATGTTGTTCTGTTTCTATATAAAAATCGTTTCAGTCGCGTTTTAGCTATTAAGTACGTAAGAAGATCAAAAACACTCAAAAGACACGTTTTTCATAGTTATTTTCCCCCATATATAATATTTTGCATTCTTTTTAGCGTTTTGGAGCATAATGTGCTCAAAAAACACAAAATAACACGTTTTTGTTAAAATCCTTTCCTTTCCCTATATAAAATACCTTGCATGCCTTCTGGGGTCTTACATAAGAAGCTCTTATGTAAGAAACTCAGAAACACATAGAAGACCTGCTTTTTTTTTTATAATATTGTTTGATTTCCCAAGTAGGGTGTTTTTCATGCATTTTTTTTTTATCGTTTTCGCCTATTACGCATAAAATAAAAACATGTTTATGGTAATGTGTATGGTGAAATAGGATGTTTTACATATATTTTGACATTTTGGTACCTATTAAGATCAAAAACTCTCAAAATGCACGTTTGGGGTAATGTTATTATTTTCCTTAATAAAGTGTGTTTGGAATGCGTTTTAGAGTTTTGGTATGAAAGAAACTGAAAAAAAAAATTCAAAAGACACATTTTTAATAATGTCTTCTTTTCCCATATAGGGTACTTAAGCAAACACTTCGGCGATTTGGTACCTAAAAAGCTCAAAAACACTCAGAAGACACTTTTCTGGTAATGTTTCCTTTTCCCATATGCCTCTCATTGAATTTTGGTATGTAACAAGTTTTAAAAGATACAATATAAACGTTTTTTTGGTAATGTTGTTTTGTTTTTCCATATAGGGTGCTATTCGTGTGTTTTAGCATTTTATTATCTAAGAAGCTAAAAAGCACTAATAAAAAGCATTCCTGTTAATATCGTTTCGTTTCCTCAAATAGGGTATTTTGCATGGATTTTGGTGTTTTTGTACATGACAAGGTAGGAAACACTCTAATCATACACTTTTTGGTAATTTTTCTGCACTTTTCCACGTCTTTTCATAGACGTCCAACCCTTCAGGAGGTAAACATATCACGCAGGGAAGCCACAGAACGCTTGACTTCTGATCTTTCTAAAATTTCTGATTGGGGCAGAGCAAACTTGATATTGTTCAATGCCTCAAAAACTCAATTCCTCCATCTATCAACTCGACACAACCTTCCAGACAACTATCCCCTCTTCTTCAATGACACTCAACTGTCCCCCTCTTCTACACTGAACATCCTCGGTCTGTCCTTTACTTATAATCTGAACTGGAAACTTCACATCTCATCTCTAGCTAAAACAGCTTCTATGAAGTTAGATGTTCTGAAACGTCTCCGCCAGTTTTTCTCACCCCCCCAGCTGCTAACTCTGTATAAGGGCCTTATCCGTCCATGTATGGAGTATGCTTCATATGTCTGGGGGGGTTCCACTCATACTGCTCTTCTAGACAGGGTGGAATCAAAAGCTTTTCGTCTCATCAACTCCTCTCCTCTAACTGACTGTCTTCAGCCTCTCTCTCACCACCGCAATGTTGCATAGCTAGCTGTCTTCTACCGCTATTTTCATGTTAACTGCTCTTCCGATCTTGCTAACTGCATGCCTCCCCTCCTTCCGCGGCCTCGCTGCACAAGACTTTCTTTTTTCTCTCACCCCTATTCTGTCCACCTCTCTAACGCAAGAGTTAACCAGTATTCTCAATCAGTCATCCCTTTCTCTGGTAAACTCTGGAACTCCCTGCCTGCTTTTGTATTTCCACCTTCCTATGACTTGAATTCCTTCAAGAAGGAGGTTTCAAGACACTTATTCATCAATTTTTGACCACTGCTTTGACCCTTTTATGGGACTGGCATTTCAGTGGGCATTTTTTTTATTAGATTTTTGTTGCCCTTGGCCAGTGTCCTTCCTACATAAAAAAGAAAAAAATACTAAAATTCATGCAAAACACCAATTATGGAAAACAGAACATCATTGCCAAAAAAAAAAACGTGTATGTTGAGTGTTTTTTTTCAGATTCTTAGGTATTAAAATGCGAAAATGGATGCAAAACACCGTCTATGGGGTAACAGAACGACATTAGCAGAAATAAAAATATCATAATATACGTTTTTGGTAATGTTGTGTTTCTCGATATTGACTGCTGTTCATGTATTTGAGAATTTTGGTAAAAAAAAAAAAGAAGCTAAAAAAAAACATTAATAATACACTTTTCTGTTAATATCTTTTCGTTTCCCAAAGTTGGGTAAGGTTTTGTTCTCCCATATAGAGTGTTTTCCATACTTTCTAGCGCTTTGATTACTAATATACTGAAAAACACCCAAATGACAAGTTTGCGGTAATGTTGTTCCGTTATCCCAAACAGGGTGGTTTGCCTGCATTTTTTTGGTTTTGCCATATAACAAGATGAAAAACATTTAAAACACACGTTTTTAGTAATGTCATTCTGTTTCTTCATATATGCTTTATATGCGTTTTGCCGATTTGGTATCTAACATGGGGATAAACACTCATCATACACATTTTTAATAATGTTGTTCCGTTTCTCAGTGCAGACTGGTATTCACAAGTTTTAGCCTTTTGGTACATAAGAAGCTGAAAAAAAGCTCATAATACACGTTTTCGTTAATATCCTTTAATTTCCAAATATCATGTGATTTGCATGGATTTTTGCATCTTGGTACCTAACAAGCTCAAGGTATTAAAGATATCAAAATGCGAAAATGGATGTAAAAGACCGTCTATCGGGTAACGGAACGACATTACCAGAAACTTGTCATTTGGGTGTTTTTTTTTTTAGCTTCTTACGTACCAAAATGCTAAAACGCGTCCACTGTATATTGAGATACATAACAATATTGCCAAAAACGTGGAGTGTTTTGAGCTTCTTAGGGACCAAAACACCAAAATGGTAAAGGTACATTTTTTTTTTTCTATTTACTTGTTAGGTGCCAAAATCCCAAAGTGAATGCAAGACACCTTCTATGGGAAAAGAATACAACATTATTGTAAACGTATCTTTTTTTCGGGGGGTTGCCTTCAAAGGTATTAAATCGCCAAACTGCATGCAAAGTACCCTATATCGGAAGAAAACAACTTTATTAAAAACGTCAATTTTGAATGTTTTGTTTTTAGTTCCTTACGTAACAAAACGCTAAAACGCATGGAAAATAACCTTTATGGAGAAAAAGAACATTACCAAAAACATGCATTTTTAGAGTTTCTAACCTCCTTAGGTAACAAAACACCAATAAGCATGCAAAACACCCTCAATCGGGTAACGAAATGACTTTAACAGATACGTGTTATTTCGGAGTTTTGAGCATATTAGATTAAATCCTTGAAGAACACTCCATTTGAGAAAAGAAAAGAACATTATTAAAAATGTGTCTTTTGAAACTTTTTTGAATTTCTTACGTACCAAACGTGCTAAAACGCATGGATAACACCATTTATGAAGAAACAGAACAGCATTACCAAAAACGGGTGTATTGAAAGTTTTGAGCTTGTTAGGTACGAGAACGCCAAAATACATGCAATACATACTGAGAAACGAAACGATATTACATAAATATGTATTATAAGTGTTTTTGAACTTCATAGGTAAGAAAATGCTAAAATACGTGAATCGCACAATATATCGAAAAACAGAATAATATCACCAATAACGTGTATTATGAATATTTTTGAGTTTGTAAGGTACCAAAACGGTAAAGTTCATGCAAAGCACCCTATATGAAGAAATAAAACAACATTACCAAAAATGTGTATTAACAATAATTTTGAGCTTGTTAGGTATCAAAATGCTAAAGTGCATGCAGAGCATCTTGTATGGGAAAAGCAAACATTACAAAAAATTTGTGTTTTGAGTATCTCTCAGCTTCTTACTTACCAAAACACTGAAACGCATACAAAACACTCTTCATGGAGAAACAGAAAAACATTAGCAAAAAAGTGTACTGTGAGATTTTTTAGAGCATGTTAGGTAACAAAACACCAAAATGCATGAAAATCACCGGACATTGGGAAACAAAACGATATTAACAGAAACTTCTATTATGAGTGTTTTTCAGCTTTTTTTTATGTACCAACACGCTTAAACACGTGAATAGCACTCTATATAGAGAAATAGAACATTACCAAAACTTTTATTATGAGTGTTTTTCCTCATATTAGGTACGAAAATGCAAAAATGCATACAAAGCACCCTATATGAAGAAACAAAGCAACATTACCAAAAATATGTATTGAGTTTGATGTTGTTAGGTACCAAAACGTTAAAGGGCATTATTATAAAAGTGTCTTTTAAGTGTCTTTTGAGGTATTTTGCACGCATTTTAACTTTTTGGTACGTAAGAGGCTTTTTGAGCCTCTTACGTACCAAAGAGTTAAAACGCGTGCAAAATACCCTGTATGAGGAAAAAGAATTACATTACTAAAAACGGAAGTTTTGAAACTTTTGAGCTTCTTAGGTAACACAACGCCAAAATGCATGCGAATTAACTGATATTGCGAAGCGAAACGATATTAACACAAAAGTGTTTTATGATTGTTTTACAGCTTATGTAGCAAAACGCTAGAACGCTAGAAGCTTTATTCAGCTTCTTATGAGCCAAAAGGCTAAAACTTGTCAATATCAGTCTATATGGGGAAACCGAATAACAATACCAAAAACGTTTATTATGAGTTTTCCCCAATATTGCGTACCAAAACGACGAAATACATGCAAAGAACTCTATGAAAAAAAAAAAAAAACAAATACGTGTATCATGAATGTTTTTGATCTTGTTAGGTACCACAAATTCCAAAGTGCATGCAAAGCACCCGATATGGGAATAGAAGAGAACATTGCCAAAAACGTGTCTTATCAGTGTTTTTTTTTTTTTCCTTTTTAGCTTCTTACGTACCAAAACGCTAAAACGCATGGAAAACACCCTTTATGGAGAATCAGAACAACATGACCAAAAACATGTGTTTCAAGTTTTTTCTTGCTTGGTATTTACCAAAACTCCAAAATGCTTGCAAAACACCCTATTTGGGGTAACGAAAGGACTTTACCAGAAACATGTCATTTGGGTGTTTTTGAGAGTATTAGGCAACAAAACGCAGAATAGTATATAAAAACACTATTTGGGAAAAAGAAAACATTAAAATAAACGTGACTTTTGAGTATTTTTCAGCTTCTTACGAGTACGTACCAAAACAATAAAACGCGGGCAAAATATTCTTTATGGGGAAACTTTACCCATAACATAAGTGTTTTCCAGCTTAATAGGTACCAAAACGCAAAAATGCATGCAAATGTCCCGATATGGGGAAACGAAACGATATTAACAGAATTTTGTTTTATGAGTATTTTCCACCTTCTTAGGTAACAAACCGATAAAACATATGAATAGTAATCTACAGGAAGAAACAGAAAAAACTACGAAAAACGTGTTATTTTCTTAGGTACGAAAACGCAACTGTTCATGCAAGGCATTTTATATGGGAAAAGAGAACAGCATTACTAAAAAGATGTCTTTTCAGTGTTTTTATATGCAAAAGCACCTTATATGTAAAAAAAAAAAAAAATACATAAATAAATAAAAACATGTTTTTGAGTGTTTTTTGTTTTGTTTTTATCTTACGTAGTAAAGCGCTAAAACGCATTCAAAACATCCTTTATGAGGAAATTTTTTTTTTTTTACAAAAGCGTGTACTTTGAGATTTTTCAGCTTATTCAATAACAAATGCAAACCACTCTATTTGGGGTAACAACGTGTAATTGAGGTGTTTTTGAGCGTATTAACCATCAAACGCTAAAATGCATTAATGCAACATTAGCAAAAAAAATTGTGTTTTGAGGTTCTTAGATAACAAAACGCCAAAATCCATGCAAAGGGCCCGATATGGGGAAACGAAACGATTCTAACAGAAATGTGTATTATGATACCAAAACCCCAAAACACTCTATATGGAGAAGCAGCATTACATAAAACGTGTATTATGAGAGTTTTTCCAGTTATTCTAAAACGCCAAAATGCAAACAATGCACCCTATAAAAAGAATTACAACAACCTTACCAAAAACGTATATTATAAGTGTTTTCGAATTTCTTAGGTACCAAAACGTCAAAGTGCATGCAAAGCATCCTATATGGGAAAAGAAATAAAACATTACCTAAAACGTGTGTTTTTAATGCTTTCAGCTTCTTAGGTACAAAAACGTATGTAAAACATCCATCATGGAGAAACAGAACAACCTTACCAAAAACGTATGTTTCGAGTGTTTCCCAGCTTGTTTGCAAGCTAAAATGCTTGCAAAACACGCTAATTTGGACAACGAGACGATATTACCAAAAAACGTGTCATATGGGTGTTTTTGACCATATTAGGCACAAAAACGCTAAAAAAAAAAAAAGCATAGAAAACACTATACATGGAAAAACAAAACATTATCAAAATGTGTTTTGATTTTTTTTTTTTTGAGCTTCTAATGCACCAAAACCCTAAAACGTTTGCAAAATACCCTTTATGGAGAAACAGAATAGCATAACCAATAACGGTAATGAAACGATATAACAAGGAACGTGTCATCTGGGTGTTTTGAGCATATTATGCACCAAAAAATTAAAAAGCACGGAAAGCACGCGAAAACAAAACATCATTATAAAATATATATATATATATATATATATATATATATATATATATATATATATATATATATATATATATATATATATATATATATATATATATATATATATATATATATATATATATATATATATATATATATATATATATATATATATATATATATATATATATATATATATATATATATATATATATATATATATATATATATATATATATATATATATATATATATATATATATATATATATATATATATATATATATATATATATATATATATATATATATATATATATATATATATATATATATATATATATATATATATATATAAATATATATATATATTTTTTTTTTTTTTTTTGAGTGTTTTCAGCTTCATATGTACCAAAACGTTAATGCACGTTTCGTTTCCTTTCCACATAGAGTATGGTTTAGATGCACTGAAAATACATGTTTTTGGAAATGGTGTTCGGTTTTTCCACATAGCAGGTATTCACACGTTTTAGCGTTTTGGTACCAAAGAAACTCAAAACATACATACTATACGTTTCTCATAAATTCCTTTCTTTTCTCCATATGGGGTGATTTTCAAACATTTTAGCGTTTTGGTACATAATGTGAAAAAAAAACACACAAAAAGCACATTTTTGGTAATTTTATTATCTTTCATCCTTTTTAGCGTTTTGGTATCTAAAAAGCTCTAAATCTCTCATAATACATGGTTCTTGTAATTTTTTTTTTTTTTTCGTTTCCTAATAGTGCTTTCCATGCATTTAAATTTTTTTTACTTAACAGGCTCAAAAACATTCAAAATACAATTTTTTTTTCTGTTTCTCTGTCAAGCGTGTTTTGCATGTGTTTTAGGGTCTTAGTAGGTAAGTAGCTCAAAAACACTCAAAAGTTACATGGTTTCATTTCCTATATAGTGAGCTTTCGATGCTTTTTCGCGTTTTCGTGCCAATCATGGCTATAAACATTCAAAAGACATGTTACTGGAAATGTCGTTTTGTTGCCCAGTACATGGTGCTTCACATACATTTTAGCGTTTTAGTACATAACGTGAAAAAAAAAAAAAAAACTCAAAATACACTTTTTTGGTAATTTTGATCTTTTTATTCATATAGAGTGCTATTCGTATTTAGGTACCTAAGAAGCTCTAAAACACTCAAATTACTCGTTTCTCGTAATATCTTTTCGGTTCATTATATAGGATACTTTGCATCCATTTTGACGTTTTTCTATGTAACAAGCCAAAAACTCTAAACACGTTTTTCGATAAAGTTGTTCTGTTCCCCATAAAGGGTATTTTACATGTGTTTTAGCGTTTTGCTACATAACCAACTCAAAAACACTCAAAATACACGTTTTTGGTTAAGTCGTTTTGTTTTTCCATATTTGGTGTTTTTTATTCTTTTAGAATTTTGGTATCTCGGTACCTATGAAGATGAATAACAATTTTTTTTTTTTCTCTCTATAAAGTGTTATTTGTGAGTTTTAGCTTTTTGGTACTTAAGGAACTTAAAAACACTCATAATACACGATTTTCGTAATGTCCTTTTATTATACAAACATAGGTTTCTTTACATGTATTAAAACGTTTTTATAGGTAACATGGTCAAAAACACTGAAAATACATATTTTTGGTAATGTTATTCTGTTTCTCCATAAAGTATGTTTTACATGCGTTTTAGCGTTTTGGTATGTAAGGAGATAAAAAACACTTAAAGGCAAGTTCTTCGTAAAAGCTGGTTTTATTCCCAAGTAATGTGATTGTTCTGCTTTTTAGTGCTTTGTTGTATATCACGCTCAAAAACACTCAAAAGACATTTTTTTCTGATAATGTCATTTTTTTCCCACATAAAGCTAGTTTCGCATGTAATTTGGCAATTTCGTAACTAAGAATATGAAAAACTCTCAAAATACACAATTTGGTAGTGTAGTTCTGTTTCTCGATTAAAAGTGTTATTCATGCATTTCATCATTTTGGTATGTAAGAAACTTCTCTATATACACGAGTTTTTGCGTTTATTGCCTTGTGGTTCTTGTGAAACTATAAAACACTCATTATACACGTTTCTCGTAATGTTCTTTTGTTTCCTAATATAGAGTGTTTTCCATCAGTTTTTGCAGTTTGTATTATATGTCAATGACTTGGATAGTGGAATTAGTAATGTTGTTAGTAAATGTGCGTATGACACGAGAATATGTAGATTAATTAGGTATGAATTGCATACCATCGCCTTGCAGGCAGATTTGGATAGGATGAACGAATGGACAGACAGATGGCAAATGCAGGTTAATATCAACAAATTGAAAGCACTTAGCGTAAGTAGAAGAAACCCACACAATAGTTACACAATGAACAACCAAGATCTGGTAGGTTCAGGGTAAGAAAAAGATTTGAGATTTAAAGTTAGCTCTGAACTCCGTCTAAGAAAGCAATGCAAAGAGGCCAGAAACAAAGCAAATAGTGTATCATGATTCATTTTCAGGAGTGCTAAAAGGAGAACTCCCGAAGTAATATTAAAGTTACATTTGGCGCTGGTCAAACTTCATATAGACTACGCTGTCCAATTCTAGTCACCACATCACAGGAAGGATAAAAGTCTATTAGAATCAGTACAAAGGAGAATGACTAAAAGGATACAGGGGATGAGGAGTATTCCTTACGAAGCGAGATTCAAGCTGTTAAATTTACATTCTTTAGAGAGACGTAGGTTAAGAGTGGACCTGATAGAAGTCTTTAAGTGGTATATGGGTTATAACAAGGGGAACATAAGGAAAATTCTTAGAATTTGTAACCATGATAGAACAAGAAAAATGGGTTCAAGGCTGAAAACTTGATGTTCAAAAAGGAGACAAGAAGGAAATGGTTCTCAAATAAAGTAGTAGATGATTGGAACGGACGAAGTAATCAAGCTGTTAGTGCTGAGGCATTTGGGAACTGTAAGAGAAAATTAGACATTTATGGATGGGGATGATAGGTGGAAATAGTTACGCATATTTTATATAAGTACTGCCATGTGTAAACCTGATGCCTTCTTGCAGATTTACTTATTTCTTATGTTCTTATGTTCTTATTACCAAAAGCGTGTACTTTCGGTGTTTTTCAGCTATTACGTGAAAAAAAAATGCCAAAATGCATGCAAAGCACCCTAAATGAGTAAAAAAAAGGGACATTACGAGAAACGTGCATTATGAGTGTTTTTCAGATTCTTAGATACCAAAACGCTGAAACTCATGAATAAAACTCTTAATTAAGAAACAGAACAACCTTACCAAATGCGTGTATTTTGAGTGTTTTTCACATTCTTGGTTACCAAAACCCCAAATTGCAAGTGAAATAAGCTTTATGTAAAAAAAAAAAAGACATTTCCAGAAAAGTGTCTTTTAAGGGTTTTTGAACGTGTTAGGCAATAAAGCACTAAAAAGCAGGGCAATCACATTACATGGGAATAAAACCAACTTTTAACAAGAACTTGCCTTTAAGTGTTTTTGACCTCCTCACATACCAAAACGCTAAAACGCATGCAAAACACCCTTTATGGAGAACAGAATAACATTACCAAAAACATGTATTTTGAGTATTTTTTATCATGTTACCTATAAAAACGCATAAATACATGCAAAGAACCCTATGTTTGGGAAACGAAAGGACATTACGAGAAACGTGTATTATGAGTGTTATTAAGTTCCTTAAGTACCAAAAAGCTAAAACCCACAACACTCTTTATAGAGAAGCAAAAAAAAAGAAAAAGTAATTTTCTTTTTTTTTTTGTTAGTCTTCTTCATAGGTACCGAGATGCCAAAATTCTGGCAAAATTCAGGGAAATTATATGGAAAAAAGAACATTATCAAAAAAGTTATTTTAGCTTTTTTCTGACTGTTATGTAAAATACCATAAATTGCATGTAAAGCCACCTATATGGGGAAATTAAACGACTTTACCAGAAACCTGTCGTTTGAGTGTTTTTCAGCATGTTAGGTATCAAAACAATAAATAATATGGAAGTCACTCTATATGGGAAACGAAAACAACATTACTAAAAACTTGTCTTTTCAGTGTTTACGTATAAAAAAAAAAAACTAAAACGGATGCAAACAAACCAATATCAAGAAATAGAATAACATTACCAAAAAGGTATATTTTGAGTGTTTTTGAGCCTGTTACCTATAAAAAACGCGAAAATGGATGCAAAGCACTCTATATTGGGAAACAAAAGGACATTACGAGAAAAGTGTATAATTAGAGTTTTATAGTTTCAGAAGAACCACAAGTCAAAAGTTTCTTAGATATCAAAATGCTGAAACTCATGAATAACACTCTTGATTGAGACACAGAACAACCTTACCAAATGCGTGTATTTTGAGTGTTTTTCACATTCTTAGTTACTAAAACCCAAAATTGCATGCGAAACTAGCAATATGTGGGGAAAAAATTATATTACCAGAGAAGTGTCTTTTGAGTGTTTTTGAGCGTGTTAGGCAATAAATTACTAAAAACAAGAACAACCACAATACATATTAACAAAAACCAACTTTTACCAAGAACTTGCCCTTAAATGTTTTTGAGCTCCTTACATACCAAACGCTAAAACGAATGCAAAACACTCTTTATGGAGAAACACAATAACATTACCAAAAACATGTATTTTGAGTGTTTTTGATCATGTTACCTATACAAACACTTAAATGCATGTAAAGAACCCTATGTTTGGGAAACGAAAGGATATTACGAGAAACGTGTATTATGAGTGTTTTTAAGTTTCTTAAGTTTTAAAAAGCTAAAACCCATATGTAACACTATTTATAGAGAAAAATAAATAAATAAATAAATAAATAGCTTTTTTTTTTTTTGTTCATCTTCATAGGTACCAAGATGCCAAAATTCTGGCAAAATTCAGGGTAATTATGTGGAAAAAAGAACATTATCAAAAACGTTAATTTTAGCTTTTTTTCAGACTATTGTGTACCAAAGCCACATGCATGCAAAAGCCACCTATACGTGGAAATTAAACGACGTTACCGGAAATCTGTCTTTTGACTGCACCAAAACGATAAATAATATGGAATATGGGAATCCAAAACAAAATTACTGAAAACGTGTCCTTTCAGTGTTTTACGTAGAAAAATGCTAAAACCGATGCAAACCAACCAATATGAAGAAATAGAATAATATTACGAAAAAGGTATATTTTGAGTGTTTTTGAACTTGTTACCTACAAAAAACGCGAAAATGCATGCAATCCACTCTATATTTGGAAACAAAAGGAGATTACGAGAAACGTGTATAATGAGTATTTTATAGTTTCACAAGAACCACAAGGCAAAACACGCAAAAACTCGTGTATGTGGAGGAGTTTCTTAGATACCAAAATGCTGAAACTCATGAATAACACTCTGAATTCAGAAACAGAACAACCTTACCAAATAGGTGTATTTTCACATTCTTAGTTACCACAACCCCAAATTGCATGCGAACCTAGCTTTATGTGGGAAAAAAATGACATTACCAGAAAAGTGTCTTTTGAGTATTTTTGAGGGTGTTAGGCAATAAAGCACTAAAAAGCACGGTAATCACATTAAATGGGAATAAAACCAACTTTTACCATGAATTTGCCTTTAAGTGTTTTTGAGCTAAAACGCAAGCAAAACACCCTTTATGGAAAAACAGAATAACATTACCAAAAACACATATTTCTAGTGCCTTTGATCATGTTACCTATAAGAACGCTTAAATACATGCAAAAAACCCTATATTTGGGAAACGAAAGAACATTACGAGAAACGTGTATTATAAGTGTTTTTAAGTTACTTAAGTACGAAAGATCTAAAACCCACAAATAACACTCTTTATAAAGAAACCAAAAAATAAATAAATAAATAAAAAAAATAAATAAAAGTATAGCATTTTTTTTTTTTTGTTATTCATCTTCATAGGTACCGAGATGCCGCCAAAATTCTGTTAAAATTCTGGGAAATTAGGTGGATAAAAGAACATTATCGAAAAAGTTAATTTTAGCTTTTTTTTCGGACTGTTATGTACCAAACCCTAAAGTGCATGCAAAGCCACCTATATGAGGAAATTAAACGACTTGATAAGAAAAACTGTCTTTTGAGTGTTTTTCAGCATGTTAGGCACCATAACGATAAATAATATGTAATCATATGTCATATGTCATATGTCATATGTCATATGTAAGGAATCCAAAACAAAATTACTGAAAACGTGTCTTTTCAGTGTTTTACGTAGAAAAACGCTAAAACGGATGCAAACCAACCAATATGAAGAAAAAGAATAACATTACCAAAAAGGTATATTTTAAGTGTTATTGAGCTTGTTACCAAGAAAAACAAAAAACGCGAAAATGGATTCAAAACACTATATTGGGAAACAAAAAGACATTACGAGAAACGTGTATAATGAGTGTTTTATAGTTTCACAAGAACCACAAGGCAAAAAACACAAAAACTCGTGTATATGGAGAAGTTTCTTAGATGCCAAAATGCTGAAACTCCTGAATAAGACTTTTAATTAAAAAACAGAATAACCTTACTAAATGCGTGTATTTTGAGTATTTTCACATTCTTAGTTACCAAAACCCCAAAATGCATGTGAAACTAGCTTTATGTGGGAAGAAAAATGACATTAACAGAAAAGTGTCTTTTGAGTGTTTTTCAGCGTGTTAGGCAATAAAGCACTAAAAAGGAGGGCAATCATATTACATGGGAAAAAAACAACTTTTACCAAGAACTTGCCTTTAAGTGTTTTTGAGCTCCTTATATACCAAATCGCTAAAACGCATGCAAAACACCCTTTATGAAGAAACAGATTAACATTACCAAAAACATGTATTTTGAACGTTTTTTATCATGTTATCTCTAAAAACGCATAAATACATGCAAAGAACCCTATGTCTGGGAAACGAAAGGACATTACGAGAAACGTGTATTATGAGTGTTTTTAAGTTCCATAAGTACCAAAAAGCTAAAACCTCTTCATAAAGAAAAAAAAATAAAGAAATAGGATTTGTTTTTTGGGGCTGGGTATTCTTCTTCATAGGTACCGAGGTGACAAAATTCTGGCAAAATTCAGGGAAATTATGTGAAAAAAGAACATTATCAAAAAAGTAAATTTTAGTTTTTTTTTTTTCGGACTGTTATGTACCAAACCTTAAAGTGCATGCAAAGCCAACTATATGGGAAAATTAAACGACTTTACTAGAAATCTGTGTTTTGAGTGTTTTTCAGCATGTCAGTCACCAAAACAATAAATAATATGGAAGTCATTCTATATGAGAATCCGAAACAAAATTACTGAAAACGCGTCTTTTCTGTGTTTTATGTAGAAAAACGCTAAAACGGATGCAAACCAACGAATATGTAGAAATAGAATAAGATTACCAAAAAAGTATATTTTTAATGTTTTGAGCTTTTTACTTACAAAAAACGCGAAAATGGATGGCTTTTAGCGGTTTGTTACCTAAGAAGTAAAAAAAAAACACCTTTCTCGTAATATTTTTTTTTCCATTTAATCAAATAGGGTACTTGGAATGTATTTTGACGTTTTTCACGTAACAGCCTCATAAACAATAAAAAAAACTTGTTTTTGGTAATGTTATTCTGTTTCTCCATCAAGGGGGTTTTGCATGCGTTTTAGCGTTCTGATACCTAAGTTGCTCAAAAATACTGAAAAGAGACATTTTTGTTAATGTTTTGTTTTCCATTACAGTGTGATTTCCATGCTTTTCATTGTTTTGGAGCTAGAACACTGATAAACACTCAAAAGACACCTTTCTAGAAAACTAGTTTCCTTTCGCATGCTTTGCATGTGTACTTAACAATGAGAAATGCACTCCAATTACAAGTTTTTGGTAATGTTATTATGTTTCTCGATGACGATTTTTTTTTCTTTTTTTTTTGCATGCGGCTTAGGTTTTTTGGTATGTTATAAGCTTAAAAACACTTAAAAGACACGTTTTCCTTAGTGTTGTTTTGTTGTTCAAACCAAGTGATTTCCAAGCTTTATATCGATTTAGTGTCTAAACACTCCAAAGACACGTTTCTTGAAACATCGTTTCATTTCCTCATAAAGGTTACTTTGCATGCATTTTTGCGTTTTCTATGTAACAAGCTCATAAACACATAAAATACTTGTTTTTGGCAATTTTATTTTGTTTCTCCATAAAAAGTGTTTTGCAAACGTATTATCATTTTGGTACGTAAGAAGCTCAAAAATATTGAAGACATGTTTTTGATGTTTTTTATTCCCATATGGTGATCTTTCCATGCTTTTTAGCATTCTGGTACATAGCAGATTCATAAACATTCAAAAGGCACGTTTAATTAAATTTAGTTTCGTTTGTTAGTTAGTTGGCTTCCATACATTTTGGCGTTTTAGCACCTAACAATATGAAAAAAACACTCAAACACACGTTTTTGGTAATGTTGTTATGTTTATCCATACAGAGTGTTATTCATCCGTTTTCACATTTTGCTACCTAAGAAGCTCAAATTTACTCATAATACTCGTTACTCGTAATGTCTTTTTCTTTTTTCATATAGAATACTTTGCATACATTATGGCGTTTTTCTTCCTAACAAGCTCAAAAACTCTCAAATGATTTCTTTTTGGTGATATTATTCTGTTTTTCCATAAAGGGTGCTTTTCATGCATTTAACCTTCTTGGTACGTAAGAAGCTGAAAAAAAAACTCAAAAGACACGTTTTTGGCAAAGTAGTTTTTTTTTTTCCATGTATATGTGCATATGAACTTGTTAACCACAAAACAGTAAAAAGCATGAAAACTTCCCTATACTGGAAAAACAAAAAACAACATTCCCCAAAAAACGTATTTTTGGGGGTATTTTTCAGCTACTTACGTACAAAAAACGCTGAAATGCTTGCAAAATACCCTTCATGGAAAAAACAAATAACCTTACCAGAAACTAGTATTTCATTTTGTTTCTTAAGCTTGTCACGTACAAAAGTGCCAAAATGCATGCAAAGTGCACTATATATGGATACGAAAGTACATTACGAGAAACGTGCAGTATGAGTGTTTTCAACTTATTAGGTACCAAAACGCTAAAGCGAGTGAATAGCACTCTATATGGAGAAACAAAAACGTTAACATGCATGCAAAGCATCATATATGAGGGAAAATACGACACTTCTAGAAACGTGTCTTTTCAGTGTTTGTAAGCGTATTAGGTACCAAAATATTAAAAAGCAAGGAAAGAACCATACATGGGAAAACAAAACATTACAAAAAAACTCTTTTCATTGTTTTGAGCTACTTACATGCTAAAACGCAAAGGCGCATGCAAAACACCTTTTATTGAGAAACTAGAAAACGTGTATTTTTAATGTTTTATGCTAATTACGTAAAAAAATCAAAATTCATGTAAAGTTCCCAATATGGGGAAACGAAAAGACATTACGAGAAACGTATATTATAAGGTTTTACACAATATTAGGTTGAAAAATACGAAAATGCATGAATACCACTCTATATGGAGTAACAGAGCAACATTACTACAAACGTGTATTTTGTTTGTTTTAACAATGTTATGTACCAAAACGTCGAAATTCATGCAAAGTGCAGTCTATGGGAGAAACGAAACGAAATTTCCAGAAACGTGAATTTTGAGTGTTTATGAGCGTGTTAGGCACCAAAACTCTAAAAAAATAAAAATGGAAAGCATCCTATATGGGAATACAACCCAAAATTACAAAAAAAAAAAAGTATTTTTTTCAGTGTTTTTGAGCTACTTCTATATCAAAACGCTTGAACAGACGCAAAACACGCTTTATGGAGAAACAAAATAACACAAAAAAAAAATATTTTCAGTGTTTTTGAGGTATGTAAGTAGAATAACGCCGAAATGTATGCAAAGTTCCCTATGCCGGGAAACGAAGACATTTCGAGAAACGTGTATTATGAGAGCTTTTCAGCTTTTTAGGTACCAAACACAAAGGCACCTTAATAGTATTCTATATGGAGAAACAAAACAACACGAATGAAAATACATATTTTGAGTGGTTTTCATATTATTAGGTACCAAAACGCAAAAATACATGCAAAGACCTCTAAAAGACGACACAAAACGACATTACAAGAAACCTATCTTTTGAGAGTGTTTCTACGTGTTAGGCACCAAAACACTAAGAAGTATGAAAAGAGCACTATGTTCGAAGGGAAAAAGAAATAACCAACAAAGTGACTTTTCACGTGTTTGGAAGTTTTTAAATTTATAATGTACCACAACGATAAAACATATAAAACTCCCTTCCTGCAGAAACATAAAACATTACCAAAAACGAGCATTTTCAGCGATTTTTGAGCTTTTTATGTACAAAAGCGTCAAAATGCATATAAAGTACCCTATATAAGAAAACGAAAAGACATTAAGAGAAATCAGTATTATGAGTTTTTTTTTTTTTTTTTTAGCTTATTAGGTACCAAAACAATAAAATGTATGATTTGCATTGTGTATGGAGAAAACGTGTATTTTAAGTGTATTTAGTGTTGGTAGGTATCAAAACGCCAAAGTGCATGCAAAGCACCCGATATGGGGAAAATAAACGACATTTCCAGAAACATGTCTTTTGATAGTTTATGAGTGTGTTAGGCACAAAAAGCTCTTAAAAAGCATGGAAAGTACCGTACATGGGAAAACATTGTTTTGAGCTACTTACGTACCAAACCGCTAAAACGGTTGCAAAGCACACTTTATGGAGAAACTCAACAACTTTACCAAAAACATGCATTTTGAGAAATTTTGCGCCTGTTACGTACAAAAACGATAAAATACATGCAAATAACCCTAAAAGGGGAAAAGAAAACATTAAAAGAAACGTATATTTTGAGTGATATTGAGCTTCATAGGTACCAGAACACTAAAACGTATGAATAATACTCTATATGGAGAAACAACAAGATTAACCAAAACTTGTGTTTTAAGGCTTTTTTCACGTTATTAGGTACCACAACGCGAAAATGCATGCAAAGCATACTATATGGGGAAAGGAAACATTTCCAGAAACATGTCTTTTCAGTGTTTATGAGCATGTTAGGTACCAAGAAGCTAAAAACCAAGGAAAGCACCCTATAGGAGAAAACAAAAGATTACAAAAACTTTTCATTTCAGTGCTTATGAGCTACTTACATACAAAAACACTTAAACGCATCCAAAACGCCTTTTCTTGGAAAAACTGAATAACATTACCAAAAAAAAGTGTATTTTCAATGGTTTGAGCTTCTTAACCCCAAAAAAAAAAAAGAAACATAAAAAGTAACCAAAGGCATTATGAGAAACTTACATTAAGAGCGTTTTTGAGCTTCTCAGGTACCAAAACGCGAAAATGCATGAATAATACTCTCTTTGGAGAAACACAATAATATTAGATACCAAAACGCTAAAGAGGAACGAAAACTCTCTATTTGGAAAAGCAAAACATTACCAAAAGCGTGTCTTTTGAGAGTTTTTATAGCTACTTACGTACCAAAACGCTAAAATGCATGCAAAGCACATTTTATGGAGAAACAGAATAACATTACCAGAAACGTGTATTTTGAGTTTTTTTTTCATCTTACGTATAAAAAAAAAAAAAATGCATGCAAAATATCTTAAATGGCGATACGAAAAGAAATAAAAAGACACTTCATTTATCAGTGTTTTCAGATTCTTAGGTAGCAAAATAAACAAACGCATGTATAACATTATATATGAAGAAAACAGAAGAACATTACGGAAAACGTATATTTTGAGTATTTTTCACATTGTTACGTAACAAAAACGCCAAAATGCATGGAAATCACCCAATATGGATAAAATAATGGACATTACGAGAAAGATGTATTATTAGCGTCTTTGAGCGTCTTAGGTACCAAACGCAAAAACTATTTAGTACCACTGTATATGGAGAAACAGAACATTACCAAAAACGTTTATTTTGAGTGTTTTTCACAATTTTATGTACCAAAACGTCAAAATGCCTCCAGAGCACCATCTATGGGGAGATGAAGCGACATTTCCAGAAACATGTCTTTTGAGTGTTGATGAACGTGTTAGGTACCAAAGTTATAAAAAAAAAAACATTGAAAGCTACCTATATGAAAGAACAAGACAACCAAAAATTTTTCTTTTGGGTATTTTCAGCTACTTACGTACCATAACGCTGAGATGTATGCAAAACACCATTTGCATGTAGAAACGAAAAGACATTACAAGAAACTTTTATAATGAGTGTTTTTTTTTTATTTCTTAGGTACCAAGACCTATTTGACGCATTGAAGAGCACTCTATATGGAGGAAACAACAAAATTACCAAAAATATGCTTTTTGAGTGTTTTTTACATTGTTAGGTATGAAAACACTCTATAAAGAGTGTTATTTATGGGTTTTATTTTTTCTATACTTAAAGAACTTAAAAAAAACTCATAATACACGTTTCTCGTAACGTCCTTTCATTTTCCAAACCTAGGATTCTTTGCATGTATTTAAGCTTTTTTATAGGTAACATGATCAAAAACACTCAAAATACATGTTTTTGGTAATGTTATTCTGTTTCTCCATAAAGGGTGTTCTGCATGCGTTTTAGCGTTTTGATATGTAAGGAGCTCAGAAACACTTAAAGGCAAGTTCTTGGTAAAAGTTGGTTTTATTCCCATGTCATGTGATTACCCTGCTTTATAGTGCTTTATTGCCTATCACGCTCAAAAACACTCAAAAGACACTTTTCTTGTAATGTCATTTTTTTCCCACATAAAGCTTGTTTCGCATGCAATTTGGGGTTTTGGTAACTAAGAATGTGAAAAGCACTCAAAATACATGCATTTGGTAAAGTTGTTCTGTATTTTTAATTAAGAGCGTTATTCCTGAGTTTCAGCATTTTGGTATCTAAGAAAATTCTTTATATACACGAGTTTTTGCGTATTTTGCCTTGTGGTTCTTGTGAAACTATAAAACACTCATTATGCACGTTTCTCGTAATGTCCTTTTGTATCACAATATAGAGTGCTTTCCATCCATTTTCACTTTTTTTGTAGGTAAGAAGCTCAAAAACATTCATAATATATCTTTTGGTAATATTATTCTATTTCTTCATATTCGTTGGTTTGCATCCGTTTTAGCGTTTTTTTACGTAAAACACTGAAAAGACACTTTTTTAGTAATTTTGTGATGGATTTCCATTTTGAGTGACTTCCATATTATTTATCGTTTTGGTGCCTAACATGCTGAAAAACACTCAAAAGACAGGTTTCTGGTAAAGTCGTTTAATTTCCCAATATAGGTGGCTTTGCATGCACTTTAGGGTTTGGTACATAACAGTCCGAAAAAAAAAGCTAAAATTAACTTTTTTTTCATAATATTCTTTTTTCACATAATTTTCCTGAATTTTACCACAATTTTGGCATCTCAGTACCTATGAAGATGAATAACAAAAAAAAAAAAAATTCCAATTTTTTTTTTTTCTCTCCAAAGAGTGTTATTTTGGGGTTTTAGCTTTTTGGTACTTAAAAAATATTAAAAACACTCATAATAAACGTTTCTCCAAATGTTCTTTCGTTTCCCAAACATAAGGTTCTTTGCATGTATTTAATTAGCGTTTTTATAGGTAACATAATCAAAAACACTCAAAATACATGTTTTTGGTAATGTTATTCTGTTTCTCTATAAGGGGTGTTTTGCATGCGTTTTAGCGTTTTGGTATATAAGGAGCTCAAAAACACTTAAAGGCAAGTTCTTGGTAAAAGTTGCTTTTATTCCCATGTAGTGTGATTGCTCTCCTTTTTAGTGCTTTATTGCCTAACACGATCAAAAACACTCAAAAGACACTATTCTGGTAATGTCACTTTTTTTCCCACATAAAGCTACTTTCGCATGCAATTTGGGGTTTTGGTAACTAAGAATGTGAAAAACACTCAAAATACACGCTTTTAGTAAAGTTGTTCTGTTTCTCAATTAAGAGTGTTATTCAGGAGTTTCAGCATTTTGGTATCTATGAAACTTATCCATATACACAAGTTTTTGCGTTTTTTGCCTTGTGGTTCTTGTGAAACTATAAAACACTCACATTATTAAAAACATTATTAAAAACATTATTAAAAAAAAGTTTATTTTAGCTTTTTTTTCGGACTGTTATGTACCAAATTCTAAAGTGCATGCAAAGCCACCTATATGGGGAAATTAAACGACTTTACCAGAAACCTGTCTTTTGAGTGTTTTTCAGCATGTTAGGCACCAAAACGATAAATAATATGGAAGTCACTCTATATGGGAATCCAAAACAAAATTACTAAAAACGTGTTTTTTCAGTGTTTTACGTAGAAAAACGCTAAAACGGATGCAAACCAACCAATATGAAGAAATAGAATATCATTACCAAAAAGGTATATTTTAAGTGTTTTGAGCTAGTTACCAACAAAAAAAAAAAAACGCGAAAATGGATGCAAAGCACTCTATATAAGGAAACAAAAAGACATTACGAGAAACGTGTATAATGAGTGTTTTATAGTTTCACAAGAACCACAAGGCAAAAAACGCAAAAACTCGTGTATATGGAGAAGTTTCTTAGATACCAAAATGCTGAAACTCCTGAATAACACTCTTAATTGAGAAACAGAACAACTTTACTAAATGCGTGTATTTTAAGTGTTTTTCACATTCTTAGTTACCAAAACCCCAAATTGCATGCAATACTAGCTTTATGTGGAAAAAATAATGACATTACCAGAAAAGTGTCTTTTGAGTGTTTTTGAGCGTGTTAGGCAATAAAGCACTAAAAAGGAGGGCAATCATATTACATGGGAATAAAACCAACTTTTACCAAGAACTTGCCTTTGTTTTTGAGCCCCTTATATATCAAAACACTAAAACGCATGGAAAACACCCTTTATGGAGAAACAGATTAACATTACCAAAAAACATGTATTTTGAGTGTTTTTGATCATGTTACCTCTAAAAACGCTTAAATACATCCAAAGAATCCTATGTCTGGGAAAAGAAAGGATATTACGAGAAACGTGCATTATGAGTGTTTTTTAAGTTCCATACCAAAAATCAAAAACCTATTTATAGAGAGAAAAAAAATAAAATAAATAAATAAAAAAATAGGATTTTTTTTTTGTTATTCTTCTTCATAGGTACCGAGATGCTAAAATTCCGGCAAAATTCAGGGAAATTATGTGAAAAATAAACATTATCAAAAAAGATAATTTTAGCTTTTTTTTCGGACTGTTATGTACCAAACCCTAAAGTGCATGCAAAGCTATCTATATGAGGAAATTAAACGACTTTACGAGAAACCTGTGTTGTGAGTGTTTTTCAGCATGTTAATCACCAAAACAATAAATAATATGGAAGTCATTCTATGTGGTAATCCAAAACACAATTACTGAAAACGTGTCTTTTCCGTGTTTTACGTAGAAAAACGCTAAAACGGATGCAAACCAACCAATATGAAGAAATAGAATAACATTACCAAAACGGTACATTTTGAGTGTTTTTGAGCTCTTTACAAAAAACGCGAAAATGGATGCAAACCTCTCTATATTGGTTAACAAAAGGACATTACGAGAAATGTGTATAATGAGTGTTTTTATAGATTCTGAAGAACCACAAGGCAAAAAACGCAAAAAACTCGTATATATGGAGAAGTTTCTTAGATACCAAAATGCTGAAACTCCTGAATAACACTCTTAACTGAGAAACAGAACAACCTTACCAAAAGCGTGTATTTATGGTGTTTTTCACATTCTAAGTTACCAAAACCCAAATTGCATGTGAAAGTAGCTTTATGTGGGAAAAAAATGACATTGCCAGAAAAGTGTCTTTTAAGTGTTTTTTTTTTTTTTTTTTTAGCATGATAGGCAATAAAGCAATAAAAAACAGGGCAATCACATTACATGGGAATAAAACCAACTTTTACCAAGAACTTGTCTTTAAGTGTTTTTGAGCTCCTTATATACCAAAATGCTAAAAAAAAAAAAAAAAAATGCAAAACACACTATATGGAGAAACATCATAACATTACCAAAAACATGTATTTTGAGTGTTTTTGATCATGTTACATATAAAAGCGCTTAAGTACATGCAAAGAACCTTATGTCTGAGAAACGAAAGAACATTTTTAGAAACGTGTATTATGAGTGTTTTTAAGTTCTTTAAGTACCAAAAAGCTAAAACCCACAAATAACACTCTTTATAGAGAAAAAAAATAAATAAAAAATAGGAATTTTTTTTTTATTCATCTTCATAGGTACCGAGATGCCAAAATTCTAGAAAAATTCAGGGAAATTATGTGAAAAAAGAACATTATGAAAAAGAGTTAATTTTATCTTTTTTTTCGATGTACCAAACCCTAAAGTGCATCCAAAGCCTCCTATATTGGGAAATTAAACGATTTTATCAGAAACCTGTCTTTTGAGTGTTTTTCAGCATGTTAGGCACCAAAACGATAAATAATATGGAAGTCACTCAAAATGGGAATCCATCACAAAATTACTGAAAAAAGTGTCTTTTAAGTGTTTTACGTAGAAAAACGCTAAACCGGATGCAAGCCAACGAATATGAAGAAATAGAGTAATATTATCAATAAGGTATATTTTTTATGTTTTTGTGCTTCTTACCTTCAAAAAATGCGAAAATGGATGGAAAGCACTCTATATTGGGATACAAAAGGACATTACGAGAAATGTGTATAATGAGTGTTTTATAGTTTCACAAAAACCACAAGGCAAAAAACGAAAAAATTCGTGTATATAAAGAATTTTCTTAGATACCAAAATGCTGAAACTCAGGAATAACACTCTTAATTAAGAATACAGAACAACTTTACCAAATGCGTGTATTTTGAGTGCTTTTCACATTCTTAGTTACCAAAACCCCAAATTACTTGCGAAACTAGCTTTATGTGGGAAAAAAAATAGCATTACCAAAAAGTTTTTGAGCGTGATAGGCAATACAGCAGTAAAAAGCACGGGAATCACATTACATGGGAATAAAACGAACTTTCACCAAGAATTTGCCTCTAAGTGTTTTTGAGCTCCTTACATACCAAAACGCTAAAACGCATGCAAAACACCCTTTATGGAGAAACAGAATAACATTACCAAAAAACGTGTATTTTGAGTGTTTTTCATCATGTTACCTATAAAAAAAAGCTAAAATACATGGAAGGAACCCTTTGTTTGGAAAATGAAACTCTATATGGAGAAACAAAAATACATTACGAGAAATGTGTATTATGAGTGTTTTTGAGGTAAATCGCATCAATAGCACTCTATATGGAGAAATAGAACATTGTGAAACACGTGTAGTCTGAGTGTTTTCACACTTTTAGTTGCCATAACGCCAAAATCCATGAAAAACACAAAATATGTGGAAAGGAAACATTTGCAGAAACGTTTCTTTTGAGAATTTGTATGTTAGGATTAAAAAAAAAGAGAGCATAGAAAAGAAAACAACATTACCAAAAACGTGTTTTTTCAGTGTTTTTGAGCTATTTACATACCAAATCACACAAAAAAAAAACGAATGGAAAACACTCTTTATGGAGACAGATAATAACATTACGATAAAACAAATATTTTGAAGATTTTTTAAGTTCTTACGTACAAAAATGCCAAAGTGCATGGAAAGTAACCTATATAAGAAAACGAAAAGACTTTAAAAGGAGTGTTTTTGAGCTTCTTACCAAAACGCTAAAAGGAATGAAAAACACTATATAAGGAGATACAGAACATTATCGAAAACGTGTATTTTAAGTATATTTCACATCTTTAGCTACCAAAACGCTAAAATACATGCGAAGCACCCTATATAAGGAAAAGAAGTGACATTTCCCGTAAAGTGTCTTTTGAGCGTTTGGTAGGCACCAAAATGATAAAAAGCATGGAAAACACCCCTAATGGGAAAACAAAATATTACCAAAAAAGGAATCTTTTCAATGTTTTTGAGCTCGTTAAGTACCAAGAAAACTGAAACGCATGCAATAAACCCTTAATGAAGAAACAGTATTACTTTACGAAAAACGTGTATTTTGAGTATGTTTTACATTTTTAGGTAAGAAAACGCCAAAATACACGTAGAGCATCCCATATGGGCGAAATGAAACGAGATTTCCAGAAACGTGTCTTTTGAGAGTTTATGAGCGTGCTATGCACGAAAACGCTAAAAAGTATTGAAAGCACCCTATATGGGAAAACAAAATATTCCCTAAATCGTCACTCTTTATTGTTTCCAGTTTCTTACGTACCAAAACGCAAAAACGTATGCAAACCACATTTTATGATAAAACAGAATAACATTACCAAAACAAGTTTTATAACTGATTTCATATCATTGCGTAGAAAAACGAAAAAAAAGGAAAAGCTTGGTAAGTACCATATATATGGAAACGAAAACACATTACGGAAAACGTGTATTATGAGTTTTTTTTTATCTTCTTCGTATCAAAGCTCTAAAATGCATGAATAGCACTCTATATGGAGAAAAAAACTATATAACGAAAAGCATGTGTTTTGTGTGTTTTTCACAGTTAGGTACCAAAACGTCAAAATGCATGTCTCCTATATGGGGAAACAAAACATTACCAGAAATGTTTCTTTTGACACATTTCTGGTAATGTTTTGTGTAATGCACTAAAACGCAAAAAAAGAATGGAATTCACCCAATATGGGAATGCAAAAACACCATTATGTAAAATGAGTCTTTTGAGTGTTTTTGTACTTCTGACGTACCAAAACGCTATATCCATGGGAAAAACACTTTATGGAGGAACACTATAACATTGCCAAAACAATTATTTTCGAGTGTTTTTGAGTTTGTTAAGTAGAAAAAAAAATGCACCCTACCCTATATGGGGAAAGAAAATGACATTACGAAGAAAGTGTATTATTAGTGTTTTTTTAAGGTTTTTGGTATTATTCGTGAAAATGCGTTAATACCACTCAATATTGAGAAACAAATCAACATTTCAAAAAACATGTGTTTTAAGTGTTTTCACAAAATCCATAGAATGCCCCTTATATGGGGAAAGAACGACATTCTAAGAAACGTATCTTTTGTGTATTTTTGTGCATGTTAACTACCAAAATGCTAAAAAGCATGGAAAGCAGCCTATATGGGAACAGATAACTTTACCAAAAACGTGTATTTTGAGTGTTTTCAGCGTTTTACGTATGAAAACCCTAAAACGCATGCAAAAACAAGCTTTTTAGAGAAACATATTAACATTACCAATAAGATTTTTTCCGAGCTTGTTATGTATAAAAAAAAATGCCCCCCCCAAAAAAATACATACAAATTACCCTATATGGCTATTGTGAGTGTTTCTGAGATTTTTTGATAACAAAAGGCTGAAGTGCATGAAAAGCATTCTATGGAGAAACAGAATATTACCAAAAACGTTTATTTTCAGTGTATTTCACAATGTTAGGCACAGAAACGCCAAAATGCATGCAAAGCACACTATATGGGAAAAAGAAATGACATCTCCAGAAACTTGTCTTTTAAGAGTTTATGATCGAGTTAGGCACTAAAGCGATAAGAAGCATCCCATATGGGCGAAATGAAACGAAATTTCCAGAAACGTTTCCCTATATTAGGGAAACAGAACAACCTCATCAAACACTTTCATTTTGAGTGTTTTTTTTTTTCTTTTAATACCTTATATGGGGAAAGAAAAGGCATTACGATAAACTTGTATTTTTGATGTTTTTGAGATTTTTTTTGGTACCAAATAAGAAGACGTATTAATATCACTCTTTATGGAGAAACTCATCATTACCAAAAACGTATAATTTAAGTTTTTCACATTGTTAGGCACCAAATTCCCAAAATGCATGAAAAATGTGGCTGAACAAAACGACATTCCTAGAAAGGTATCTTTTGAGTGTTTTTTATGCAAAATAGGTACCAAAAAGGTAAAAGTCATAGAAAGCACCCTATATGTGAATGGAAAACATCACCAAGAAGGTTCCTTTTCAGTGTTTTTCAGGTCTTTACGTACCAAACGCTAAAACGTACTGAAAACACCTTTTACGGAGAAAGAGAATAACATTACCAAAAAACAAGTATTATTAATATTTAGGGCTTTTTACGTAAAAAACGCCAAAATGAATGGAAAGTAACCTATATAGGGAAACGAAAGCATATAACGAGAAACGTGTATTATGAGTGCTTTTGAGTTGCTTAGGTACCATAAATGTTAATATGTCTGAATAGCACTCCAAATGGAGAAAATATAACATTACCAAAAACGTGTATTATTAATTATTTCACATTCTTAGGTACCAAACCCCAAAATCCGTGCAAAACATCCTGTATGGGGAAAAGAAACGTTATTTCCAAAAAAAACGTGACTCTTTAGTGTTTATGAACGAGTTAGGTAGGAAAACGCTAGAAATCATGTATAACACCCTATACGGGGAAAGAAAGCATCTTTACCAAAAATGTGTCTTTTGGGAGGTTTTGAGCTGTTTACGTAGAAAAAAAAAAAGAATGACATTACCAAAAACAGGTGTTTTGAGTTTGTTTTTTTTTAGATTATAACGTACAAGAACGCCAATATCCATAAAAAGTACCATATACATTGCGAAAAACATGTATTATGAGTGTTTATATTCTTAGGTACCAAAACACTAAAACGCTTGAATAGCACTCTATAACGTGTTTTTTTTAAAGTGTATTTCACATTGTTAGGTACTAAAATGCCAAAATGTCTGAAAAACACACTATACGGAGAAAATATACGAGATTTCCAAAAACATGTCTTTTGAATGTTTATGGGCGTGCTCGACAGCAGAACGTTAAAAAGCATGGCAATCACTATATGGTAAAGAAAACATTTCCAAAAAAAGTCTCTTTTCAGTGTATTTCAGGTACTGACGCACCAAAAACGCTAAAATTCGTGAAAAACAGAATGCCCACATAAAACAAATATTATGTTTTACATAATACTACATTAGTGTTTTTGATCTTGTTACTTAGAAAAATACCAAAAAAAGGCACGCAAAGCATATATATATATATATATATATATATATATATATATATATATATATATATATATATATATATATATATATATATATATATATATATATATATATATATATATATATATATATATATATATATATATATATATATATATATATATATATATATATATATATATATATATATATATATATATATATATATATATATATATATATATATATATATATATATATATATATATATGCTGAACGCAAAAAAAAAAAAAAATATGGAAATCACTTTGTATGGGAATACATAACCAAAAACGTGTCTTTTCATTGTTTATAAGAGTTCCATACGAAAACGCCAAAAACGCTCGCAAAACAACGTATATGAAGAAACAGAATAACATTATCAAAACCGTGGATTTAGTGTTTTTAGCTACTAATACAAAAACGCGAAAATCCATGCAAAGAGCTTTATATTGTGATACAAAAACATATTACCAAAAACGTTTATCATAAATGTTATTGACCTCCTTAGGTATAAAAATGCTAAAACGCGTAAATATCACTCTATATGTAGAAACAGAAGAACATTACCAAAATCGTGTTTTTTTTTTTTTTTTTTTTTTTTTACTTTGTTAGGTGCGAAAACGAGAATTTTTTTTTTTTTTTTCATATAGGAAGGACACTGGCAAAGGGCAACAAAAATCTAATAAAAAAAATGCCACTGAAATGCCAGTCCCATAAAAGGGTCAAAGCAATGGTCAAAAATTGATCATTAAGTGTCCTGAAACCTCCCTCTTGAAGGAATTCAAGTCTTAGGAAGGTGGAAATGCAGAAGCAAACAGGCAGTTTCAGAGTTTACTAGAGAAAGGGGGATGAATGACTGAGAATACTGGTTAACTCTTGCGTTAGAGAGGTGGACAGAATAGGGGTGAGAGAAAGAAGAAAGTCTTGTGCAGCGAGGCCGCGGAAGGAGGGGAGGCATGCAGTTAGCAAGATCAGAAGAGCAGTTAGCATGAAAATAACGGTAGAAGATAGCTAGATATGCAACATTGCGGCGGTGAGAGAGAGGCTGAAGACAGTCAGTTAGAGGAGAGGAGTTGATGAGACGAAAAGCTTTTGATTCCACCCTGTCTAGAAGAGCAGTATGAGTGGAACCCCCCAAGACATGTGAAGCATACTCCATACATGGACGGATAAGGCCCTTGTACAGAGTTAGCAGCTCGGGGGGGGGTGAGAAAAACTGGCGGAGACGTCTCAGAACACCTAACTTCATAGAAGCTGTTTTAGCTAGAGATGAAATGTGAAGTTTCCAGTTCAGATTATAAGTAAAGGACAGACCGAGGATGTTCAGTGTAGAAGAGGGGGACAGTTGAGTATCATTGAAGAAGAGGGGATAGTTGTCTGGAAGGTTGTGTCGAGTTGATAGATGGAGGAATTGAGTTCTTGAGGCATTGAACAATATCAAGTTTGCTCTGCCCCAATCAGAAATTTTAGAAAGATCAGAAGTCAGGCGTTCTGTGGCTTCCCTGCGTGATATGTTTACCTCCTGAAGGGTTGGACGTCTATGAAAAGACGTGGAAAAGTGCAGGGTGGTATCATCAGCGTAGGAGTGGATAGGACAAGAGGTTTGGTTTAGAAGATCATTAATGAATAATAAGAAGAGAGTGGGTGACAGGACAGAACCCTGAGAAACACCGCTGTTAATAGATTTAGGAGAAGAACAGTGACCGTCTACCACAGCAGCAATAGAACGGTCAGAAAGGAAACATAAGATGAAGTTACAGAGAGAAGGATAGAAACCGTAGGAGGGTAGTTTGGAAATCAAAGCTTTGTGCCAGACTCTATCAAAAGATTTTGATATGTCCAAGGCAACAGCAAGAGTTTCACCAAAATCTCAAAAAAGAGGATGACCAAGACTCAGTAAGGAAAGCCAGAAGATCACCAGTAGAGCGGCCTTGACGGAACCCATACTGGCGATCAGATAGAAGGTTGTGAAGTGATAAATGTTTAAGAATCTTCCTGTTGAGGATAGATTCAAAAACTTTAGATAGGCAGGAAATTAAAGCAATAGGACGATAGTTTGAGGGATTAGAACGGTCACCCTTTTTAGGAACAGGTTGAATGTAGGCAAACTTCCAGCAAGAAGGAAAGGTAGATGTTGACAGACAGAGCTGAAAGAGTTTGACTAGGCAAGGTGCAAGCACGGAGGCACAGTTTCGGAGAACAATAGGAGGGACCCCATCAGGTCCATAAGCCTTCCGAGGGTTTAGGCCAGCGAGGAAAACATCATTGCGAAGAATTTTAATAGGTGGCATGAAGTAGTCAGAGGGTGGAGGAGAGGGAGGAACAAGCCCAGAATCGTCCAAGGTAGAGTTTTTAGCAAAGGTTTCAGGAAAGAGTTCAGCTTTACAAATAGATGTGATAGCAGTGGTGCCATCTGGTTGAAATAGAGGAGGGAAAGAAGAAGCAAAGTTATTGGAGATATTTTTGGCTAGATGCCAGAAATCGCGAGGGGAGTTAGATCTTGAAAGGTTTTGACATTTTCTGTTAATGAAGGAGTTTTTGGCTAGTTGGAGAACAGACTTGGCATGGTTCCGGGCATGAGGAAACAAAAGGATATCACCAGACATGTGCCTTTTCAGTTTTCTCAGCGTTTTATTCAGGAAAACGTTAAAATGCATGGAAAAGATCCTATAATGGAATACATAGTAACATTACTAAAAACGTGTTTTTTTTTCACTGTTTTTTTATTTTCTTACATATCAAAACGTTAAATCGCATACAAAACACTCTTTATGGAGAATCAATAATATTAACAAAAAAAAAAAAAAAAACGTATAGTTTCATTGTTTTTGAAATTGTACCGTACAAAAATTCTAAAATGCATGCAAAGCCCGCTAAATGGGAAACGAAACGATATTACAAGAAGCGTGTATTTTATGTGTTTCTGAGGTTCTTATGTACCAAAACGCATTAGCGTGAATAGCAACTTATGTGGAAAAACAGAATAACATTACCAAAAATGTCTGTTTTATATTTATTTATATATTTATTTATTTATTTTATTTATTTTTTTTTTACCTTTTTATGTACCAAAATGTCAAAATGGAATTAAAGGACTCTATTTTAGGGAAACACAATAACGTTAACAAAACGCCAAAATGAATGTAAAACACCCTGTATGGGAAACAGGTACCAAAACTCTAAAACGCGTGAATCGCACTCTGTATGGAGACAAAACATATTACCTGATACGTTTGTCTTCAGTGATTTTTTACATTGTTAGGTACCAAAACGCCAAAACGCATTCATAGCACTCTATATAGGGAAAGGAAATGACATTACCAGATACGTGTGATTCGAGTGTTTTTAAGTGTGTTGGGCACCAAAACGCTAAAAAAAAAAAAAAAAGAGCATGCAAGTCATTCTGTATGCGAATAAAAAAAAAAAAACGAAAAACGTTTCTTTTGAGAGTTGGTACTTCTTACGTACCAAAACGAGAAAACTCATGGAAAGCACATTTTATAAAGAAATATAATAACATTACCAAAAACAAGTATTTAGAATGTTTTTTTTTCAGCTTCTTACGTAAAAAATTGCCACAAATACAAAATACTCAATATAGAGAGAAAAAAAAAACATCAAGATTAACGTATTATGAGTGTTCTTCAGCATATTAGGTAACAAAACGCGAAAACGCGTTGTTACCACTCTATATTTAGAAACAGAACAACATTGCCAAAAAATCATGTAAATTGTTTTACACATTGATAGATACCAAGCGACAAAATGCATAGGAAAAAGCCATTTATATTGAAAAAAACGAAACGATATTTCAAGAAACGTATCTTTTGAGTATTTTTGTGCTTCTTAGACACCAAAACGGGAAATGAAAAGGCATTACAAGAAACGTATACTATGTGTTTTTAAGATTCTTCGTTACCAGAACACTAAAGCTCTTGAAGAGCATTCTATATGGAGAAACAGAATAACATTATAAAAAAACGTCGATTTTCAGTGTATTTCATATTGTTAGATGCGAAAACGCCAAGATGCAGGTAAAGCACCCTATATGGGTAAAAGAATCGACATTACTAGAAATGTGTCTTTTGAGTGTTTATGAGCGTGTTAGGAACGCTAAAAATGCTAAAAAGAAGAAAAGTATCCTATATATGGAAACAAATCAAGTTTACAAAAAACGTGCTCTTAAAGTGTTTGGCACTTACGTACCAAAACGATAAAACGCAAGTAAAACACCGTTTATGGAGAAAAATAAATAACAACTAAAAACAAGCATTTTGGGTGTTTTGAGCTTCTTACATAAATGAACGCCAAAATACATGGAAATTATCCTATATGGGAAACGAAAGAACATTACGAGAAACGTGCATTATGAGTTTTTGAGCGTCTTAGGTACCAAAATGCTAAAAGTAAATAATAGTACTCTTTATGGGGAAACCGAAGAACCTTACCAAAAACGTGTATTTTTAGTGTATTTCACATTTCAAATTTCATATTTCACATTTCACTAAAACGCCAAAATGCATGCAAACCACCCTATATAAGGGAAAAGAAAAGAAATTTCTATAAAACTGTCTGAGTGTTTTATTATCGTTCGAGGGTTAAAAATAATTAAAAGCAAGTAAAGCATATGGGGAAAAAAAAACAATATTACCAAAAATGTCTATTTTCAGTGTTTTTGAGTTATTTATGTATTAAAACGCTGAAATGTATCAGAAAAAAACTCCTAATGAACAAAGAGTATAACTTAATGAAAAACGTGTATTTTCATTGTTTTTTTTTAGAATTACGTAGAAAAAATGACAAAATGCATCCAAATTACTCTACATGATGAGACGAAAAGACATTATGAGAAAAGTGAGAGTTTTTGTACTTCTTAAGTATCAAAGTGCAAAAACACATGAAAAGCATTCTATATCGATAAATAAAACATTATTAAAAACGTGTATTTGGATTTTTTTTTCATTGTTAGGTATCATAACATCACATTACATATAAAGCACCTTATATGAAGAAAAAAAAAAAGGAAATTTCTAGAAACTTGTCTTTTAAGTTTTTAAGAGCGTTATAGGCAGCAAAAAAGTTAAAATGCATGAAAATCACCCTATAAGGGAATACAAAACATTATTACAAAAAAAAACGAGTCTTTTGAGTGTTTTTAACTTCTTTCGTACCAAAACGTTAAGACGAATACAAAACACCCTTTGTTAAGAAAGAAAATACAAGTTATTAAAAATAAACATGTATTTAAGATGTTTTTGAACATGTTACGTACAAAAACACGGAAAAAAACATGAAAAATACTCTATATAAAGAGCCAAAATGAAATTACCAGAGACGTGCATTATAAGTATTTTGTTTTTTAGTCACCAAAACGTTAAAACACATGAATAGCACTTTATTTGAAGGAACAGAGCAACCTTGCGATAAACGTCTATTTTGAGTGTATTTCATATGGTTAGGTACCAAAGCGCCAAAATGTATGCAATAAACACTACATGAGGAAAGGCAACAAATTTTCCAGAAACGTGCTTTTTCTTTCTTTTTTTTCAGCGTGTTATGCATAACGCATAAAAAAAAGAAAAAAACGCATGGAAAGAAAAACCATGGGAAAAAAAAGTGTCTCGAGTGTTTTTGAGCTTCATACGTACTAAATCGCTAAATTGCATAGAAAACAACCTTCACAGAGGATTAGAATATTACAAAAAATAAGTATTTTGAGTGTTTTTTAGATTAGTATTAAAAAAAATAACGCCAAAAATGCATGCAAAATACCCCGAAACGAAACAGAATTACCAGAGACGCGTATTATGAATGTTATTAAGCATCTTGGGTTCCAAAACTCTAAAATGCATGAATATACATTTTATGTATATGGAAAACAACCAAAACGCAAAAATTCATGCGAAGCCTTCTATATGGGGAAAGGTTTTCCCCATCCCCATAATTTCCATGCTTTTTAGCTTTATAGTGCGTAACACGCTCTAAAACACTCAAATGACACATTTCTGGAAAATTTGTTTCCTTTCCTCATGTAGGGTTTATTGCATCCATTTTTGGCATTTTGGTACCTTATAATGTGAAATACATCATCAAAAAAGTGTCTTTTGAGTGTTTTGGAGCACGTTCGGCACCAAAACGGACCAAAAAGCATGAAATTCACCCAGTTTGGTAATACAAAACAATATGACGAAAAACGTGTCTGTTGAGTGTTTTTGATCTTCTTACGTGTCAAAACGATAAAACGCATGCAAAGCACACTTAAACATCACCAAAAAAGAAGTATTTTGAGTGTTTTTGAGCTTGTTACAAAAAACGTCAAGAAGCATGGAAAATACCTTATATAAGTAAATGAAAAAAAATCCGAGAAATGTGTATTTTGAGTTTTTTAAACATCTTGAAGTACAAAAACTTGAAAGCGCTTGAATAGCACTCTCTATGGAGAAGCAGAACAATATTACCAAAAACGTGTATTTTGAGTGTATTTCACATTGTTGGGTGCCATAACGCCAAAATGCTTGAGAGCACACTATGTGAATATATATATATATATATATATATATATATATATATATATATATATATATATATATATATATATATATATATATATATATATATATATATATATATATATATATATATATATATATATATATATATATATATATATATATATATATATATATATATATATATATATATATATATATATATATATATATATATATATATATATATATATATATATATATATATATATATATATATATATATATATATATATATATATATATATATATATATATATATATATATATATATATATATATATATATATATATATATATATATATATATATATATATATATATATATATATATATATATATATATATATATATATATATATATATATATATATATATATATATATATATATATATATATATATATATATATACACGTTTTTGGTAATATTGTTCTGCTTCTCCATAGAGAGTGCTATTCAAGCGCTTTCAAGTTTTTGTACTTCAAGATGTTTAAAAAACTCAAAATACACATTTCTCGGATTTTTTTTCATTTACTTATATAAGGTATTTTCCATGCTTCTTGAAGTTATATATATATATATATATATATATATATATATATATATATATATATATATATATATATATATATATATATATATATATATATATATATATATATATATATATATATATATATATATATATATATATATATATATATATATATATATATATATATATATATATATATATATATATATATATATATATATATATATATATATATATATATATATATATATATATATATAAAGCACCCTATATACGAAAAGAAAAAAAATTACCAGAAATGTGTCTTGAGTAAAACGCATTAAAAACACAGTTTCTGAAAAAAAAACATTAACATTACCAAAAACAAATATTTTAAGTGTTTTTGACATGTTACGTACAAAAACGTCTAAAAGCATAGAAAGTAACTATATGAATAAACACTATATGAAGAAATAAAACAACATTACCAAAAACATGTATTTCGAGTGTATTTAACATTGTCAAGCTCTAAAATGTCAAAATGTACATAAAGCTTCCTCTATTTGGAAATAAAAAATGAGATTTTAAAAAATGTGTCTTTTGTATGTTTATCAGTGTGCTAGACACAAAAACGTTAAAAAAAAGCATGAAAAAGCCCCCTATAGGAGAGAACAAAACACCATTACCAAAAAGGTTTCTTTTTAGCATTTGGAGCTAAGTACGAACGAAAACTCTAAAACGCCTGAAAAGTACACTTTATGCAGAAACATAATGGTATTACCAAAAACAAATATTTTATGAAGAAAAACCTTTTATGAAGAAACAGAAACATTACTTAAAATAAATATTTTGAGTGTTTCGGATCTTCTTAGGTATCTTCCATACATTTTGGCTTAAGAAAACGCCAGAATGTATGGAGAAACGAAAATACACTACGAGAAACATGTATTATGAGTATTTTTGAACTTCTTAGGAATCAAAACGCTAAAACGTATGAATAGCTCTCTATATGGAGGAACAGAATATTATCAAAAAAATGAATTTTAAGTGTTTCCATGTTATTAGGAACAAAAAAGCCAAAATACATGCAAATCCTACTATATGGGAAAACGAAGAGACATTGCAAAAAACTTGTCTTTTGAGTGTTTTTGAGTCTTAAGCACAAAAAGCTAAAAAGCATGGAATTTACCATATATAGGTATACAAAACAATATTACGAAAAAAATGTGTTTTTTCACTGTTTTTTTTTTTTATTCTTATGTAACAAAACGCTAAATGGCATACAAAACACACTTAATGGAGAAATACAATAACATTATCAAAAACAATTATTTTTAGAGTTTTAACTTATTACGTACAAAATCGCTAAAATGCATGTGAATAAATGGAAAAAAAATGCCTTTTAATTGTTTTTTGAACGCATTACATACCAAAATGCTGAATATTATCACTGCATAGAAAGTACACTAGATGGGGCAACGAACACGTATAAGAAACGTGTATTAAGAGTGTTCTAGAGCTTCTTAGGTATCAAAAATGCTAAAACGCATGAATAACATACATAATTAGATACCAAAATGCCAAAATGCATGCAACGCCTACTATACGGGGAAATAAAACGACATTACCAGATATGTCTTTTGATTGTTCATGAGCGTGTTAGGCACCTAAAAGCTATAAAACATTGAGTTCACCCAATATGGGAATACAAAACAAGATTAAGGAATATGTAACTTTTGAGTGTTTTGAACTTCATACGTAACAAAAACGCTAAAACGCATGTAAAACACACTTTATATATATATATATATATATATATATATATATATATATATATATATATATATATATATATATATATATATATATATATATATATATATATATATATATATATATATATATATATATATATATATATAAACATAATAACATTAGTAAAAAAGAAATATTTTCGAGTGTTTCTGAGTTTGTTTTAGAAAACTCCAAAATACATATAAAATTAAACTATATGTGAAAAGGAAAACACAATACCAGAAACGTGTATCATGAGTTTTTGAGCTTTTATGGTGCCAAAACCCAAAAATCCGTTAATATTACTCTATTTGAAGAAGCAAAATAATAATAAAAAAAAGGTGTAATTTACATTGTTAGGTAACAAAACGCCAAAATGCATGCAAAGCAACCCATATCTCGAAAAGAAACGACATTTCAAGAAACGTGTCTTTTGAATGTGTATGTGCGTGTTAGGTCCTAAAACGAAAAAAAATGAGGAAATAAAACAACATTACAAAAAACGTGTCTTTTGAATGTTTATGAGCTACATACTTATCACAACGCTAAAACGCATGCAAAACACCCTTCATGGAGACACAAAATAACATTGCCAAAAACAAATATTCTGAGTGTTTCTGAGCTTGTTACGTATATAAATGCCGAAATGCATGCGAAGTACCTTATATGGGAAAATCAAAAGACATTACGATAAACGTGCATTGAGTGATTTTGAGCTTCATACGTACCGAAAGCATATGGAGAAACAGAACAAAACCAAAAACGTTTATTTTGAGTTTATTTCACATTGTTAGATACCAAAATGTCAAAATGTATGCATACAACCCTATATGATGAAACAGAACGATATTATCAGAGAAGTGTTTTATGTGTATCTCTAAGATCCTTAGGTACCAAAATGCTAAAATGAATAGCATTCAATATGTAGTAACGGAACATTATGAAAAACGTGTATTTTTGAAATTTTCATATTGTTAGGTACTAAAATGCTAAAATGCATGCCTGCAAAGCAATCTACGTGATGACGCGAAATGACATTACCAGAAACGCGTTTTTTTTAGATTTTTTTGAGTGTGTTAGGTACGAAAACGCAAAAAAAAAAAAAAACATAAAAAGCACCCCATAAGGGAATAAAGATTAACATTAAAAAAAACTTCTTCTTTTTTCTTTTTGCGTGTTTTTACGCTTCTTCCATACCAAAACGCTCAAACGTATGAAAAAAAAAAAACATTACCAAAATTGTGTTTTTTTAATGCTTTGAAGGTATTACGTTAGAAATGGAAAAAAAAAAATTCAGGTCAAGTAGCGAAACGTTATTATCAGAAACGTATATAATAACTGATTCTGGCCTTCTTAGGTAGGATAACGGTAAAACAAATGAATAGCACTTCATATGGAGAAAGAGAACATTACCAAAAAACGTGTGCTTTGCATGCTTTGCATGCAAAGCACGTCATTTGAAGAAAGAGAAAAACATTACCAAAAATGTAAGTGTGTTTCAGCTCGTTAGATACCAAAACAACATAATACATGCAAACCACTATATCAGGAAACGAAAGGACATTATAAGAATCCTGTATAGTAAATGTCTCTTAGGTACCAAAGTGCAAAAAAAGTGCGTGAATAGCACTCTATATGAATAAACAGAAAAATATTACTAAAAGAGAGTATTTGGAGTGTTTTTCACAATGTTAAGTACCAAAACGTAAAAATGCAGAAAATGAAAAAAAACAAAAACAATACCAGAAACGTGTGTTTCCATTACTTTTTAGCTTTTTAACAAAACGCTAAAACGCTGGCTTCCTAGATACCATAAAGAAAAAAAATTCCCGAATAGCACTATTTGAAAAAAAAATAATAATAATAATAAATAATATAAAAAACGCGTATTTTTTTTTTTTTTTTTGACATATTAACAGGTAAGGTATTTTAGGTAACAAAACGGTGAAAAGCGTGAATAGCACCCTCTATGTATAAACAGAACAAAATTATCAAAAACCTGTCTTTTTATTGTTTTTCATATTGTTAGTACCAAAAAGCCATAATGGATGCAAAGAAACGAAATCGGGGTTTCTATGGGGAAACGAAACGACATTACCAGAAAAGTGCCTTTTCAGTGTTTTCATCGTTTTTGGCACCAAAATGATAAAAGTATGAAAATATCCCCATATGGGAATATCAAAACAACATACCAAAAACATGTCTTTGGGTGTCTTTAACATCAAAAGGTTAAAATGCATGGAAAACATCTTTTGTTAACAAACAGGGAAACATATTGGTAATAGCATATTGAGAAAATGACATTACCAAAAACGTGTATTTTTAATGAAAATCACTTTATATTTGAAAACTTACAACAAATGTGTGTTTTTAGCGGTTTTGAGTGTTTTAGGTCCCAATATGCATGGAAAGCAGCTGATACTGGAATACAAAAAAAAAAAAAAAAAAACCGTTTCTTTTAAATGTTTTGGAGCTTCTGTACCAAAGCGCAAAAAATCATTCAAAACACCATTATATGGAGAAATAGAAAAAAAAAAAACATTACAAAAAAGATGTATATTCTGAACTTATTAGGTGCAGAAACGTCAAACTGCAAATTAGAAACCTATATAATTAATATATATATATGTATATATATATATATATATATATATATATATATATATATATATATATATATATATATATATATATATATATATATATATATATATATATATATATATATATATATATATATATATATATATATATATATATATATATATATATATATATATATATATATATATATATATATATATATATATATATATATATATATATATATATATATATATATATATATATATATATATATATATATATATATATATATATATATATATATATATATATATATATATAATGTATTATGAGTGTTTTGAGATTCTTAGGCACCAAAACGCAGAAATGAGATAATAACACTATATGGAGAAAAACAACATTAGCAAAAAACGTAAATTTTAAGTGTTTATTATTATTATTATTATCATTTTTTTTTTTACATTGACGCCAAAATCCATGATGAACAATTTATATAGGAAAACGGAACGATATTGCCAGAAACGTGTCTTTTTTTAAGTATTTTTGGTACCAAAACACTATCTTATAATGGAATAAAAAAAAATATTACCAAAAAGGACTCTTTTATGTGATTTTGAACTTGGGTACCAAAACGATAAATTACATACAAAACATACAATTATTATGGGGAAACAAAGTAACATTTCGAAAAATGTGTATTATGAGTCTTATTGAACTTGTTAAGTACAGAAACGGCAAAAATGCATTCAAAGTAAGCTTTATGGTGAAATAAAATTGCCAGAAATGTCTATTACTTATGTATGTTCTTAGGTAACAAAATGCTATATCACTTGAATAGCACTCTATATGTAGAAATAGAACATCATTACCAAAAACGTATCTTATGAGTGTTATTCACATAGTTATGTAAGAAAACGCCAAAAATCCATGGAAAGTACCCTATGTGGAATATGTAAATCACATTTTAAGAAACATTGTATTTATGATTGATTTTTAGGTACCAAAACGCAAAAATGTTTTCATAGCACTGTATATGGAGAAACGGAACAATATTACCAAAAACATGTATTTTGGGTGTTTTTTTTTACATTGTTAGCTACAAAAACTCCAAAAAGCATGCAAAGAAATCTATGTTGTAATAAGAAACGACATTTCCAGAAACGTATCTTTTGAGAGTTTATGTGTTAGGCACTAAAAACTTATATGATAATACCAAACAAGGTTACAAAAACGTGTCTGTTGAGTGGTTTGAGGTTCTTACTTAGCAAAACACTAAAACGCATTAAAAACACACTTTATGGAAAAAGAATAACATTACCAAAAACAAGTGTTTTGAGAACTTTTTGAGCTTGTTACAAAAACGCCAAAATGAATGGAAAATGCCGTATATGGGGTAACGAAAGAACATTATTACAAAAGCGTATCATGAGTGTTTTTTTTTTCTTTCAAAACCCTAAGACGCATATAAACCACACTATATGGAGAAACAGATTAACATTACCTAAAACGTGTATTTGGTGTGTACCAAAAAGCCAAAATGCATGAAAAGCATACTCTATGGTGAAATGAAAACCACATATCCGGAAACATATCTTTTGAGTGTCGTTTAGTGAGTGTATTTTGAAACGAAACGGCATTTCGAGAAACATATCTTTTCAATTGGTGTATTAGGCACCAAAACTCTAAAAAGCATGGAAAGGAAAGCATTCTATATGGCAAAAAGCAAAACAAAACACCATTACCAGAAATTTATTTATTCATTTATTTTTAACTATTTACGTACCAAAACGCATCTAAACCAAAATTTATAAACAAATACAAAAATTTACAAAAAAAAACATGTATTTGGAATGTTATTGAACGTGTTACGTTCAAAATTGCTAAAATGTATGGCAAGGTCAATATATGGGGAAAAAAAAACATTACGAGAGAGTATATTCTCAGTGTTTTGAGCATGAAAGGCACTCTATATGGAGAAACAGAACAACATGTGTATTTTCAGTGATTTTCACAGTTAGGTACCAAGACAGCAAAATGCATACAAATCACCCTCTTTGGTAAAACGATAAAACGAAACGACTTTTCCAAAACCATGTCTTTTGAGTGCTTATGGGCGTGCTATCCACCAAAACGATGAAAAGCATTGAAAGTAACCTATATGGGAAACCTAAACATTACCAAAAACGTCTCTTTTCATTGTTTTAAAGGTAGTTACGTACCAAACCCTGAAATGCATGCAAAACACCCTTTATGGAGACAGAATAATATTACCACAACAAAAGTACTTGTAAAGTTTTTAATCTTGTTACGTGGAAAAACGCCAAAATGCAGGAAAAATACGCTATCAGAGAAAATGAAAGGATATTAAGAGAAACATGTATTTGGAATGTTCTTGAGCATCTTAATAGCACTCTATATGGAGAAACAGAATAACATTACCAAAACGTGTATTTTGAGAGTTTTTTTTTACATTTTTATTTACAAAAACGCCAAAATCCATGGAAAGTCTCCTATACGGAAAAACTAAACGACATTACAAAAGATGTATCTTTTGAGTGTTTTATGGATGTTAGACAACAAAACGCCAAAAAAAAAAGAGCGTGGAAAGCACACTATACGGAAAAACAAAAAAACGAGTCTTTTGAGTGTTTTTGAACTACTTCCGTACAAAAACTGAAAAAAAAACACTTGCAAAACACTCTTTATAGAGAAAAAGAGTAACATTACCAAAAATAAGTATTTTGAGTTTTTTTTATCTTGTTATGTACAAAAATATCAAAATGGATGCAAAATACGCAATAAGGGAAAGCAAAAAAGAAACTACGAGAAACTTGTATCATAAATGTTTTTGAGGTTCTTAAGTATCAAAATGCTAAAACGCATAAATTCCACTATATATCAAGAAAGAAAAAAAAAATCGAAAAGCACGTATTTTGAGTGCATTTGACATTGTTAGGTGACATAAAGCCAATTCATGCAAAGCACTCTATATGACGAAACGAAAACACATTACAAAAAACGAGTATTATAAGTGTTTTTTGAGCTTTTTAAGTATCAACACGCTAAAAAGCACAAATAGCACTCTATATCGATATAAAAAAATAAATAAAAAAAAGCGAAAAACGTGTATTTTGAGTGTATTTCAGTTTGGTGCCATATCACGAAAATTCATAAAATTTACCCTATATGGGAAAACGAAAAGTGATTAAGAGAATCGTGTATTATGAATGTGTTTTATTTTTAGCTTCTTAGGTAACAAAACGCTAAAAAGCATGGATAGTACTCTATATAGAAATGCAGAAGAATATTACCAAAAACGTGTATTTTGAGTGTATTTCATATTATTAGGTGCCATAATGACAAAATGCATGCAAGGCACCCTATTTGGGGAAAAGAAACGATATTTCCATAAACGTTTTTTGAGTTTTTTTTTATTTTTTATTAGCGGGTTAGGCACCAAAACTCTAAAAAGCATAGCAAGCATTCTATACGGTAAAGGAAAACAACATGACGAAAAATGTCTTTTAAGTTTTTTTTTTTTTTAGCTCTTTCCGTACTAAACCCTAAAACACATGCAAAACGCCTTCAAGGGAAAAACAATAACATTATCTAAATAAAAATTAATTTGAATGTTTTTTTTAGCTTTTTACGTACAAAAACGCAAAATTCCATGGCAAGTACCGTATATTGGAAAACGAAAAAACATTAGTAGAAACCTGTATTATCAATGTCTTTGATCTTAGGTACCAGAACGATAAAACTCATGAATAGCACTCAATATGGAGAAACTGAACATTACTAAAAATGTGTATTGCTTGGTAGCAAAACACAAAAATGCCTCCAAATCTCCCTATTTGGGAAAATGAAATGAAATTACCAAAAACATGTCTTTTGAATTTTTTTTTTTTTACGTGTTTGGCACTAAAACGTTGAAAACCATGGAAATCATCATGTATGGGAAAAGAAAACTAACAAAAAAATTTTTTCAGTGATTTTCATCTTCTAACGTACCAAAACGCTTGCAAAGCACCCTTTTATGCAGAAACAGTATGATATTGCCCCCAACCTCCCCCAAAAAAAGTACTTTGATTGTTTTTTAGCTTCTCGCGTAGAGAAACGCCATAATGCATGCAAAGTATTCTATATGAGGACACAAAAAGACATTTCGAAAACGTATATTATGATATCAAATCGCTAAAATGCATGAATAGGATTCTCTACGGAGAAAGAAAACAGCTTTACAAAAAACGTTTAATTTGAGTGTATTTTACATTGTTAGGTACTAAAGCTTGAAAATGACTGCAGAGCAAAAAATAAAAAATAAAATAAAATCAATCAATCAATTAATCAAAACCCTTTTCAAGGAAATAACACAATAATATTATTTTGTATTTTGCGTGTTTTTGAGCTTCCAAAAACACCAAAATGCATTGAAAGTATATTTCTAATTAAAAGAACATTACGAAAAACGTGAACTTTTTTTTTTTTCGACATTGTCAAGAACCAAAACGTCATAATCCATGCAGATCACTGTGTATGGGGAAGCGAAATGATATTACCAGAGACGTGTCCTTTTAGTGTGTGTTTTTTTTTTTTTTTACCGTTTTAGGCAACAAAACACTAAAATCCATGGAAAGCACCCTATATTGGAATACAAAACAATATTTCCAAAAAAGTTTATTTTATTGATGAGCTTACGTATCAAAATGCTAAAACACATGTAAAAAAAAAAAACGATAAAACATAATAACATTACCAAAAAAATTTATTTTTAGTGTTTTTGAGCTTATTAGGTACAAAAGGGACAAAATGCATGCATATTACCCTATATGGTGAAAAAAAACGTAATTACCAGACGCGTGTATTACGAGTGTTATTGACGTTAAGTAACTATACTCTAAAACGCGTGAAGAGCACTCTACATGTAGAAACTGAACAACTTTACAAAAAACGTGTTTTGAGTGTTTTTCATATTTTTTAGGTATCAAAACGCCAAAATGCACACAAAGCTTTTTTTTTTTATAGAAAAATGAATCGACATTACTTCAAAACGTTTCAGTGTTTTTCAGTGTTTTAGGTACAAGAACGCTAAAATGCTTGGAAAGCACTCTGTATTGGAATACAAAACAACATTACCAACAACTTGTCTTTTGAGTGTTTTTTTTTTTTTTTTCTAAGCTTCTTACGTACCAAAACAATCAAACAACTAGAAAACACAGTTCATGGTGAAACAGAATGACACAACCAAAAACGCGTATATTCAGTTTTTTTTTTACTTTTTTAGTACAAATAAGACAAAATTCATGCGACATACCCTATATGGGAAACAAAATGATATTAAAAGAAACATATATTTTGAATGTTTTTGAGCCTCTTAGACACGAAAATGCTAAAATGCATGAAAAATAATGCATGGAATATAAAAACAAATTGCAAAAAGCAAATATTTTTAATCTTTTTTGAGTTTCTTACGAACAAGTGTTACAAGTATTACATAAAATGTGTCGCTGAACTACTTAGGTACCAAAACGGTAAAACGCATAAATGAGCGTGTTAGGCACCAAAATCGCTAAAAAGCACAATATATTGGAAAAGGAAACAATATAACTAAAAATGTGTCTTTTTTTAATGTTTTCAGCTATTTACGTACCAAAACGCTAAAACTCATGCAAAAACACCATTTATTGAGAAACACAATAAAATTACAAAAAAAAGAATAAGTATTTTGAGAGTTTTTAAGCTTGTTAAATACTAAAATTCGAAAATTCTCTATGGAGAATCAAAACAACACTACTAAAAACGTGTATTTTGAGTGCATTTTACATAACAAAACGCCAATATGCATAAAAAGCACCCTATATCGGGTAAGGAAACGAGGTTTCCAAAAAAACTTCTCTTTGGGTGTTTATGAGCCTGCTGGCGCAAAAAAAAAAAAAAAAAATGCTAAAAAGCATGGAAAGCTCCCTGCATGGAAAAGAAAACATTTTCAAAATTGTTTCTTTTTAAATGTTTTTTTCAGGTACTTACGGAAAAACGGAAAAACGTGTGCAAAACACCCTTAATGCAAAAACAGAATAAAATAGCAAAAAAACAATGTTTCGAGGGTTTTTGAGCTTGTTACACAGAAAAAAAGACAAAATACATGGAAATTACCAACTATGGGGAAACGAAAAAAAAAACATTACTTGAAACATATATTATAAGTGTTTTTGAGCTTCATAGGTATCAAAACGATAAAGCTCATGAATAAAACTCTATATGGAGAAACAGAACATTACCAAAAACGTGTATTTTGAGTGTATTTCACATTGTTAAATAACAAAACGCCAAAATGCATGCAAAGCACCCTATATGAGGAAAGGAAACGAAATTTCCAGAAACGTGTATTTTGAGCGTACTAGACATCTAAAAGATAAAAAAAATAAATAAATAAAAACATGGAAAACACCATATATTAAAAAAAAAAACAGTATTCTAACAAAACACAAATTTAACCACATATTTACAACTCTGAAAAGCATGCAAAAGTTGTTTATGGAGAAACATTATAACTTTACCAAAAAAGTATATTTTGATATTTTTTGAGCTTGTTACGTAAAGAAACGACAAAATGAATGAAAACCACTCTATATGGGGAAATGAGAACAAGAAATTTATATTATGAGAGCTTTTGAGCTTCTTAGTTACCAAAATAGTAAAACGCTTGAATAGCACTTTATATAGAGAAACAACATTACCAAAATCACGTATTTTGAGTGTTTTCTCCATTATTAGGTACCAAAAGCCCAAAATGCTTGCAAAACCGACCAAATGAGGAAACAAACAACTTTACAATAATGTGTCTTTTGAGTGTTTTTGAGCTATTTACCTACCAAAACGCTAAAAAAAAGCTTGGAAAGACACACTTTATGGAGAAACGGAGTAACAATACCAAAAACAAGTATTTTTGAGTGTTTTTTTCAGAATGTTACGTACAAAAACGCCAAAATGCACCTAAGATACCTTATAAGGGGAAACAAAAAGACATTACGAGAAACGTGTATTATGTTTTTATTTATTTTTTTTTTTTGAGCTACATAGGTACCTAAACAATGAAACGCATCAATAGCACTCTATATGAAGAAACACAATATCATAACCAAAAACGTGTATTTTCATTATATCTCACAGTTAAGTATCAAAACGCTAAATGCATGGAAAGGACTCTGTATGGGGAAAGGAAACGAGATTTTCAGAAATGTGGCTTTAGATGGTGTTATGAACGTTCTAGGCACCAAAACGATAAAAAAAATAGCACGGAAAGCACCGTATATGGTAAAAGAAAACAGTATTACCAAAAATGTCTCTTTTTAGTGTTTTTGGGCTAGATATGTGCCAAAATGCTGAAAACCATGGAAAAGCTACTTATAACCATGGTAAGGGGAAACAAAACGACATTCCAACAAGCACATCTTTTGCGTGTTTTTATGCATGTTAGGTACCAAAACGCTTAAAAGCAAGGAAATCACCCTATATGAGAATAAAAAAAAAAACATTACCAAAAACGTGCCTCTTGAGTGTTTTTCAACTCCTTACGTATGAAAACGCTAAAACGTATTTAAAAAGCCTTAATGGAGAAACAAAATAACATTATATGAAAAAGTTTTTTGAGTTTTTTTGAGCGTGTTACGTACAAAAACGCTAAAATTGATGCCAATAGATACCAAATCGCCAAAAATAAATGTAAAACACTTTACAGTTAATGGAGAAAAAAAAACAACGAGATTTCCAGAATCGTATCTTTTGAGTGCTTATGAGAGTTCTAGGAACCTAAATGATAAAAAGCAAGGAAAGCACCGTATATTGGAAAAGAAAACAATGCTACAAAAAAAACGTCACTTTTCAGTGTTTTTCAGCTACTTCTACCAAAATTTTGAAAAGCCTTTATGGAGAAACAGTATACCTTTACCAAAAATGTGTATTTTCAGTGTTTTTAAGCTTGTAACAGAAAAATCCCCAAAAAAATCCCAAAATACAATGCAAACATAGGGAAACGAAAAGACATTACGAAAAACATGTATTATGAGAGTTCTTGAGCTTCTTATGTATCAAAACGCTAAAACACAAATATTACTGTATATGGAGAAAAAAATAAAATGAACAAAAACGTGTATTTTGAGTGTTTTAGGTACCAAAACGCCAAAATGCATCCTAAGCCTCCAATATTGGGAAAAGAAACAACATTACCAGAAACGTGACTTTCCAGTGCTTTTTGAGCGTGTTAGGCACCAAAACGCAAAAAAAAAACAACAAAAAAAAACATGGAAGTCACTCTGTAGGTGAATAAAAAAAAACATTACGAGAAATGTATCTCTCGAGAGTTTTGGAAATTCTTAAGTATCAAAACGACAAAACGCATGGAAAACATACTTTATAAAGAAATATAAAAAAAAAAACATTACCAAAAACAAGTATTTAGAGTGTTTTTTTTTCAGATTTTTATGTAGAAAATTCTCGTAAATACAAAATGATCTATTTGGAGAAAAATAAAATAAAAAAAAAAGCCATTACGATTATGGTGTACTATGAGTGTTCTTCAGCATCTTAGGTACCAACACGCGAAAGCGCGTTGACACCACTTTATATTTAGAAACGGAACAACATTGTCTAAAACATGTAAATTAAGTGTTTTCACCTTGTTAGATACCAAAACGAAAAAAAAAAAAGTTTATATTGAAAAATGGAACGATATTTCAAGAAACGTATCTTTAGTGTGTTTTTTGTGCCTGTTAGGTAGTAAAATCCTAAAAAGTATGGAAGTGCCATATATGGAAGTAGAAAACAATGTTACCAAAAATGTATTTTTTAAGTTTTTCTCAACTTCTTCCGCACCAAAACGCTAAAAGGTATCCAAAAACACTCTTTTATGGAGAAACAGAGTAACATTACGAGAAACAAGTATTTTCATTATTTCTGAGATTGTTACGTACAAAAACGCCAAATTGTATGGAAAGTCCCGAAATGGGGAAACGAAAAGATACTACGAGAAACGTGTATTATAAGTGTTTTTTTTTTTTTTTAAGATTCTTTGGTACCAAAACACTAAAACTCTTGAAGAACACTATATGGAGAAACAGAATAACACTATCAAAAATTAGTATTTTCAGTGTATTTCACATTGTTAGATGCGAAAACGCCAAGATTCAGGTAAGGCATCCTATATTGATAAAAGATTCGACATTACTAGAAACGTGTCTTTTTGAGTGTTTATGAGCGTGTTAGGAACCAAAATGCTAAAAAGAAGGGAAAGTATCCTATATAGGGAAACAAAACAAGTTTACAAAAAAATAAAATTGCCCTTAAAGTGTTTGGTACTTACGTACCAAAACACCATTTATGGAGAAAGAGAATAACATTACTAAAAACAAGTATTTTGGGTGTTTTGAACTTCTTACATAAAGGAACGCCAAAATATATAGAAATTATCTTATATGGGAAATGAAAGAACATTACGAAAAACATGCATTATTAGTGTTTTTTGAGCGTCTTAGGTACCAAATTCCTAAAAGTAATGAATAGCACTCTATATGGAGAAACAGAACATTACCAAAAACGTGTATTTTGAGTGTATTTTACTTTGTTAGGTACCAAACGCCAAAATGCATGTAAACTATCCTATATTGGAAAAGGAAAATAGATTTCCAGAGAAGTGTCTGAGTGTTTATGACCGTGCGAGTCAAAAACAATAAAAAGCAAGTAAAGCCCTCTATATGGGAAAACAGAACAATTTTACCAAAAAGGTCTTTCTTCAGTGTTTTTGAGTTATTTACGTACCAAAACGTTGAAACGCTTCCAATAAACCCCTCATGAAAAAAGTATAAAAATGAAAAACATGTACTCGTATTTTGATTGTTTTTGAGCATTTTACGTAGAAAAATGCCAAAATGCATCCAAAGTACTCTACATGATGAAACGAAAAGACATTAGGAGAAAAATTTATTGTGAATGTTTTTGTACTTTTTAGGTAACAAAGTGCAAAATTGCATTCTATATATAAAAATAATAAATAAATAAAAAATCGATAGACATTATTAAAAATGTGTATTTGGAGTTTTTTACATTGTTAGGCAACATAACGCCACAATGCATACAATGTACCATATATGGAGAGAAAAAAAAAAAACGAAATACCCAGAAATTTGTCTTTTGAGTGTTTATGAGTGATATAGACACCAAAAACGTTAAAATGCATGGGAATCACTCTATAATGGAATACAAAACAATATTACGAAAAACGTGTCTATTGAGTGTACCAAAAGTTTAAAACGCATGCAAAATCACCCTGTGTGAAGAAAGAGACTGACATTACCAAAAAAACATGCATTTTGAGTGTTTTTGATTATGTTACGTACAAAAACACCAAAAATGCATGCAATGTCTTCTATATAAAGAGCCAAAATTAAATTACCAGAGACGTGCATTATAAGTATTTTCAGCTTCTTAGGAACCAAAACGTAAAACACATGAATAGCACTTTATATGGAGGAACAGAGCAACCTTGCGAAAAACGTGTATTTTGAGTGTATTTCACATGGTTATGTAGCAAAACGTCCAATAAACCCTACATGAGGAAAGGAAACAAATTTTCCAGAAAGGTGTCTTTTCAGTTTTTTTTTTTTTTTTTTTACGTGTTATGTACTATAACGCTAAAAAAAAACATGGAAATCAACCTATATGGAAAAACAAAACTAGTTAGCAACCAAAAAGCTAAAAGCAAAGCAAAGCCTCCTATATGAGGAAAGGTTTTCCCTATCCCATTATTTCCATGCTTTTTAGCGTTATAGTGCGTAACACGCTCAAAAACATTCAAATGACACGTTTCTGGAAAATTTGTTTCCTTTCCTCATTTAGGGTTTATTGCATGCATTTTTGCGTTTTGATATCTAACAATTTGAAACACAGTACCAAAAAAGTGTATTTTGAGTGTTTTTGAGCATGTTCGGCACCAGAATGCTAAAGAACATGGAATTCGCCCTGTATGGCAATAGAAAACAATATTACCAAAAACGTGTCTGTTGGGTGTTTTACATTACGAGAAACGTGTTCTTGAGCATTAGGTACAAAAGCTCGAAAGCGCTTGAATAGCACTCTATATAGAGGAACAGAACAATATTACCAAAAATGTGTATTTTGAGTGTATTTCACATTGTTGGGTGCCATAACGCCAAAATGCATCAGAGCACACTATATTGGAAAAAAAAAGAAACGACATATCCACAAAAATGTATTTTGAGTCCTTATGAGCGTATTATGCAGAAAAAAAAACTAAAGCACCCTATATACGAAAAGAAAAAAAAATCACCAAAAAACGTGTCTTTTGAGTGTTTTTGATCTATTTACGAAACAAAGCAGTAAAACGCATCAAAACAACATTTCTGGAAAAAAAATAAATAAAATTACCAAAGACAAGTATTTTAAATGTTCTGAGCTTGTTACGTAAAAAAAAACGTCAAAAATCATAGAAAGTATCTATATGAAGAAACTCTATATGTAGAAACAGAACAACATGATCAAAAACATGTATTTCGAGTGTATTTCACATTATCAGGTTGTAAAATGTCAAAATGCACGTAAAACACACTATATCGGTAAAGAAAATGAGATTTTCAGAAATGTGTCTTTTGAGTGTTTATGTACGTACTAAATACTGAAACGCTAAAGAAAAAAAAAACGAAAAGCATCCTATATAAAAGCAAAACAATACCAAAAATGTCTCTTTTCAGCGTTTTTTGGCGCTATCTACTTACGAAAACGTTAAAACGCATGATAAAGCACACTTTAGGCAGAAACAGAATCGCATTACCAAAAACAAGAATTTTTATTGTTTTGAGCTTGTTACGTAAAAAAAAAAATGCATGCAAACAGCATGTAAACAAAAAACCCATTACAAGAAACGTATATTATTAGTGTTTTTCAGCTTCTTTATTATCAAAACCCTAAAACTCATGAATAACTCTCTATATGGAGAAACAGAACAACATTACCAAAAACTTGCTTTCTATGTGAATTCCGATATGATTGGTGCCAAAACACCATATATGTGGAAAGGAAACGAGATTTCCAGGAACGTGTCTTTTTTTTCGTGTTTATGAGCATACTAGGCATCAAAACTCTATAAAGCATTAAAAGCATCCTTTGTGGGAAAAAAAAGCAACATTACCAAAAAGTCTCTTTTCAGTGTTTTTTAGCTGTTTAAGTACCAAAACGCCAAATCGCATGCAAAACACCTTTTATGGAGAAACAGAAAAACGTACCTCAAAAATATTTTAAGTGTTTCGGATCTTCGTACGCCAAAATGCATGGAAGGTACCCTGTATGGATAAACGAAAAGACATTACGAGAAACATGCACAAGTGAAACAAGAGAAACATTATAAGAGTTTTTTTTTTAATTCTCTGGAATGAAAACGCTAAAATAGGTCTCAATATGGAGAAACAGAATATTACCAAAAAACGTGAATTTTAAGTGTTTTTCTCATTATTAGGTACAAAAACGCCAAAATGCATGTAAAACCATATGGGAAAATATGTATGCATATGAGAAAACGAAGGGACATTGCAAGAAACATGTCTTTTGAGTGTTTTTGAGAGTCTAAGGCACAAAAAGCTCAAAATCATGGAATTTACCCTATAAGGGTATACAAAACATTTTGAAAAATGTCTTTTTCATTGTTTTTGAGCTCCTTATGTACCAAAACGCTAAATGGCATATAAAACACACTTTACGGAGAAACACAATAACATTATAAAAATAAAAATAAATTGTTTTTACTTATTACGTAAAAAAAAAAAAAAACAACTAAAAAGCATGCAAAATACCATATATCGGGAAACGAAAAGACATTACGAGAAACATGTATTACTCGTATGAGAGTTTTTGAGCATCTTAGGTAACAAAACGCTAAAAGACAAAAAAAAAATTCTATATTGAGAGAGAGAACCACATTGCCAAAAACATGTATTTTGAGTATATTTAGCATTGTTAGGTATTAAAACACAAAATATACATGCAAAGCACCCTCTATGGGAAAAGGAAACTAGGTTTCAAGAAACGAGCCTTTTGAGTGTTTTGAGCGTGTAAGGCACCAAAACGCTAAATAGCATCTAAAGCACCCTAGACAGGAAAAAAAAAATAAAATAAATAAATAAATAAATAAAAAATACCAAAATAGCGTATTTTCAGTAATTTTGAACTATTTACGTACTAAACCGCTAAAACGCATGCGAAACATATGGAGTAAAACAATAAACAGGTATTTTGTGAGTTTTTTCAGCTTGTTACGTACGAAAAACGTCAAAAATGTCCTTCTGTATGAGGAAACGAAAAGTCACTATAAAAAAAAAAAAACGTGTATTATGAGTCTTTTTGAGCTTCCTAGATACTAAAACATGAAAACGCATGAGTAGCACTCAATATGTAAAAAAAAAAAAAGAAAACATAGCATTATCAGAACCGTGTATTTTAAGTGTATTTCACTTTCTTAGATACCAAAATGCCAAAATACATACAAAACATCCTATATGGGGTAAGGAAACGAGATATCCAGAAAAGTTTCTTTTGAGTCTTTATGAGCGTGTGGGGCACCAAAATGCTGAAAAGCATAAAATACACCCCATATACTGAAAAAAAAACAATAAATAGTGCCTTTTGATTTTTTTTTTTTTTTTGAACGCCTTACATACCAAAATTCTGAAACACATGAATAACGCCCTTTTATGAAAAAAAAAAAGAATATTAACTGTTGAAATTCCTACAGAGATAAACGCCAAAATGCATAGAAAGTATCCTAGATGAGACAACGAAAACACATTTCGAAAATCGTGTATTAAGTGTGTTTTAGAGCTTCTTAAGTATCAAAAGATTAAAATGCATAAATAACTCTCTATAAAAAGAAACAGAACATGACCAAAAATATGTACTTTGAGTGTTTTCACATTATTAGGTAACAGAACGCCAAAATGCATGCAACGCCTACTATATGGGGAAAGAAAACGACATTACCAGATATGTGTCTTTTCATTGTTTATGTGCGTGTTAGGCACCTATAAGCTATAAAACATGGAATTCACTCTATATGGGAATACAAGACAACATTAAGGAAAACGTATCTTATGAGTGTTTTTGAACTTCATACGTACAAAAACCCTAAAACACACTTTATGTAGAAATATAATAACATTACCAAAAAACAACTATTTTCGAGTGTTTTTGAGTTTTGCTACGTAGAAAACTAAAAACAGAAAAAAAAAAACATAAAACTACCCTATATATGTAAACCAAAAGACATTACCAGAAACGTGTATCATAAGAGTTTTTAAGCTTTTATTGTGTCAAATCCAAAAAACCCGTTAATATCACTCTATTTGAAGAAGCAAAATAATACTAAGAAAAGGTGTAATTCTCATTGTTAGGTACCAAAACGCCAAAATGCATTAAAAGCAAACTATCTGGAAACGAAACGACATTTCAAGAAACGTGTCTTTTGAATGTGTATGTGCGTGTTAAGTCCCAATATAGAGAAAGAAAACAACAACAAAAAACATGTCTTATGAGTGTTTTTGAGCTACTTATCAAAACGATGAAACGCATGCATCACACCATGGACAAACAAAATAACATTACTTAAATATTTTTTGCGTTTTTGAGCTTGTTACGTACAAAAAACGCAGATATCCATGCAAAGTACCATATATGGGGAAATGAAAAGACACTACGATAAACGTGTACTGAGCTTCTTACATAAGAACATAAGAACATGAGAAATAAGGGAAGCTGCAAGAAGCCACCAGGCTTACACGTGGCAGTCCTTGTATGAAATATACCTTCCTATTTCCATCTATTATCCCCATCCATAAACCCGTCTAATCTTCTCCTAAAGCTCCCTAATGCCCCAGCACTAACAACATGATTACTGAGTCAGTCCCAATCACCTACCACTCTATTTGAGACCTAATTTCTTCCTATCTCTTTCCGAAACTAAATTTTCCAGGCTTGAACCCGTTATTTCTTGTTCTACCCTGGTTGCTGATCCTAAGAATTTTCCTTTACATCCCCCTTGCTATAATCCTTATACCACTTGAAGACTTTTATCAGGTGCCCTCTTAACCTACGTCTCTCTAAAGAATGTAAATTTAACAGCTTCAATCTCGCCTCGTAAGGAATACTCCTCATCCCCTGTATCCTTTTAGTCATTCTCCTCTGTGCTGATTCTAGTAGAGCTATATCTTTCCTGTAATGTGGGGACCAGAACTGCACAGCGTAGTCTAGATGAGGTCTGACCAGCGCCAAGTATAACTAAATATTATTTCCGGCCTTCTACTTTTACCACTCCTAAAAATGAATCCTAGTACCCTATTTGCCCTGCTTCTGGGCTCTATGCATTGTTTTCCTAGACGGAGTTCAGAGCTAACTATCTTTCAGAGCTAACTTGTTTAATGTGTACCTAAGCAAAGCACTTTACGTCGGGAAACGAAATGGCATTGCCAGAAGCGTGTATTTTGAGAATTTTTGAGCGTGTTAGGCACCAAAACGGAAAAAAAAGCATGAAAAGCACCCTATATGTGAATACAAATTAACATTATTACTATTTTTTTTTTTTTTTGGCGCGTTTTAAGCTTATTCCATACCAAAACGCTCAAACGTATGCAAAAACACTCTTTATGGACAAAACGAAATAACATTATCAAAATTGTGTATTTTGATTGTTTGAAGTTATTACGTATAAAAATACCAAAGTACCATATATTGGAAAACGAAACTTTATTACCAGAAACGTATATTATAATTAATTCTGGCCTTCTTAGGTAGCAAAACGGTAAAACAAGTGAATAGCACTTTATATGGAGAAAGAGAACAACATTAGCAAAAGCGTGTATTTTGAGTGTTTTTTCACCTTGTTAGATACCAAAACCCCAAAATGCATGCAACGCATGTCATTTAAAGAAAGAAAAACATTACCAAAAAAGATTAATGTAAGTGTGTTTGAGCTCGTTAGATACCAAAACGACATAATACATGCAAACCACTCTATATCAGGAAACGAAAGGACACTAATAGAAGCGTATATAGTGTGTTTTTTGAGCCTCTTAGGTACCAAAACGCAAAAAAAAAAAAAAAAAAAAATGTGAATAGCACTTTAGGGAGAAAAAAAAATAAATAAAAGCGAGTATTTTGAGTCTTTTACACAATGTTATGTACTAACTTAAAAATGCACGAAAAACGCTATATAGGAAAAAAAAAAAAAAAAAGTGACTTACAAGAAACGTGTTTTCAGTGCTTTTCAGCGTGTTAGGTACCAAAACGCAAAAAAATATCATGTTAAATAAAAGTTATTTCCAGAAACGTGTTAATTTATTGTTTTTAGCTTCTTTGACACCAAAGAGGCAAAAATTCGCGAATAGCACTCTATATGAAAAAAGAAGTTACCAAAAACGCATATATATATATATATATATATATATATATATATATATATATATATATATATATATATATATATATATATATATATATATATATATATATATATATATATATATATATATATATATATATATATATATATATATATATATATATATATATATATATATATATATATATATATATATATATATATATATATATATATATATATATATATATATATATATATATATATATTTTTTTTTTTTTTTTTTTTTTTTTTTATGTAGGAAGGACACTGGCCAAGGGCAACAAAAATCTAATAAAAAAAAAATGCCCACTAAAATGCCAGTCCCATAAAAGGGTCAAAGCAGTGGTCAAAAATTGGTGGATAAGTGTCTTGAAACCTCCCACTTGAAGGAATTCAAGTCATAGGAAGGTGGAAATACAGAAGCAGGCCGGGAGTTCCAGAGAAAGGGATGAATGACTGAGAATACTGGTTAACTCTTGCGTTAGAGAGGTGGACAGAATAGGGGTGAGAGAAAGAAGTAAGTCTTGTGCAGCGAGGCCGCGGAAGGAGGGGAGGCATGCAGTTAGCAAGATCAGAAGAGCAGTTAGCATGAAAATAGCGGTAGAAGACAGCTAGATATGCAACATTGCGGCGGTGAGAGAGAGGCTGAAGACAGTCAGTTAGAGGAGAGGAGTTGATGAGATGAAAAGCTTTTGATTCCACCCTGTCTAGAAGAGCAGTATGAGTGGAACCCCCCCCAGACATGTGAAACATACTCCATACATGGACGGATAAGGCCCTTGTACAGAGTTAGCAGCTGGGGGGGTGAGAAATACTGGCGGAGACGTCTCAGAACACCTAACTTCATAGAAGGTGTTTTAGCTAGAGATGAGATGTGAAGTTTCCAGTTCAGATTATAAGTAAACGACAGACCGAGAATGTTCAGTGTAGAAGAGGGGGACAGTTAAGTGTCATTGAAGGAGAGGGGATAGTTATCTGGAAGGTTGTGTCGAGTTGATAGATGGAGGAATTGAGTTTTTGAGGCATTGAACAATACCAAGTTTGCTCTGCCCCAATCAGAAATTTTAGAAAGATCAGAAGTCAGGCGTTCTGTGGCTTCCCTGCGTGATATGTTTACCTCCTGAAGGGTTGGGCGTCTATGAAAAGTGGAAAAGTGCAGGGTGGTATCATCAGCGTAGGAGTGGATAGGACAAGAAGTTTGGTTTAGAAGATCATTTTGAGTGTTTTTGAGCTTCTCACGTAGAGAAACGCCATAATGTATGCAAAGTACCCTTTATGAGGACACAAAAAGACATTTCGAAAGCGTATGTTATGAGTGTTCATGAGCTTTTTGGTTATCATATCAGTAAAATGCATGAAAAGAATTCTATATGTAGGAAAACATTACCAAAAAACGTGTAATTTGAGTGTATTTTACATTGGTAGGTACTTAAATTTTAAAATGACTCCAAACAGCAAAATAAATAAATTAGTAAATAAATAAAAACCCTCTTCCAGGAGAAACAGTAACATTATCAAAAACAAGTATTTAACGTGTATTTGAGTGTCGAAAAACACCAAAATCCATTGAGAGTATATATCTAAACAAAAGGACTTTACGAGAAACATGTAATAGGAGTGTTTTTGAGCTTCTTAGGTACAAATATGCTAAAACTTATGAATAGCATTCTATATTGAGAAACAGAACAACATTACCAAAAATCGTGTATTTTTAATGTGTATTACATAGGTACTATAACTTGAAAATGCCTGGTCTAGAACGCTTAACAGCATGGAAATCAATCTTTTTCAGAAAAAAAAATCATCATCTGAATATTTTAAACTTCTTACGTAGCAAAACGCTAAAAACATATGGAAAACACCTTTTATGAAGAAATAAAACATTACGAAAAACAAGGTTTTTAAGCGTTTTTGAGCTTGTTACGTAGGAAAATGACAAAATGCACACAAAGTATTCTATGAAGGGAAACGGAAAGACATTACGAGAAACTTGTATTTTTTTTTTTTTTTACGTTCTTAGGTACCAAAAACAACAAAATAATAAGTGCTAATATCACTGCATGTGAGGAGACAGAACAACATTAACAAAAATGTGCATTTTGAATGTTTTTACCTAAAACGCTAAATGCCTGCAAAGCCTTTGACACAAGGAAACAAAACAATCCTACAAGAAACATGTCTTTTAAATGTATTAGAAAGTGTTAGGCACCAAAGCGTTAAAAAGCATGGAAATCATCCTCTATGGGAATACAAAACAGCAAAAACGCGTGCATTGAATGTTTTTGAACTTCTTACGTACCAAAATGTTAAAACGCATGGAAAATATACGCTATGTAGAAACAGAATAATATTACCAAAAATAAGAATTTTAGAGTTTTTTTCTGCTTGTTACGTAGATAATGCAACAATGCATGAAAAGTACCCTTAATGCGGAAAAGAACACACAATACGAGAATCGTGTATTATGAGGGTTTTTGAGCTTCATATTTTCCAAAACGTTAAAACACATGAATAGTACTCTTTATGGAGAAACAAAATAACATTACCAAAAACGTGTATTTTAAGTGTATTTCACAGTAAGGTACCAAAACGCCAAAATGCAAGCTATGCACCCTATATAGGAAAAGGAAACGAAATATCGAGAATTGTGTCTCTTGAGTGTTTGTGAGCGTGCTTGGCACCAAAACGCTAAAGAAAAAAAAAAAAAAACATTCAAAACATCTTATCTTGGAATAGAAAACGGCATTACCAAATATGTGTCATGATTATTTTCAACTGTATATGTAAGAAAACGCTAAAACAACTGGAAAACGCTCCTTATGGATAAAAAGAATAACTTTACCAAAAAGAAGTATTTTCTGTTTTTTTTTCACCATGTTAGGTAAAAAAGCGCCAAAAAAGCATGCAAGCATGATGAGAGGAAAGGTCACTATGAGAGACTTTTTTTTTTTTATGTGCCTAGACAGTAAAGTGCATGAACAGCACTCTATATAGAAAAACAGAGCAACATTACAAAAAAAAGTATATTTTGAGTGTATTTCTCATTATTAAGTACCAAAACCCCAAAATACATGCAAAACAAACTATATGATGATAAAAAAGATATACCCAGAAACTAGTCTTTTCAGTGTTTATGAGTGTGTTAGGCAAAAAGCAAGAAAAGAATCATATATTAGAAAGAAAACAATATTACCAAAAACGTGCGTTTTCAGTGATTTGGAGCTACTTACGTACTAAATCGCTAAAACCAATGCAAAAACAAATATGTAGACTAATAGTATATTTTTACAAGAAACGTGTATTTTGAGTGTTTTTGAGATTGTAAGGTAGAACAATGGCAAAATGCATGCAAAGTATTCTACATGGGGGAACGAAAAGACATTATGAAAATAGTATATTACGAGAGATTTTAAGCTTCTTCGGTACAAAATGCTAAAACGCGTGAATAAAATGATATATTGATAAAGAAAAAAATATTACCAAAAGAGTAATTTCGTTGTTTTTCACATTATTAAGCGCCAAAATGTCGAAATCAATGTAAAGCTCACTATACCGGCAAACGAAACGAAAATATTACCAGAAACATGTATTTTGTGTGTGTGTGTGTGTGTGTGTGTGTGTGTGTGTGTGTGTGTGTGTGTGTGTGTGTGTGTTTTAGCGTATGAGGCACCAAAACGATAAAAATCATGAAAATCACTCTATATGGGAACAAAAACAGCTTCCAAAAATATGTCTTTTCAGTGTTTTTGAACTTATAATGTACCAAAACGCTAAAACGCATGCCTTTTATAGAGAAAGAGAATAACCTCACGAAAAACAAGTGTTTTCAATGTTTTCTTTTTTCTTTTTTTTTTTTCTAACGGAGAAAAACACAAAATTCAGGAAACCTATCCTATATGGGAAAATGAAAGGACATTACAAGAGATGTGCATTAAGAGTGTTTTTTTTAGTTTCTTAGGTGCCAAAACGCTAAAACGCATGAATAGCACTCTGTGTGAAGAAACAAATTAATATTACTAAAAACGTTTATTTCCAGTGTATTTCAAACGGTTAGATATCAAAACACCAATATGCTTGCAAAGCACCATATATTTAAAAAAAGAAACGACATTTCCAGAAACATGTCTTTTTTAGTGTTTATAAACGTGTTAGGCACAAAACGCACGAAAAGTAACCTCTATGGGGAAACAAAGCAACTTTACAAAAAAAAAAGTGTTTTTTCAGTGTTTTTGAGTTACTTTGTACTAAAACGACAAAACACTTGCAAAAAGCACTTAATGGAGAGAGATAATACATTTAGGAGAATTGTGCATTTTGAGCTTTTTTTTTTTTTGTGCCCTTTTTGTATGAGTTTTGAGCTTCTTAGGTACCAAGACGCTAAAAGGCATAAATAAAATTATATATGTAGAAAAAAAATATTACCAAAAAATTTATTTTGAATATTTTTCACAATGTTCGATACCATAACACCAAAATGTATACAAAGCACTTCATATGGAGAAACGAAACTACATTAACAAAAAGGTGTTTTAGGCCCCAAAACGCTAAGATAAATAGAAGGCACTCTATATTGGATACAAAATAATATTTAAAGAAATGCTCTTTTTGTTTTGTGTTTTTGAACTAACGTACCAAAACGCAAAAAATTAACTGCAAAACACAGTTTATGGAGAAACGAAATAATATTACCAGCGAACGTTTATTTTTAATGTTTTGAGCTACTTACGTACAAAAATACCAAAATCCATGAAAAGTAGCGCATTTCAGAAAAAATAAAGCGATATTACAAAAACAAACTGTGTTTTATGTGTTCCTGAGCTTCGTAAATAGCAAAACGCCGAATCGCATTAAAGAGAAAAAGAATAACTTTTTCTAAGAACTCTGTTTTCAGTGACTTTTGCATTGTTAATTACCAAAAAAGCTAAATGCATGCAAAGCACTCTATATAGGAAAAGGAAAGGACATTACGAGAAACGTGTATTATGAGTGTTTTTGAGATTCTTTATGTACCAAAAGTCTAAAACGAGTTAATAACACTACATATGGAAAAAGAGAACATTACGTATAAAAACGACAAAATGCATGGAAAAATCCTATATGAGGTAATGAAAGAACATTACTAGAAATAAGTATTATTAGTGCTTTGGATCGTCTTAGTTACTAAAACGCTAAAACTCATGAATAATACTCTATCTCAGAAAGACAACAGCATTATCAACTGTTTTTTACATTCTTAAGTATCAAAACGCATGCAAAGCACCCTCAATTATGAATTCAAATTTCATTTACATAAACATGTCTCTTGAGTGTCCTTTAAAGGCACAAGAACACTAAAAGGAATGCAAAAAACTTAATATGGGGAAAAAAAAATCGAAAATGTGTGTTTTGAGTGTTTTTTAACTACTTATGTACCGAAACAATAAAACACTTGCAAAACATCTGTTTATAGAGAAACTATAACAACTTTAACAAAAACGTGCATTTTCTGTGTTTTTCATCTTGTTACAAAACCGCAAATATGCATTGAAAGTACATTTCATCGGGAAACGAAAGAACATTACGAGAGGCGTGTATTTTTAGTGTTTTTGAACTTCATAGGTACCAAAACGCTGAAACGCATGAATAACACTCTATATGGAGAAACAGAATAGCAATACAATACATGAAACAGGGGAAAATTGGGGAAACGAAAAGACATTACGAACATGTTTTAAGAGTATTTTGGAGTTTCTTAGGTACCAAAAAACAAAAAAAGCGTTGAATTGCACTCCATATGAAGAAACAACAATATTACCAAAAACGTGTATTTTGAGTGTTTTTTTTTTTACACTGTTATGTATCAAAACGCCAAAATGCATGAATTGTGCCCTATATTGGGAAAAAAAAAAAACACCATTTAGAGAAACGTATGTTTTGAGTATTTTGTGTTTAAACGCAAGCAAAACACCTTTTATAGAGAAACATAATAGCATAACTCAAAACAAGTATTTTGAGTGTTTTTCACTTTTTTAGGTACCAAAAAGCCAAAAAGCATACAAAACATCTTATATTGGGGAAAAAAAAAACGAAATTTCCAGAAACATTGATTTTGAGTGTTTATGACCGCGCTAAGAACCAAAATACTTAAAAGCATGAAAAACACCTTAAATGTAAAAGAAAAACAAGTTAAACAAAAAACGTCTCGTTTTAGTGTTTTGACCTACTTACCAAAACACTAAAACGTATGTGAAACTCCCTTCATGGAGAAGGTTTTTTTTTTTCTATTAAAAACGTGTATTTGGGTTTTTTTGAATTTGTTAAGTAAAAAAAAAAATGCGTGAAAAGAGAAGTCATTTCGAGGAACTTGTGTTAGATAAGTTCTTGGGCTTCTCATGTACCAAAACGCTAAAACGCATGAGCTCCAATCTTGATGGAGAAACAACACAAAAAAAAGGTATATTTTAAATGTATTTCACATTGTTAGTTACCAAAACGCCAATATCCATAGAAAGCATCCTAAATGGAAAGAGAAAACGATATTTCCAGAAACGTGTCTTTCGAGTGTTTGCGAGCTTGCTAGGCACCAAAATATTAAAAAGCATGGTAAACATCCTATAAGGAAAAACAAAAGAACATTACCAAAAACGCTAATTCGCATGTATCTCTGTATGGAAAACAAAATAAATAACAAAAAACAAGTATTTTCAGTGTGTTTGACCATGTTACGAGAAGGCCAAAAAAAAAACCCTAAAAAAATGCATGAAACTACCGTATATGAGACAACGAAAAAACATCAGAAGTGTTTATGGGGTTCTTAGGTATCAAAATCATAAAACGCATGAATATCACTTTAAATGGAAAAACAGAACAACATTACCAAAAACGTACATTTTGAGTACTTTTTATATTGTTAGGTACCAAAACGTTAAAATGTTTGCAATATCTCCTATATAGGGAAACAAAACGACATTATCAAAACCCTGTCTTTTGAGTGTTTTTGATCTTGTTTGACACTAAAACGCTAAATGGAATGGAAATCATCCTATATGTGAATACAAAACAACATTACGAAAAAAACGTCTTTTGAGTGTCTGAACTTTATACTCACCAAAACTCCGAAACGCTTGCAAAACACACTTTATGGAGAAACAGAATAACATTACCAGAAGAACTACTTTCCAGTGTTTCTGATCTGCTTCCTTAGAAAAACGCCAAAATACATGAGTTGTATCCTATATTAAGAAACGAAATGACATGAGAAACGTGTATTATGACTGATTTTGAGCTTAATATCCCTCTATACGAAGAAACAATGCTCCCTAACGTGTAAACTGAATGTTTTTCACATTGATAGGTTCTCATATTGTTAGCCTTTTTCATGGGGAAACTAAATGACATACAAGAAAAGCATATTTTGATTTTTTTTCTACAGGTTACACACGAAAATGTTAAAAAGCATGGAGAGCAGCCTATATACGAAGAGAAAACATTACCGAAAACGTGTGTTTTGAGTGTTTCTCACCTCCTTACATACGAAATGGCTAAAACGCATGTAAAAACACCTTTTATGTAGAAATAGAATAATATTACTAAAAACAAGGATTTTCAGTGTTTTTGAGCTTATTACGCTCAAAAAAAGCAAAACAGCATGCAAAAATATGGGGAAACGAAGACGTGTATTACGAGAGACGTGTATTATGAGTGTTCTTAAGCTTCTTCGTTATCAAAACTCTAAAACGCATGAATAACACTCTATATGAAAAAGGAAAATACATGAATGGCAATCTATATTTAGAAACAGAGCAACATTACTAAAACAAACGTGCATTTTGAGTGATTTTCACATTAGTAAATACCAAAAGGCCGAAATTCATGGAAAACCACGTATATGAGGAAACGAACGAAATTACCAGAAACGTGTTTTGTGAGTGTTTGTTGATTGTGTTAGGTACAAAAATGTAAAAAAAAAGATCATAGAAATCATCTTATATGGGATTACATTACGAAAAATTTATCTTTTGAATGTTTTTTTTTTTTTTTATCTATTACCTATCAAAACGCTTGTTAGGTACCAAAGCGGTAAAAAGCATGGAAATCACCCTATATGGTAATACAAAGCATTACCAAAAACGTGTCTCTTGAGATTTTAGAAATTCTTATGTTCCAAAATTCTAAAACACATGCAAAAATATTTCTTATGGAGAAACTGAATATTATTACCAAAATCAAGAATTTTTAAAGTTTTCCTGTTTGTTACGTAGGAAAATTCCAAAAATGAATGCAAAGTACCCTTAATGCGGAAAAGAATAGACATTACATGAATCGTGTATTATGAGTATTTTTTTTGTGTGTGTATTTTAGGTACCAAAACACTAAAACACATGAATAGCACTTTATATGGACAAACGGAATAACATTACCAAAAACGTGTATTTGCAGGTTTTTTTTTTTTTTTTTTTTACAGTAGGGTACAAAAACACCAAAGAAGGTGCCATGCACCTTCTTTGGGAAAAGAAAACGTGTCTCCTGGGTGTTTATGAGCGTCCAAGGCACCAAAACGCAAAAAAAAAAAAAAAATGAATAGATAAATAAATAAATAAATAAATATTGAAAGCACCTTATATGTGAATAGAAAACAGCATTACGAAAAACGTTTCTTTTGATTTTTTCTTTTTTTCAACTGCTTACGTACCAAAACTTTAATATGCCTGAAAACACCATTTATGAATAAAAATAACTTTACCGAAAAAAAAGTACTTTCGGTATTTTGGAGATTCATACGTAAAAAAAAAAAAAAAAACGGCAATATGCATATAAAGTGTTCTATATGAGGAAACGAAAGGATATTACGAGGGAATTTTGTTATAAATATTTATCAACTTTATACCTAAATCCTAAATCCTAAAACGAATGAAGAGCTTGCTATGTTGAGAAAGAGAACCACATAACAAAAAACGTATATTTTGAGTGTATTTCATATTAATAGGTACCAAAACGAGAAAAAAAAACATGCAAAATACCCTAAAGTTGCAAAAATAAATAAATGAATAAATAAAATATCCAAAAAAGAGTCTTTGGAGTGTTTATGAGGGTGTTAGGCAAAAAAAAAATGGAAAAAAAAACTATAAAGGAAAACAAAATAATATTACCAAAAACGTGTCTCTTAGGTGATTTGGAGTTACTTACGTACTAAAATGCTGAAACCCATGCTAAAAAAAGAAAATATTTATTGAGAAACAGTATACCTTTACCGAAAACGTGTATTTTAAGAGTTTTTGAGCTTGTTACATAGAAAGTGAAAAAAAAAAAATCTATGCAAATATGACGAAAACTAAAAGACATTAGAAGAATAGCGTATTATGGGAGTTTTGAGCTTCTTAGGTACTGAAAGCTAAAACGCATGAATAGCATATCTACATCGAGAAAAAGAACAACATTACCAAAAACGTGTATTTTAATTTTTTATCACATTATTAGGTACCAAAGCGCCAAAATCCATGTAAAGCTCACTATATGGTGAAACGAAACGACAATACCAGAAACATGTCTTCTGAGTGTTTTCTAGTGAATTATGCACGAAAACGCAAAAAAAAAAAAAAAAAAAAAAGTGGAAATCACCCTATATGTGTCTTTTCAGTGTTATTCAACTTTTAAAAACCAAAACGCTAAAACACATGCAAACACTTTAGGGATAAGATAATATTATTACGAAAAACAAGTTTTTTTGTGCTTTTTACATGGAAAAACGGAAAATGCAGGCAATGTACCTTATTTGGGGAAATGGAAGGACATTACCAGAGACGTCTTAGGTACCAAAGCTTCTTAGATACCAAAACACTAAAACGCATGAATAGAACTCTATATAAAGAAACAGAATAACATTATTATTATTATTATTATTATTTTCAGCGTATTTTACATGGTTAGGTACCAAAACGCCAAAATGTAACCAAAGCGTCTTACATGGCGAATAGAAACGACATTTCTTGAAATGTGTCTTTTGAGTATTAGGCACCAAAATGCTCTAAAGCATGGAAAAAAAATTTGCAAAAAACGTTTTTTGAGTGTTCTTGAGCTACTTCTGTACAAAAATGTTAAAATTCTTTCAAAAACACTCTTTATGGAGAAAGATAATAACGTACGAAAGAAGCAGGAAACACTCATAATACTTGTTTTTGATAAAACAAGTAATATGAGTGTTTTCAGCTTCTTTCATACGAAAACGCAAAAAAAAAAAATGCATGAAAAGTATCCAATATAGGGAAACGAAAAGACATTACGAGAATTGTGCATTTTAAGTGTATTTGAAATTTTTAGGTACTAAAACTCGAAAGGGTATGAATAGTATTCTATATGTAGAATAAGAACATAACGAAAAATATATATTTCGAGTATTTTCATAATATTAGGTATCAAAACGCCAAAAAAGCATATGGAGAAACGAACCTGCATTACCAGAAAAAAATGTCTTTTCAGTATTTTTTTTTTATAGGGTCAAAACTCTAAAATACATCGAAATAACCCGATATTGGGACACAAAAGAACATTGTAACAAACGCGTATTATAAGTATTCCTAAGCTTAACAAGTAAACAATATACGTTTCTTGTAATATCTTTTCATTTCTTAAATACGGCACTTTCCATGCATTTTGGTATTTTAGTACCTAACAAACTCAAAACATTGAAAATTCCCTTTTTTCGTTAATGTTCTTTTTGTTTCTCTATAAACGGCTTTTGCAGGCTTTTTAGCGTTTTGAAAACTGAAAAGGACATTTTTTTTTTCGTAATGTTCTTTTATATCCCAGTATAGGGTGCTTTCTATGTATTTTACCGTTTTGGGGTTTAAAAAAAATGGAATATATGAATTACAGTTTATAAGAAAAAAAGAGCAACATTCCCCAAACCGTCTATTTTGAGTGCTTTTTACATTGTTAATTACCAAAACGCTTAAGTGCATCCGAAGCACCCAACATGGTGAAAGAAAAGCACATTGCGAGAAACGTGTATTGTTAATGTTTTTTGAGATTTTTGGAGTTTTGGTACGAAACGCGGTGAAATTACTCAAAATACACACTTTTAGTAATTTTCTTTTTGTACATATAGAATGTTATTCATGTCTTTTAGCGTTTTGGTAACTAAGAAGCTCATTGTTTCTCTATATTGAGAAAGAGAAGAACGTTACTATAAACGTTTATTTTGACTGTTAGGTTCCAAAACGCCAAGATAAATACAAATTACTCTACATGGTGAACAAAAAAAATGACTAGAAACGAGCCGTTTGACTATTTTTCAACGTTTTAAGCACCAAAATGTTAAAAATTATGGAATTCACCCTACATGAGAATAGAATGCAAAACAACATTACCGAAAACGTGTCTTTGGAGTGTTTAGGAGCTTTTTACGTACCAAAACGCTAAAAAGCATGCAAGACCTACCTATTACCAAAAATGTGTATTTTGAGTATTTTATGGTTTCCTAAGGAACAGAAACATGAAAATGCATGCAAAGTACTTTATATGATTAAATATATATATATATATATATATATATATATATATATATATATATATATATATATATATATATATATATATATATATATATATATATATATATATATATATATATATATATATATATATATATATATATATATATATATATATATATATATATATATATATATATATATATATATATATTGTGAGAAAAGTGCATTATATAAGTGTTTTTTTAGATTCTTAGGTACCAAAATCATAAAGCGTGTGAACAACATTCATATATGGGGAAACAGAACATTTCGAAAAACGTGTATTTCATATCGTTAGATACCAAAACAACAAATTACATGGAAAGAACTCTATATGAAGAAACGAAATGTCAGAAAATGAAATGTCAGAAACATATCTTTTGCGTGTTTTTCAGCGTGTTAAGCACCAAAACGCTGATAAGCATGGAAAGCATTCTATAAGGAAATACAAATCAACATTAAGAAAAACGTGCCATTAAGAAAAACACGCTCAAACACATGCAAAATATTCCTTATGAATAAATAGAATGAATAACATTACAAAAATCGTGGATTTTCGGTGTTTTTTTTACTTTTTTTTCATAGAATAAGGCTAAAATGCATGCAAAATACTCTGTATTGGGAAATAAAACGATATTACAAGAAACGTGTATAATGAATGTTTCTGACCTTCTTCGGTCCCAAAACTCTAAAACTCTTTAAAAAGCAGTCTATATGGAGAAACTGATAAACATTACGAAAACGTGTGTTTTTAGTTTTTTCTTCACCTTGTTATGTAAAAATAAAGCATCAAAATGCATACAAAACAACTGATTTGAAGAAACAGAACAATGTTACGTGTATTGTAAGTGTTTGAACTCATTAGGTACCAAAACGGCAAAATCCACGCAAACCACTGTACACTGTACATGGGGAATCTAAAACACTTTATGAGAAAAGTGAAAAATGAGTGTATCTGAGCTTCTTATGTATCAAAACGCAAAAACGCGTAAAAATACTCTATATGAAAAAAAAAACAAAAAAACAGAACATTATAATAAAACGTGTATTTTGTATGTTTTTCACATTGTTAGGTACCAAAAGGCTAAAATGCATGCGAAGAAATATATACAGAGAAACGAAGCGATATTACCAAAACGGTAAAAATCATAGAATACATCATATTTTGGAACAGAAAACAAAATTACCCAAAAAAAATTTTTTGAAGTGTTTTGTATTTTCTACGCACCAAAACACTAGAACTCATTAAAAACACCCATTATGGAGAAACAAAACTTTACAAAAAAAAATCTCATTTTCAGTGTTTTTTTTTTTTAGCTTGTTAGTCAAAGAAACTTTCAGGAACGTGTGTTACGAATGTTATTGATTTTTCTAAATGACAAAAGGCTTAATAGCACTTTTTATATGTAGAAACATAAAAACATTACCAAAAACTTGTTATTCATATTGTTATGTACAAAAAACGCGAAAATTATTATTATGAGTGTTTTTGAGCTCCCGTGGCTACAAAACGCAAAGACACTTCAATAGCACAATATAACACAACATTAACAAATAGGAGCAATTTTTTTTTTTTTTTTTTTTTTTACATTCTTAGATACCAAACTGACAAAATGTATGCAAACCACCCTATATGCGGAAAAGAAACGACATTTCCATAAACGTGTCTTTTGAGTGTTTATGAGCGTGTTATACAGGAAAACACTAAAATACACGGAAATCACTCTATAAGGAAATACCAAATAACATTACGAAAAACATGTTTTTTGAGTGTTTTGAGCTTCTTACGTACCAAAGCGGTAAAACGCATGGAAACACCCTTCATGGAGAAAGAATAACATTACTAAAAACAAGTATTTTGAGTATTTTTAAGGATGTTACGTATAAAAACGACAAAATGCATGAAAGATAACCTGTATTGGGTAACGAATCAATATTACTAGAAGTGCATATTTAGTGCTTTTGAGTTTCTTAGGTACCAAAACGCTAAAACGCATGAATACCACTGTATATGAAAGATAAAACATTATAAAAGAAAAATGTGTATTCTGAGTTATTATTAACATTATTTTGAGTGTTTCACATTCTTAGGTACCAAAACGCCAAAATGCATCCAGGTGAACTGAAACTTCACTTCCAGAAACATGTCTTCTTAACGTCTTTTGGAGCGTGTTCGGCACGTTTCTTTTGACATGTTGTCTTTTTAAGCTACTTACGTACCAAAACGCTAAAACGCATGGAAAATACGCTTTAAAGAGAAACGCATTAACGTTAACAGAAACGTGTATTTTTAGTGTTTATGAGCTTCTTACGTAAAAAAAAAACGCCAAAATGTATACAAAGTATACCACATCGGGAAGCAAAAGAACATTAAACGAGATGTGTATTTTGAGTCTTTTTGAGCTTCTTAGGGAAGAAAACGCTAAGACGAATTAATAGCACTCTATATGGAAAAACAGGAAAAAATACAAAAATGTCTATTTTGAGTGTTTTCTTCACATTCTTTGAAAGCAAAACGACAAAATACATGTAAAGCACACTCTGTGTTGAAATGAAACCACATTACAAGAAACGTATCTTATGAGTGTTTTTGTACATGTTAAACAACAAAAAGTACTTTATATGGGAGAACAAAACATTACCAAAAATTTTCATTTTCAGTGTTTTAAAGTGCTTACCTACGAAAAAGCTTAAACTATGTAAAATACCCATACTAGAGACAAAAAGTAACATCACAAAAATTTTTTGTGTTTTTGAACTTGTTATATACATGAACGCAAAAATGTATGCCTAGTAGGTATAGTATAGGTAAACAAAAGGACATTACTAGAAATGTGTATTAGGAGTGTTTTTGAGCTTGTTAGGTACTAAAAACGCTAAAACGCGTTGGATATCACTCCATATGGACAAACTGAATAACATTATAAAAAACGTGTATTTTGGGTGTTTTTTTTTTACATTGTTAAGGTACCAAAACGGTTAAATGCATGCAAAGTAATCTATTTAAGGAAACGAAGCGAAACGTGTCTTTTTAGGGTTTTGAGCGTTTTAGGCACCAAAACGCTAAAATGCATGGGAAGCACCCTGTTTTCAATACCAAACAACAATACCAAAAAAATGTCTTTTGTGTGTTTTCGAGCTTCTTACGTACCAAAACTCTAAAATTCATGCAAAACACCCATTATTTTGAAAGACAGTAACATTACCAAAAAATAATGTAACCTATATGGTGAAACATAACGAGAAAAGGGTATTATGAATGTTATTGACCTCCTTAAGTAACAAAACGCTCAATAGCATTCTATATGCAGAAAAAGAAGAACACTATCAAAAACGTGTTATGAGTGTTTTTCATATTGTTATGTACGAAAATGCGTAAATTCATGCAAAATATCCTCTATTTAATAACGGAAAGATATTACGAGAAAAGTGTTATGAGTGTTTTTTTCAGCTTAGTGTCCAAAAAGGCAAAAACTCTTTAATTTCATTATATATGGAAATACAGAACATTACCAAAAACGTTTATTTTGAGTGTTTTTTTCGATTGTTAGGTACCAAATTACCAAAAAATCCATGCAAAACACCGTGTATAGGGAAAAGACATGATATCTTTCGAGTATTTTTAAGCATATTATGCACAAAAACGCTAAAATGTATAGAAATCACCCTATATGGGAATACCAAACAACATTAAAGAAAAACGTACATGTTGAGTGTTTCAGCTTCTTACGTACCAAAAACGCACGGAAAATTCCTTTATAATATATATATATATATATATATATATATATATATATATATATATATATATATATATATATATATATATATATATATATATATATATATATATATATATATATATATATATATATATATATATATATATATATATATATATATATATATATATATATATATATATATATATATATATGAAGAAAGAATAATATACCAAAAAAACAAGTATTTAGAGTGTTTCTTTAATTTATTACCCATAAAAACGACAAAATATATGGAAAGTTCCCTATACTGGGTTCCAAAACAACATCACTAGGAATGGGTATTATGGGTGCTTTTTGATCTTCTTAAGTACCAAAACGATAATACGCATGAATAGCATTTTATGTGGAAAAGGAAACAGCATTATCAAAAACATGTATTTTGAGTGTTGTTTCACTTTCTAGGGTTTAAAAACGCCAAAATTCATGTTAATCACCCTTTATTCGGATTTGAAAATCCATTTCCAGGAATATGTCTTTTGAGTGTCTTTTGATACTTGTTAGGCACGAAAACACTAAAACGCACGGAAAACACATCTTATAAAAAAAAAAAACAAGTCTTTGGAGACGCTAAACAGCATACAAAAATAATATAGATAAAAACATTAACAAAAAAGTGTATTTTCAACGTTTTTAAGCTTGTTACGTACATAACCGCAAATATGTATTGAAAGTACACAACATCGGTAAACAATAGAACATTACAAAAGACGTATATTTTGAATATTTTTTGAGCTTCTTAGTTACCAAAAACGCTAAAATGCATGACTGGAAAAACGAAACATTACAAAAAATTTGTATTTTGTGTTTTCATAATGTTAGACATCAAAATGCCAAAATGTACGCAAACCAACCTCTACGGTGAAATTAATGGAATTTTCAAGAAACGTATCATATGAGTGTTTTTCTCCATGTTTGACAACAAAACGCTAAAAAGCATCGAAAGCACCCTATATATGAAAACAAAACATTACCAAAAAAAAGTACTCTATGTGTGTATTTGAAGTACTTACCTACCCAAAATGCTTAAACTCATGCCAAACCCCCTTTATTCAGACACAGGGTAACATTGCTAGAAACAAGTATTATGAGTGTTTTTAAAGTTGTTACATAAATAAACGCCAAAATGCATGCAAAGTAATTTATATGGGAATAAGTAAGGACATTACGAAAAACGTTTATAAGGAGAGTTTTTTTTAGCATTTTAGGTACCAAAAAACGTGAAAACGCGTTAAATAGCATGATATGAAGAAGCAGAAAAAAAAAAAATTGAGTGTATTGAAGTATTTGAGTGTACCAAAACGCCAAAATGCATGCAATGTACCCTGTATTGGGAAACGAAACGATATTACAAGAAACGAGTGCTTCTAATCTTCTTCGGTCCCAAAGCTCTAAAATGCGTTAAAAACACTCTATATGGAGAAACAGATCAACATTACGAAAAAAGTGTGTTTTCAGTGTTTTACACTTGTTAGGTAACAAAACGCCAAAATGCATACAAATCAAGTGATCCGAGAAATAGAACAATGTTACCAAAAGCGTGTATTGTGTGTTTGAACTGGTTAGATGATAAAACGCCAAAATGCATGTACATGGGGAATCTAAAAGACATTATGAGAAAACTGTATAATGAGTGTTTCTAAACTTCTTTTTGTATCAAAACACAAAAAAAAAAACGCGTGAAATACTCCATATGGAAAAAAAAAAAAAAAAAAGAACATTAAAATAAAACGTATTTTGTGTTTTTTCACAGTTAGGTACCAAATCGCTAAAATGCATGAGAAGCACTCTATATGAGAAAACGAAATGACATTACCAGAAACAATTCGTTTTAGAGTTTTTGAGGGTTTTAGGCACCAAAACGTTGAAAAACATGGAAAACTCTATACTGTATTTTGGAATTCGAAACAAAATTACCAAAAAATGAGTCTTTTGTGTGTTTTTTTAGCTTTTTTTAAGTACCAAAACACTAAAATACATTCAAAACTCCTTTTAAGGAAAAACAAAAGAACATTACCAAAAACGTCACTTTTCATTGTTTTCAAGGTAGTTACGTACCAAGACGCTCAAATGCATGCAAACACTCTTTATGGAGACACATAATGAGAAAACGAAAGGATATTACGAGAAACGTGTATTTGGAATGTTCTTGAGCATCATCTTAATAGCACTCTATATGGAGGAACAGAAAATCATGAACAAAAACGTGTATTTTGAGTTTTTTTTTTTTTTACTTTTTTAGGTACCAAAATGCCAAAATACATGCAAAGTTTCATATATGGGAAAACTAAAAAGACATTACAAGAAACGTATTTTTTGAGTGTTTTATGCATGTTAGACAACAAAACGAAAAAAAAATCATGAAAAGCACTCTATATGGGAAAACAAAAAACGTGTTTTTTGAGTGTTTTTTAGCTACTTACGTACAAAAACGGAAAAACACATTCAAAACATTCTTTATGGAGTAAAAACTAACATTACCAAAAACAAAAATTTTAAGTATTTTGTGATTATGTACAAAAATGTCAAAAAAAGATGCAAAATACTCAATAAGGGGAAATAAAAAGAAACTTTTTAAAACGTGATTTATGTATGTGTTTGAGCTTCTTAAGTACTAAAACGCTGAGAAGCATGAATAGGTCTTTATATAGAAAAACAGAACATTACCAAAAATATGCATTTTGATTGTATTTCACATTGTTAGGTGACATAACGCCAAAATTCATGCAAAGCACCCTATATAAGGAAACAAAAATACATTACGAAAAATGAGTTTTATAAGTGTTTTTCAGTTTCTTAATTATCAAGACTCAAACTTGTAAATAGCATTATATCAAGAAACGGAAAAACATTACGAAAAAACTTGTATTTTGAGTGAATTTCACATTGTTAGTTACTATATCGCTAAAATGAATGCAATTTACCCTATATTGGAAAACAAAAAGTGATTAAGAGAATCGTATATAATGAGTGTTTTTTTTTTTTTTTTGTTTCTTAGGTACCAAAAAGCTAAAAGGCATGAATATATAGAGAAACATTACAATATTAACAAAAACGTGTGTCCTGAGTGTATTTCAAATATTCATAAAGCACTCTATACAGTAAAAGAAAACATCATGAAAAAAGTAGCTTTTTTTTTGTTTTATATAGCAATTTACGTACCAAAGCCCTAAAACACATGCAAAATGCCTTTTATGGAAAAAGACAATAATATTACCTAAAAGAAGTATTTTGAATGTTTTTGAACTTTTTTACGTATAAAAGGCAAGGCATGGAAAGTACCTTATACTGGAAAACGAAAGGACATTACGAGAAAGGAGTATGTATGATATTACGAGAAAGGTGTTGAGTGTTTTTCATCTTAGCTACCAGAACGATAAAACTCATGAATATCACTCAATATCGAGAAACAGAACACTACCAAAAACGTGTATCTTAAGTGTATTTCACATTGCTTGGTAGGAAAACTAAAAAATGCTTTTAAATCTGTTTCATTTTGGAAAACGAAACGAAATTGCTAGAAACATGTCTTTTTTTTTTTTTTTTTTACGTGTTTGGCACTAAAACGTAATAAAAAAAAAATAAAAAAAAAACATTGACATCATCCTGTACGAGAATAGAAAACTACCAAAAACGTTTTATTTGAGTGTTTTTGATCTTCTAACTTACCAAAACCCTAAAACGCTTGCAAAGCACATTTTATGCAAAAACAGAATAACAATGCTAATGAAGAGAAACGCCATAATGTATGCAAAGTACCCTTTATAAGGACACAAAAATATATTTCGAAAGCGTATATTATGAGTGTTCTTGAGCGTTTTGTGTATCATATCACTAAAATGCATGAAAAAGAATTCTATATATAAGAAAACATTACCAAAAACGTGTAATTTGAGTGTATTTTACATTGGTAGGTACTTAAACTTGAAAATGACTCCGAACAGAAAATAAATAAATAAATGAATAAATAAAAACCCTCTTCCAGGAGAAACACAATAACATTATCTAAAACAAGTATTTAGCGTGTATTTGAATGTCCAAAAACACCAAAATGCATTGAGAGTATATTTCTAAACAATAGGACTTTACGAGAAACATGTAATAGGAGTGTTTTTGAACTTCTTAGGTACAAATACGCTAAAACTTATGAATAGCATTCTATACGGAGAAACAGAACAACATTACAAAAAAATGTGTATTTTAATGTCTATTACATAAGTAATAACTTGAAAATGCCTCTAAAGCCTCTATATGGAGAAACGAAACGAAATTACGAGAAACGTGTCTTTTATTTATTTTTCTTTATTTGCCTCTTAGGCACTAAAACGCTAAACAGCATGGAAATCAATCTTTTTGAGAAAAAAAAAATACAAAAAATCGTCATCTGAGTGTTTTAAACTTCTTACGTAGCGAAACGCTAAAACGTATGGAAAACACCATTTATGAAAAAAAAATATAACATTACGAAAAACAAGGTTTTTAAGCGTTTTTGAGCTTGTTACGTAGAAAAATTATAAAATGCACACAAAGTATTCTATGAAGGGAAACGGAAAGACACTACGAGAAACTTGTGTTTTCTTTTTTTTTTACGTTCTTAGGTACCAAAAACAACAACATAATGTGGGGAAACAGAACAACATTAACAAAAATGTGCATTTTTAGTGTTTTTACCTAAAACGTTAAATGCCTGCAAAGCCTTTGACACAAGGAAATGAAACGACCTTACAAGAAACATGTCTTTTAAATGTATTAGAACGTGTTAGGCACCAAAGCGTTAAAAAGCATGGAAATCATCTTCTATGGGAATACAAAACAGCAAAAACGCGTGCATTGAATGTTTTTGAACTTCTTACGTACCAAAATGTTAAAACGCATGCAAAATATACGCTATGTAGAAACAGAATAATATTACCAAAAATAAGAATTTTTGAGTTTTTTCAGCTTGTTACGTAGAAAATGCAACAATGCATGCAAAGTACCCTTAATGCGGAAAAGAACACACAATACGAGAATCGTGTATCATGAGGGTTTTTGAGCTTCTTATTTTTCAAAACGTTAAAACACATGAATAGCACTCTATATGGAGAAACAAAATAACATTACCAAAAACGTGTATTTTAAGTGTATTTCACAGTAAGGTACCAAAACGCCAAAATACAAGCTATGCACCCTATATGGGAAAAGAAAACGAAATATCGAGAATTGTGTCTTGAGTGTTTGTGAGTGTGCTCAGCAAAAAAAAACGCTAAAAAAAGAAAAAAAAAACATTTAAAACATCTTATCTGGGAATGGAAAACAGCATGCAAGCATGAAGAGAGGAAAGGTCTCTATGAGAGACTTGTATTAAGTGTTTTCTTTTTTTTTATTTACCTAAACAGTAAAGCGCATGAACAGCACTCTATATAGAAAAACAGAACAACATTACAAAAAAAAAACAAAGTATATTTGGTGTGTATTTCTCATTATTAAGTACCAAAACCCCAAAATACATGCAAAACAACCTATATGATGATAAAAAAAAAAAAAGCCCTATCCAAAAACTAGTCTTTTCATTGTTTATGAGCGTGTTAGGGAAAAAGCATGAAAAGAATCATATATTAGAAAAAAAATATATATTAACAAAAACGTGCGTTTTCAGTGATTTTGAGCTACTTACGTACTAAATCGCTAAAGACAATGCCAAAAAAAAAAAAATATATATATATATATATATATATATATATATATATATATATATATATATATATATATATATATATATATATATATATATATATATATATATATATATATATATATATATATATATATATATATATATATATATATATATATATATATATATATATATATATATATATATATATATATATATATATATATATATATATATATATATATATATATATATATATATATATATACTAACAGTATATTTTTACAAGAAACGTGTATTTTGAGTGTTTTTGGGTTTAAGAAAAATGGCAAAATGCATGCAAAGTATGCAAAGTATGCATGTATGGGGAAACGAGAAGACATTATGAAAATGGTGTATTACGAGAGATTTTAAGTTTCTTTGGTACAAAATGCTAAAACGCGTGAATAATATTCTATATCGATAAAGAGAAAATTATTACTAAAAAACGAGTAATTTGATTGTTTTTTCACATTATTTAGAGCCAAAATGATGAAATCAATGTAAAGCTCACTATACGGGCAAACGAAACGACATTACCAGAAACGTGTATTGTGTGTGTGTGTGTGTGTGTGTGTGTGTGTGTGTGTGTGTGTGTGTGTGTGTTTTAGTGTATGAGGCACCAAAACAATAAAAATCATGAAAATCACTCTATATGGGAACACAAAAAAAGCTTCCAAAAAACGTGTCTTTTCAGTGTTTTTGAACTTATAATGTACCAAAACGCTAAAACGCATGCCTTTTATAGAGAAAGAGAATAACGTCACGAAAAACAAGTGTTTTTAATGTTTTTTTTTTTTTCATGCTTCTTATGAAGAAAAACACAAAATTCAGGAAATCTATTCTATATGGGAAAATGAAAGGACATTACAAAAGACGTGTATTAAGAGCATTTTTTTTTTTTTTTACTTTCTTAGGTGCCAAAACGCTAAAACGCATGAATAGCACTCTGTGTGAAGAAACAAATTAATATTAGTAAAAATGTTTATTTTCAGTGTATTTCACACGGTTAGATATCAAAACACCAATATGCTTGCAAAGCACCTTATATGTCGAAAAGAAACGACATTTCCAGAAACATGTCTTTTTAGTGTTTATAAACGTGTTATGCACAAAACAAACGAAAAGTACTCTATATGGAGAAACAAAGCAACTTTACAAAAAAGTGTTTTTTGAGTGTTTTTTGGGCTAGTTTGTACTAAAACGATAAAACTCTTGCAAAAAGCACTTAATTGAGAGAGATAATACCATTAACAAAAATACGTAGTATGTTTTTTTCAGCTTCTTTTGTTCAAAAGTCGAAAAGAAATACATAGAAAGTTCCCTTATATGGGGAAGACATTACGAGAATTGTGCATTTTGAGCTTCTTTTTTGTGTTTTTTGTGGTCTTTTTGTATGTGTTTTGAGCTTCTTAGGGACCAAGACGCTAAAAAGCATAAATAAAACTATATATGTAGAAAAAAAAACATTACCAAAAAGTTTATTTTCAGTATTTTTCACAATGTTCGATACTAAAACACTAAAATGCATACAAAGCACTTCATATGGAGAAACGAAACTACATTAACAAAAAGGTGTTTTAGGCCCCAAAACGCTAAGATAAATAGAAGGCACCCTATATTGGATACAAAATAATATTACTAAAAATGTTCCTTTTAAATGTTTTGTGTTTTTGAGCTAACGTACCAAAACGCTAAAAACAACTACAAAACACAGTGTATGGAGAAACGAAATAATATTACCAGAGAACGTTTATTTTCAATGTTTTCAGCTAATTACGTACAAAAATATCAAAATCCATGGAAAGTAGCGTATTTCAGAAAAAAAAACGATATTACAAAAAAAAACCGTGTTTTATGTGTTCCTGAGCTTCGTAAATAGCAAAACGCCGAATCGCATTAAAGAGAAAAAGAATAACTTTTTCTAAAAACTGTTTTCAGTGACTTTTACATTGTTAAGTACCAACAAAGTTAAATGCTTGCAAAGCACTCTATATAGGAAAAGGAAAGGACATTATGAAAAACGTGTATTATGAATGTTTTTGAGATTCTTTATGTACCAAAAGTCTAAAACGAGTGAATAGCACTACATATGGAAAAAGAGAACATTACGTATAAAAACGACAAAATGCATGAAAAACCCTATTTGAGGTAATGAAAGAACATTACTAGAAATAAGTATTATTAGTGCTTTGGATCGTCTTAGTTACTAAAACGCTAAAACTCATGAATAATACTCTATCTCAGAAAAGACAACAACATTATCAACTGTTTTTTTACATTCTTAAGTATCAAAACGCATGCAAAGCACCCTCAATTATGAATTTAAATTTCATTTACATAAACATGTCTTTTGAGTGTCCTTTAAAAGCACAAGAACACTAAAAGGAATGGAAAAAACTTAATATGGGAAAAAAAAATACGAAAATGTGTGTTTTGGGTGTTTTTTAACTACTTATGTACCGAAACAATAAAACATTTGCAAAACATCTGTTTATAGAGAAACTATAACAACTTTAACAAAAACGTGCATTTTCTGTGTTTTTCATCTTGTTACAAAACCGCAAATATGTATTGAAAGTACATTTCATCGGGAAACGAAAGAACATTACGAGAGGCGTGTATTTTTAGTGTTTTTGAGTTTCTTAGGTAACAAAACGCTGAAACGCATGAAAAACACTTTATGTGGAAGAACAGAATAGCAATACAATAAATGAAACGGGGGAAAATTTGGGAAACGAAAAGACATTTTAGGAGTATTTTTGAGTTTCTTAGGTGCCAAAATATGAAGAAACAACAATATTACCAAAAACGTGTATTTTGAGTGTTTTTTTACACTGTTAAGTATCAAAACGCCAAAATGCATGCATTGTACCCTATATGGGAAAAAACAAAACACCATTTAAAGAAACGTATCTTTTGAGTATTTTGTGCATGTTAGACAACAAAACTCTAAAAAGCTAGGAAAGCACTCTATATTGAAAAAACAAAAACGAGTCTTTAGAAATATTTGGAGCTATATACATGCCAAAATGCAAAAACGCACGCAAAACACCCTTTATGTTTTTGTTACCAAAAAACTTTTTTTTTTTCATTGTCTTTGAACATGTTACTTCCATAAACACAAAAAATGAATGTAAAGCAACCTGTATGGAAAGAGAAAAAGACATTACGTGAAACGTGTATTAAGAATATCTTTGAGCTTCTCAAGTACCAAAACGCTAAGGCGCATGAATAATTCTCTATTTGGAAAAACAAAATAACAGTACCAAAAAAACGTGTAATTTGAGTGTATTTCACACTGTTAGGTACCAAAAAAGCTAAAATGCATGTAGATCACCTTATATGGAGAAAGGAAACATTTTAAGTAACGTGATTGATGAGTGATTATGGACTAAAACGCTAAAACGCAGGCAAAATACCCTTTATGGAGAAAAAGCATAACTTTATCAAAAACGTGTATTTTCAGAGTTTTGAGCTTGTTACGTACAAAAATTCTAAAATGCATGAAAAGTACTCTATATGGGGTAAGAAAATGATATGAAGAGAAACGTACATTATGAGAGTTATTTTCTTAGGAACCAAAAACGTTAAAATGCATGAATGGCACTATGTATGGCGAAAAAAAATTTATTACCAAAGACGTATTTTGAGTTTTATTCCCATTGTTAGGCACCAAACGCCAAAATGCATGCAAATGTGGGGAAAGGAAATGACATTAACAGAACCGTGTCTTTTGAGAGTTTTTCAACGTGTTAGGCACAATAAACGTTAAAAAGCATGGATATCACCTCGTTTGGAAAAATAAAACATCAGCAAAAATGTGTCTTTTGACTGTTTTTGAACCACTTATGTATCAAAAACGCATGCAAAACATCTTTTATAGAGAAACATAATAGCATAACTTAAAACAAGTATTTTGGGTGTTTTTCACTTTGTTAGGTACCAAACAGCCAAAAAGCATACAAAACATCTTATATTGGGAAAAAACGAGATTTCCAGAAACATTACTTTTGAGTGTTTATGACCGCGCTAGGAACCAAAATACTAAAAAGCATGGAAAACACCTTATAAGTAAAACAGAAACAAGTTAAAAAAAAAAAAAATCTCGTTTTAGTGTTTTGACCTACTTACTAAAACACTAAAACGTATGTAAAACGCCCTTCATGGAAAAAGTATATTTCTATTAAAAACGTGTATTTGGGGTGTTTTTGAGTTTTTTGGGGGGTTCTTAGGTATCAAAATCATAAAACGCATGAATAGCACTCTATATGGAGAAACAGAACGACATTACCAAAAACGTGCATTTTGAGTATTTTTTTTATATTGTTAGGTATCAAAACCTCAAAATGCATGCAATATCTTCTATATAGGGAAACAAAACGACATTACCAAAACCCTGTCTTTTAAGTGTTCTTGATCTTGTATGACACTAAAACACTAAATAGAATTAAAATCACCCTATTTGTGAATACAAAAACAACATTACAAAAACCGTCTTTTGAGTGTCTTTGAACTTCATACTCACCAAAACTCTGAAACGCTTGCAAAACACACTTTATTGAAAAACAGAATAACATGACCAATATCAACTATTTTCCGGTGTTTTTGAGCTGCTTACGTAAAAAAACGCCAAAATACATGAGTTGTACCCTATATTAAGAGACGAAATGACATGAGAAACGTGTATTATGATTGATTTTGAGCTTTTTTGGTACCAAACGCAAAAACGCAATAATATCCTTCTATACGAAGAAACAACAACGTTCCCAAACGTGTAAATTGAGTGTTTTCACATTAATAGGTACTCACATTGTTAGCCCTTTTCATGAGGAAACTAAATGGCATACAAGAAAAGTATATTTTGATTTTTTTTTTCTACAGGTTGCACACGAAAATGTTAAAAAAAAAGCATAGAAAGCACCCTATTTACGAATAGAAAACATTATCGAAAACGTGTGTTTTGAGTGTTTTTCACCTAACATACGAAAAGGCTAAAACGCATGTAAAAACACCTTTTATGTAGATAGAATAATATTACCAAAAACAAGGATTTTAAATGTTTTTGAGCTTATTACGCACAAAAAACGCAAAAAAAGCATTCAAAGTATTCAATATGGGGAAACGAAAAGACATTACGAGAAACGTGTATTATGAGTATTTTTATGCTTCTTCGTTATCAAAACTCTAAAACGCATGAATAACACTCTATATGAAAAAGAAAAATACATGAATGGCACTCTATATTTAGAAACAGAACAACATTACCAAAAAACGTGCATTTTGAGTGATTTTCACATTAGTAAATACCAAAAGGCCGAAATTCATGGAGAGCCACGTATATGGGGAAACGGACGAAATCACCAGAAACGTGTTTTGTTAGTGTTTGTTGATAGTGTTAGGCACAAAAACGTAAAAAAAATCATAGAAATCACCTTATATGGGATTACATTACGAAAAATTTATCTTTTGAGTGTTTTTTATTTTTTATTTATTACCTATCAAAACGCTTGTTAGGATATCAAAGCGATAAAAAGCATGGAAATCACCCTATATGGTAATACAAAGCATTACCAAAAACGTGTCTGTTGAGTGTTTTAGAAATTCTTATGTTCCAAAATGCTAAAACGCATGCAAAAATATTTGTTATGGAGAAATTGAATATTATTACCAAAATCAAGAATTTTAAAATTTTTCAGCTTGTTACGTAGGAAAATTCCAAAAAGCATGCAAACTACCATTAATGCAGAAAAGAATAGACATTACATGAATCGTTTATTATGAGTGTCTTTTTTTCTTTTTGTGCTGAAACACATGAATTGCACTCTATATGGAAAACGGGATAACATTACCAAAAAGTATATTTTGATTTTTTTTTCTACAGCTTACACACGGAAATGTTAAAAAGCATGGAAAGCACCCTATATACGAAAAGAAAACATTACCAAAAATGTGTGTTTTGAGTGTTTTTCACCTTACATACAAAGTATGTAAAAACAGTAGTGTAGTGTACGGTTTTTTACTGTTGGGGACAAAAACGCCAAAATGCATGTCATGCACCTTCTATAGGAAAAGAAAACGTGTCTCCTGAATATATATGAGCGTACAAGGCACCAAAACGCTAAAAAAAAAATAATAATAATAATAATAAAAATAAAAAAATAAAAAATAAATAAATAAGATAAATAAATAAATAAATAAATAAATATTGAAAGTACCTTATATGTAAATAGAAAACAGTATTACGATAAACGTGTCTTTTGAGTGTTTTTTTTTTTCAATTCTTTACGTACCAAAACTCTAAAATGCCTGAAACCACCATTTGTGAATAAAAATAACATTACCGAAAAAAAAGTATTTCCAGTATTTTGGAGATTCTTACGTATGAAAAAAAAAAAAAGCCAATATGCATGTAAAGTGTCCTATATGGCAAAACGAAAGGATATTACGAGGGAATTTTGTTATAAATATTTATCAACTTCACAGGTACCTAAAACCTAAAACGAATGAAGAGCTTTCTATATGGAGAAACAGAACCACATAACAAAAAACGTATATTTTGAGTGTATTTCATATTAATAGGTACCAAAACGAAAAAAAACAAAAAAAACATGCAAAATACCCTAATGGTGCAAAAAAAAAAAAATATCCAGAAACGAGTCTTTGGAGTGTTTATGAGCGTATTAGGAAAAAAAAACATGGAAAAAACCCTATAAAGGAAAACAAAACAATATTACCAAAAACGTGTCTCTTAGGTGATTTGAAGGTGATATTGAGAAACAGTATATCTTTACCGAAAACGTGTATTTTAAGAGTTTTTGAGCTTGTTACATAGAAATAAAAAAAATGCATGCAAATATGACGAAACTAAAAGACATTACGAGAATAGTGTATTATGGGAGTTTTGAGCTTCTTAGGTACTAAAAGCTAAAATGCATGAATAGCATATCTACATCGAGAAAAAGAACAACATCACCAAAAACGTGTATTTTAATTGCTTTTCATATTATTAGGTACCAAAGCGCCAAAATCCATGTAAAGCTCTCTATATGGGGAAACGAAAAGACATTACCAGAAACATGTCTTTTGAGTGTTTTCGAGAGAATTATGGACGAAAACGCAAAAAAAAAGAAGTGGAAATCACTCTTTTCAGTGTTATTGAACTTATAAAAACCAAAACGCTAAAACACATGCAAACACTTTAGGAATAAGATAAAATCATTACGAAAAACAAAAGTTTTTAATGTTTTTTTTTTTTTGTGCTTTTTACATGGAAAAACGGAAAATGCAGGCAATGTACCTTATATGGAGAAATGAAAGGACATTACCAGAGACGTCTTAGGTACCAAAGCTTCTTAGGCACCAAAACACTAAAACGCATGAATAGCACTCTATATAAAGAAACAGAATAACATTAATATAAACGTTTATTTTCAACGTATTTTACATGGTTAGGTACCAAAACGCCAAAATGCATCCAAAGCGTCTTATACGGCAAAAAGAAATGACATTTTAAGAAACGTGTCTTTTGAGTGTTAGGAAAAAAAAAAAAAAAAACTATACAAAAAACGTTTTTTTTTGTGTGTGTGTTCTTGAGCTATATCTGTTCTAAAACGCTGAAATTCTTGCAAAGACACTCTTTATGGAGAAGGAGAATAACGTATGAAAGAAACTGAAAACACTCATAATACTTGTTTTATCAGAAAACAAGTATTATGAGTGTTTTCAGCTTCTTTCGTACAAAAACGCAAAAAAATGCATGGAAAGTATCCAATATAGGGACACGAATAGATATTACGAAAATTGTGCATTTTAAGTGTTTTTGAAATTCTTAGGTTCTAAAACTCTAAAGTGTATGAATATATATGTAGAACACATCCCCAAAAATGTCTATTTTGAGTGTTTTTTACATTTTTAATTACCAAAATGCATAAGTGCATGCGAAGCACCCAACATGGGGAAAGAAAAGCACATTGCGAGAAACGTGTATTGTTAATGTTTTTTGAGATTTTTGGCGTTTTGGTACGAAACGCTATGAAATTACTCAAAATACACATTTTTAGTAATCTTCTTTTTCTACATATAGAATGTTATTCATGTCTTTAAGCGTTTTGGTACCTAAGAAGCTCATTTTTTCTCTATATTGAGAAAGAGAACAACATTACTATCAACGTTTATTTTGAGTGTTAGGTTACAAAACGCCAAGATAAATACAAATTACTCTACGTGGTGAAAAAATAAAATAAAATAAAATAATAATAATAATAATAATAATAACTAAAAAGGTGCCGTTTGATTGTTTTTCAACGTATTAGGCACCAAAATGTTAAAAAGCATGGAAATCACCCTACATGTGAATAGAATGCAAAACAACATTACCGCAAACGTGTCTTTGGAGTGTTTAGGAGTGTTTACCTCCAAAAAGCTAAAAGGCATGCAAAACTTAGCTCTTACCAAAAATGTGTATTTTTGAGTATTTTATAGCTTCGTAAGGAACAGAAACGTGAAAATGCATGATTAAAAAAAATATATTGTGAGAAAAGTGTTTTTTAGATTCTTAGGTACCAAAATCATAAAGCGTGTGAACAACATTCAAATATGGGGAAACAGAACATTTCGAAAAATGTGTTTTTCACATTGTTAGATACCAAAACGACAAATTACATGGAAAAAAAACTCTATATAAAGAAACGAAATGTGAATACCAGAAACGTATCTTTTGCGTGTTTTTGAGCGTGTTAAGCACCAAAATGCTAAAAAGCATAGAAAGCCCTCTATATGGGAATACAAATCAACATTAAGAAAAACGTGCCTTTTGTGTGTTTTTAAGCTTCATCACACACTCAAACATATGCAAAACATTCCTTATGAATAAATAGAATGACATTACAAAAATCGTGGATTTTCAGTGTTTTTTTAACTTTTTACATAGAATAAGAGCAAAATGCATGCAAAATACTCTGTACTGGGAAATGAAATGATATTACAAGAAACGTGTATAATGAATGTTTCTGACCTTCTTCGGTCCCAAAACCCTAAAACTCATTAAAAAGCAGTCTATATGGAGAAACAGATAAATATTACGAAAACCTGTATTTTGATTTTTTTTTTTTTTACCTTGTTAGGTAAAAATGAAGCATCAAAATGCATACAAAACAACTGATTTGAAGAAACAGAAAAATGTTACGTGTATTGTAAGTGTTTGTACATTGGGAATCTAAAACACTTTATGAGAAAAGTGAAAAATTAGTGTTTCTGAGCTTCTTATGTATCAAAACGCAAAAACGCGTAAAAAATACTCTATATGGAAAAAAAAATACAATAAAACGTGTATTTTGTGTGTTTTTCACATTGTTAGGTCCAAAAGGCTAAAATGCATGCGAAGAAATCTATATAGAGAAACGAAACGACATTACCAAAACGGTAAAAAGAATAGAAAGCATCATATTTTGGAATAGAAAACAAAATTACAAAAAAAAAAAAAAAAATCTTTTAAGTGTTTTTGTGTTTTCTTTTTACGCACCAAAACACTAGAACTCATTAAAAACACCCATTATGGAGAAATAAAACATAACAAAAAAAAATCTCATTTTCAGTGTTTTTAGCCTGTTAGTCAAAGAAACGGGAAAATACATGTAAAGTTCCTAGTATATGGTATATGGTGAAAAAAAACGATATTTTCAGGAACGTGTGTTATGAATGTTATTGATTTTCCTAAATGACAAAAAGCTCAATAGCACTCTCTATATCTTCTTCATACGACCTTAATCCCACTGTATTGCAGGGTCAGCCGCTCGAGTTATCCTTCTCCATCTGTTTCTATCCATTGCATCATCTTCTTGCACTCCCAGCTTGTTCATATCACTTCTTATTACGCCTCTCCATTCTCTGTCTCCCAACCCTCCTTCTCCCCCTAACCTCCATCATAATTGCCTTCCTCACTGGTTCATCCTCTTCTCTCCTTATCGCGTGTCTACTAAAATATCTTAGTCGTGCCTCTCTTGCTTTCTCCTTGATATTACATATTCCACACATTCTTTTTAATATCTTCACTTTGTCTCCTTTCTATCAGTGAAATGCCAGCCATCCATCTCAACATCCTCATTTCCGTTCTCTCCAGAATGCCTTCCTCTTTCTTCCTTAAAGACCATGTCTCTGCACCATACAGAAGTACTGGTCTCAACACACTTCTGTATATCTTCATTCTCAGCTTCAATGGTATTTTCTTATCTAAGGTTACTCCACTCACCTCCCTCCATTTTTTCCCATCCAGCTTTTATTCTTTGTCTAACTGCTTTTTCTGTTCCTCCTTCTTCTGCAATTACTGATCCTAGGTATTTGAACTCTCTTGTTTTGCTTCAATCTTATGCCATCCTCTGATGTTACATTTATTTCCTCATAACCTTCTCTGTTGCTTATCATTACCTCTGTCTTTTGTGTGCTCACTTTCATTCCCTTTCTCTCCAGGTTGCCTTTCCAAAACAAATATCTCTCCTGTAACTCTTCCTTCGTATCCGCAATGATGACTAGGTCGTCGGCGAACAGCAACTCCCACAAGTCCTCATTGTCTCTCACATCCATCTTTATTGTGACCAACACTATGAGAAAGAGAAAAGGACTCAAAGCTGATCCCTGATAGAGTCCTACTTCAACTGGGAAGGATTCCATTTCTCCATACCTTGTCTGCACTGTTTTTTTTTTTTTTTTGTTCCCTCATACATCATTTTCACTAGTCTTATCATCTTTTCTGGCACTCCTCTCTTTCTAAAACTACAGTACAATACTTTCCTAGGCACCCTGTCAAACGCCTTCTGCAAGTCCACAAAACACCAATACACCCTTCTGTTTCCTTCTAGATATTTTTCCTGTATCTGTTGCACAATAAATGTTACATCTACAGTGTTCAAGAAAGAACAGAGAAAGAAATGGTCAAAATACACAAAGAGAAAGAGATGGTCAAAATACACAACCACCAATTTTGATAAATTGGTGGTTGTGTATTTTGACCATCTCTTTCAGTCTCCCTTCTATCACTCTCTCTAGTATTTTCAGACTATGCTCCAACAGCTTAATACCTCTGTAGTTTTCACATCTCAATATATCTCCTTTCTGCTTATACAACTTAACCATTCTACTTTCCTTCCAGTCTTCAGGCATTTTATCCGTGCTCGAAATCTTTTCTAACAATGCGTATATCCACTCCACTCCAAACTCTCCCAGTGGTTTAATCATTTCTATTGTTACTTCAAATTTTCCTCCTGCCTTGTTAGCCTTTCCCTTCTTTATGGCTTAATCCACTTCCCTTCTACTTATGTTGGGTATTGGCCCTTCCACTGGTAATGTTTCACTCAGTTCTTCATATTCATTTTCCATGTTTAACAAGTTTGAGAAATATTCCTGCCATCTTTTTATGTCCTCTTCCATCATAAGAATGTCCTTTACTATTGCTACTTCACCAACATCTTTCCTCATTTCATTTCTTACCTTCGCTACTCTGTATATAATCTTCTCTCCGTCTGGTGTATCCAGCCTCTTATAACAATCTCTGTATGTATTACTCTTTGCTCTGGCTACTGCTCTTTTTGCTTGCTTCTTGGCTTGTCTGTAATTTTCTTTAGTGATGTCATTCTCAATGTCTTTCATTTGTTTTAGTGCTAACTTCTTATTATTTATTGCAGCTTGAACCTCATCATTCCACCACCATGTATCTTTCTCTTCTTTTGGTTTCCCACTCGTCTTACCACAAATCACTGTTGCTTTTGTTACTAATATATCTTTCATATCTTCCCACACCTCCTCTGCTGTTTCTGGTAAGCTGCCAGTTCTATGTCTTTCCCTGAACGTTTCTTCAACTTTGTTTCTAAACTCATTCTTCTTTTAACTTTTCAGCTCCCAGACTTTAATCTTCTTTTTTCTTTCTTCTTTCCTTGTCTTCCTTCCACTTTTCATCCTAAAATCTGCTACTAATAATCCATGTTGCGTCACCACTGGTTCTCCAGGTATAACTTTGCAATCCATTACAAGTCGTTTGTCTTCTCTTCTTACCAGGATGTAGTCAATCTGTATCTCATTCTGACCGCTTTTATATGTTATTAGATGGTTTTGTCTCTTCTTGAACCAAGTATTCAATATCATAATTTCTGCTGCTTCTGCCATTTCCAGTAATCGCTCACCTTCTACTTTTCGTCATCCGAAACCCATTCCACCATGGACTCTTTCATATCCATTACCACTTTCTCCTACATGTTAATAGCACTCTCTATATGTAGAAACATAAAAACATTACCAAAAACGTGTATTATTCACATTGTTATGTACAAAAAACGCGAAAATTCATGAAAAGTATCCTATATGGAATAACGAAAAGACGTTACGAGAAAAATGTATTATGAGTGTTTTTGAGCTCCTGAGGCTACAAAACGCAAAAACACTTCAATAGCACAATATAACACGATCTTAGCAAAAAGGAGCATTTTTTGTTTTTTACATTATTAGGTACCAAACTGACAAAATGTATGCAAAGCACCCTATATGGGGAAAAGAAACGACATTTCCATAAACGTGTATTTTGAGTGTTTATGAGCGTGTTATACAGGAAAACACTAAAATGGAAGGAAATTACTCTATGAGGGAATACCAAATAACATTACGAAAAAGATGTTTTATTGAGTGTTTTGAGCTTCTTATGTACTAAAGCGGTAAAACGCATGCAAATACCCTTCATGCATATTTAGTGCTTTTGAGTTTCTTAGGTACCAAAACGCTAAAATGCATGAATACCACTCTATATGGAAGAAAGAATATTATATAAAAAAAAAAAAAAGTGTATTCTGTTATTATTATCATTATTTTGAGTTTTTCACATTCTTAGGTACCAAAACGCCAAAATGCATCCAGTGTACCCTCTGTGGTGAACTGAAACTCCACTTCCAGAACCATGTCTTTTTAATGTCTTTTGGAGCGTGTTCGGCAAGATAGCACTAAAAAGCATTGAAAACACACTTTAAAAAAAAAAAAAAAAATCCTACGTGTCACTAAAAAAAAAAAAAAATCCTACAACGTGTCTTTTGACATGTTGTCTTTTTCTAGCTACTTACGTACCAAAACGCTAAAACACATGGAAAATACGCTTTAAAGAGAAACGCATAAACGTTACCAGAAACGTGTATTTTTAGTGTTTATGAGCTTCTTACGTAAAAAAACGCCAAAATGTACTTAAAGTACATCACATCGGGAAACGAGAGAACATTACGCGGGAAGTGAATTTTTTTTTGAGTACTTTTAAGCTTCTTAGGGAAGAAAACGCTTAAACGAATTAATAGCACTCTATATGTTAAAACAGAAAAAAAAAATACAAAAATGTCTATTTTGAGTTTTTTTCACATTCTTAGAAAGCAAAACGCCAAAATACATGTAAAGCCCCTTCTGTGTTGAAATGAAACCACATTACAAGAAACGTATCGTATGAGTGTTTTTTGTACAAGTTAAACAACAACAAGCATTCTATATGGAAAAAAAAAAACACTACCAAAAATTTTCCTTTTCAGTGTTTTGAGGAGCTTATTTACGAAAAGAACTTAAACTATGGAAAATACCCATAGTTGAGACAAAGTAACATCACAAAATTTTTGAGTGTTTTTCAACTTATGTACATAAACGAAAAAATGCATGCGTAGTACCCTATATAGGTAAACAAAAGGACATTACTAGAAACGTGTATTAGGAGTGTTTTTGAGCTTGTTAAGTACTAAAAACGCAAAAACGCGTTGGATAGCACTCCATATGGACAAACTGAATAACATTATGAAAAAGGTGTATTTTGGGTGTTTTTTTTTACATTATTAAGGTACCAAAACGGTAAAATGCATGCAAAACACTCTATTTAAGGAAACGAAGCGAAATTACCAGAAACGTGTCTTTTAGGGTTATGAGCGTTTTAGGCAACAAAACGCTAAAATGCATGGAAAGCACCCTATTTTCAATACCAAAGAACAATACCAAAAAAGCGTCTTTTGAGTGTTTTCGAGCTTGTTACGTACCAAAACTCTAAAATTCATGCAAAACACCCATTATTTTGAAACAGTAACATTACAAAAAAGTGTATTGTGAGTGTAGGAAGAGAAACGGAAAAATGCATGAAATGTACCCTATATGGTGAAACAACGAGAAACGGGTATTATGAATGTTATTGACCTCCTTAAGTAACAAAACGCTCAATAGCACTCTATATGCAGAAAAGAAGAACACTATAAAAAACGTGTTATGAGTGTTTTTCATATGTACAAAAATGCGTAAATTCATGCAAAATATCCTATTTTTTTAAACTGAAAGATATTACGAAAAAAGTGTGTTATGAGTGTTTTTCAGCTTAGTGTCCAAAATGCAAAAACTTTAATTTCATTATATATGAAAAAACAGAATATTACCAAAAACGTTTATTTTGAGTGTTTTTTTTTTTTTTTTTTGATTGTTAGGTACCAAACTGCCAAAAAAATCCATGCAAAACACCATATATGGGGAAAATAAATGATATTTCCAGATAGATATCTTTGGAGTATTTATAAGCATATTATGCACCAAAACGCTAAAATGTATGGAAATCACCCTATATGGGAATACCAAACAATATAATTAAAAAACGTATATGTTGAGTGTTTCAGCTTCTTACGTACCAAAACGTATATATGTATATATATATATATATATATATATATATATATATATATATATATATATATATATATATATATATATATATATATATATATATATATATATATATATATATATATATATATATATATATATATATATATATATATATATATATATATATATATATATATATTTATTTATTTATTTATTTATATATATATATATATATATATATATATATATATATATATATATATATATATATATATATATATATATATATATATATATATATATATATATATATATATATATATATATATATATATATATATATATATATATATATATATATATATATATATATATATATATATATATATATATATATATATATATATATATATATATATATATATATATATATATATATATATATATATATATATATATATATATATATATATATATATATATATATATATATATATATATATATATATATATATATATATATATATATATATATATATATATATATATATATATATATATATATATATATATATATATATATATATATATATATATATATATATATATATATATATATGAAGAAAGAATAATATTACGAAAAACAATTATTTAGAGTGTTTCTTTAATTCATTACCCATAAAAACGACAAAATGTATGGGAAGTACCGTATACTGGGTTCCAAAACAACATCACTAGGAATGGGCATTATGGGTGCATTTTGATCGTCTTACGTACCAAACGATAATACCCATGAATAGCATTTTATATGGAAAAGGGAACAGCATTATCAAAAACGTGTATTTTGATTGTTTTTTTTTCACTTTCTTAGGTTTAAAAACGCCAAAATTCATGTTAATCACCCTTTATTCGGATATAAAAATCCATTTCCAGGAATATGTCTTTTGAGTGTCTTTTGATGCTTGTTAGGCACGAAAACACTAAAACGCATGGAAAACACTTTATATGAAAAAAAAACGAGTCTTTTGAGAGTTTTTTAGCTACTTACATATCAAAACGCTAAACAGCATGCAAAAAGAATATAAAGAAAAACAATGAAAAAAAAACATGTATTTTCAACGTTTTTAAGCTTGTTACGTACAAAACCGCAAATATGTATTGAAAGTACACAACATCGGTAAACAATAGGACATTACAAAAGACGTATATTTTGAATGTTTTTGAGCTTCTTAGTTACCAAAACGCTAAAATGCATGAATGAAAAAACGAAACATTACAAAAAATTAGTATTTTGTGTGTTTTCACAATGTTAGACATCAAAATGCCAAAATGTACGCAAAGCAACTTCTACGGTGAAATTAATCGAATTTTCAAGAAACGTATCATATGAGTGTTTTTCTCCATGTTTGACAACAAAACGCTAAAAAGCATCGAAAGCACCCTATATATGAAAACAAAACATTACCAAAAATAAGTTCCCTTTGTATGTATTTGAGGTACTTACCTACCAAAATGCTTAAACTCATGCCAAACTCCCTTTATTTAGGTATCATTACAAGAAACAAGTATTATGAGTGTTTTTAAGCTTATTACATAAATAAACACTAAAATGCATGCAAAGTCCTCTATATGGGAATAAGTAAGGACATTACGAAAAACGTTTATAAGGAGCGTTTTCGAGCATTTTAGGAACCAAAAAACGCGAAAACACGTTAAATAGCAAGATATGGAGAAGCAGAACAAAAACAAAAAAAATTCAGTGTATTGTGGTATTTGAGTATACCAAAACGCCAAAATGCATGCAATGTACCTTGTATTGGGAAACTTCTTGTATTGGGCTTCTGATCTTCGGTCCAAAACCTATAAAATGCGTTAAAAGCACTCCATATGGAGAAACAGATCAACATTACGAAAAACGTGTGTTTTCAGTGTTTTACACTTTGTTAGGTAACAAAACGCCAAAATGCATACAAATCAAGTGATCCGAAGAAATAGAACAATGTTACCAAAAGCGTGTATTGTGTGTTTGAACTGGTTAGATACCAAAACGCCAAAATGCATGCAAACCACTGTACATAGGGAATCTAAAAGACATTATGAGAAAAGTGTATAATAAGTGTTTCTGAGCTTCTTTTGTATCAAAACACGAAAACACGTGAAAATACTATATATGGAAAAACAAAAAAAACTGAACATTAAAAAAAAAACGTGTATTTTGTTTTTTACATTGTTAGGTACCAAATCGTTAAAATGCATGGGAAGCAATCTATATAAGAAAACGAAGTGACATTACCAGAAATACATCGTTTTAGTGTTTTGAGGGTTTTAGGCACCAAAACGTTGAAAGACATAGAAAACACTATATTCTGGAATAAGAAACACAATTACCAAAAAGGAGTCTTTTGTGTGTTTGAACTTTTTTAATTACCAAAACGCTAAAACTCATTCAAAACACCTTTTATGGAAAAACAAAGCATTACCAAAAACAAGTATTTTCAGTGTTTTTGAGCTTGTTAGGCAAAGAAACAGGAAAATGCATGTAAAGTATCCCATATAGTGAAACAAAACGATATTTTCAGGAATGTGTCTTATAAATGTTGTTGACCTCCTAAGTAATAAACGCCCAAGAGCACTCTATATGTAGAAACAGAAAAAGAAAACATTACCAAAAACATATGAGTATTATTCACATTGTTATATACAAAAAAGCTGGAAAATTCATGCAAAGTATCATGTATTGGAATAACGAAAGTACGTTACGAAAAAAGTGCATTATGAGTGTTTTTGAACTTCTGAGGCTACAAAACGCATATATATATATATATATATATATATATATATATATATATATATATATATATATATATATATATATATATATATATATATATATATATATATATATATATATATATATATATATATATGAATATATATAAACAAAAGAACATTAAAAAGAAAACGAGTCTTTTGATATTATTTTAGCTTCATACTTACCAAAACGCTAAAACGCACACAAAACACCCTTTATACTGAGTAACATTTATACAGAGCAACAATATCAAAAACATGTATTTTTAGTGTTTTTTTTTTATTATTTTGTTACATAAATAAAAGCAAAAATGCATTCAAAATAAGGCTACTTTGAATGTATTTGTATGGGGAGACGAAAAGTCTTTACGAGAAACGTGTATTTTTAGTGTTTTTCGTCCTTTTAGGTACCAAAACGCTAAAATACATGAATAACATTCTATATGGAGAGACAAAACAACATTACAAAAAACGTGTATTTTGTTTCATATTGTTAGGTTCGAAAACGTGGAATGGATGGAAACCACACTATATGGGGAAAGGAAATGCGATTTCAAGAACAGTGTCTTTTAAGTGTTTATGAGCATTGTATGCACCTAAACAGTAAAAAAGAATGGAAAGGACCCTTTTATGTGTAATGAAAAAAAAAAAATTACTAAAAACGTTTCTTTTCACTTTTTCTGAGCTACTTATGTATCGAAATGCTGAAAGGCATGCAAAGATCCCTTTATTCGGAAACAGAATAAGATTACCAAAATCAAGTATTTTGAGTGTTTTTGCCGTTGTAACGTATAAAAACGCCAAAATGCAACCCATATGGGTAAACCAAAATACATTACGAGAAACGTGTATAATGAGTATTTTGGAGCTTCTTAGGTAACAAGACCCGAAAAGAAGTGAATAGCACTTAATATGGAGAAACAATAACTTGATAAAAAAAAAAAACACGAATTTTGAGTATATTTTACATTGCTGGGTACCATAACGTCAAGAAGCAAGCAATGCACTCTATATGGGGAAAGAATAAGATATTTAAAAAACGTGTCTTTTGAGTGTTTATGAACGCGTTAGGCAACAAAACGCTTAAAAAATATGAGTCACTCAATATGTGAAAGAAAAACCAAAATCGTGTTTTTTCAGTCTTTTGAGCTACTTACATATGAAAGCGCTAACATTGCCGGAAATCCCTATTTATGAGAAAAACACAAAAAACATTACTAAAAACAAGTATTTTGAGTATTTTTGAGCTTGTTACATACAAAAACGTCACAGTGCATAAAAAGTTTCCAATATGAGGAAACGAAGAGACATTACGAGAAACAAGTATTATGAGTGGTTTTGAGATTCATAGGAACTATAACTTAAAAACGCTTGAATAGCACTCTATATGGAAAAATAGAGTAACATTACCAAAAACCTGTATTTTGATTGTTTTTCACTTTATTAGGTACCAAAAAGCAAAAATCCATGCGAACTACCCTGTATGGGATAAGGAAATGACATTTCCAAAAAAACGTGTCTTTTCAGTGTTTATGAGCGTGTTAGGCACGAAAACACTAAAAAGCATGGAAAGCAACTTATATGGGAAAACAAAACAACATTACCTAAACCGTGTCATTTGAGTGTTTCTGAACTTTTCACGTACAAAAACGCTAAAACGCATGGAAAACACCCTTTGTGGAAAAATAGATTATCAAAAAAACAAATCTTTTAAGTATTTCTGAGCTTGTTACATACAATAAAGGCCAAAATGCATGAACAATACCGTATATATTGAAAAGAAAGGGCATAACTAGAGATGGGTATTATGAATGTCTTTCAGTTTGTTAGGTACGAAAATGCTAATACGCATGAATAGCATTCGATATGGACAAAAGAGCATTACCAAAACGTGTTTTTTTTTTAATAGTTTTTCAAATTGTTAGATAATAATAAATGTCAAAATACACATGTATTTTGAGTGTTTTTGAGCTGTTAGACACTAAAACGCTAAAAAGAATGGGATTCCCCCTATATAAAAAAAGAAGAAAAAAAAAAAAATATATATATATATATATATATATATATATATATATATATATATATATATATATATATATATATATATATATATATATATATATATATATATATATATATATATATATATATATATATATATATATATATATATATTACGAAAAACGTACGTTTTGAGTGCTTTTAAATGTTAAAACGCATCCAGATCAAACTTTTTGGAGATAGAGAATAACATAACCCAAATCAACTATTTTAGTTTTTTTTTTTTTTTTTTTTTTCACGAACAAAACGCCGAAATGCAATGAAACGACCCTATATGGTGAAAAGAAAAAAAATACAAGAAACGTGTATTATGAGTGTTTTGAGTTTTTGGTGCTAAACTCGAAAACTTTATATAGAGAAAAAAAAAAACATGAGCAAAACCTTTTAATTTGAGGTTTTCTCGCATTGTTAGGTATCAAAACGGCAAATTGCATAAAAAGTCTCCTATACGGGAAGCGAAACGACATACCAAACAAACAAATTTTCAGTGTTTTTGTGCCTGTTAGGCATCAAATGCAAAAAAAAAAAAAAAAGCATGGAAAGCACCCTATATGTGAATAGAACATAAAATTACCAAAAACGTACAAAAAAAAAAAACGTTTATAACCCTACACTGGGAAACAATAGAATTACCAAAAAAAAATATTTTTTTGTGTTTTCAGCATGTTATGTACAAAAACACCAAAATGTATGGAAAATACATGGGGAAAATATGGGGAAAGGAATTTAGATTATGAGAAACGCTTATTATGAGCGTTTTTTGAGCTTCTTAGGTACCAAACAGCTAAAAATCATCAAAAGCACTCTACATAATAAAAATACAAAAATGTGTATTTTGAGTGTATTTCACATTGATAGGTATCAAAACATCTAAATGCATTCAAAACACCCTATATGGGAAAAGGAAACGACACTTTCAGAAACATATCTTTTGAGTGTTTATGATGTATTAGGCACCAAAACGCTAAAAAAAAAAAACTATGGAAAGCTCCCCATGAAAAGAAAAAGGGAAAAGAGAAAATTAAAAATAACGTGTAAAAGACTCGTTTTTTTTTTGCAATTTTTTTTCTTTTCAGTTTCTTTCCTTCGAAAACGGTAAAATAGAAGCAAAAAAGAAAAAAAAAACTTTATAGAAAAACTGAATAACATTAGCAAAAGAGGTATTTTAAGAGTTTTTGAGTTTGTTACGTAGAAAAATATATGGGGAAATGAAAGAGCATTAGGACATGTATTATGAGTATTTTTTTTTTTAGGTACGAAAATGGTGAAACGCATCAATATATGGAGAAACATAACAACCTTACGAAAAACGTGTATTTTTAGTGTTTTGAGCTACTTACGTAACAAAACGCGAAATGTCAAGGAGAATGCCGTTTATGGAGAATCACAATAACAATACCACAAACAATTATTTTGTTACGTAGAAAAACTCAAAATTCAGGAAATACACCCTATATGGGGAAAAAAAGAACATTACCAGAGACGTGTATTATGACGTGTATTATTACCAAAATGCTAAAATGCATCCAAAGCACACTATAAAGGGTAAAGAAAAGCATTACTATAAATGTTATTTGGTTGTTTGTGTGCGTCTTAGGCACCAAAACGCTAAAAAGCATGAAAATACCCAATATGGAGAAAAAAAAAGTATCGAAAATGTGTTTTTGAGTTTTACGTAACAAAACGCAAAAAAAAAAAAAAAAACATGCAAAATACACCTTGCGGAGAAACAAAATAATATTATGAAAAACGTGTATTTTGTGTCTTTGAGCTTGTTCAGTACGAAAACGCTAAAAATGCAAGCAAAGTACCCGTATGCGAAACGAAACGAGAACAGAAATATGTATTATAAATGTTTTTCAGCTTCGTAAGTACAAAACGCTAAAACGCATGAATAACACTAGATGTGGAGAAACAGACTGACGCTACCAAAAATATCTATTATGAGTGATTACCCCCATGTAAGAAAGGAAAACGGCAAAAAAAAGAAAAACATAGAGAGCACTCTATAAGAAGAATCAGAACACTAATGATGATGATAGGCATAAATATTTTTGGGCTTCCCAGGTAACAAAACTTTAAAGTGCATGTATAGCACCCTTTTTGAGAAAAGAAAACATTACCAAAAATGCTCAGTTTGAGTGCTTTTCAGCTTCTTACGTACAAAAACCGTGAAAAGCATGAAAAAAACGCTATATTGGAAAACAAAACAACTTTATCAAAAACGTTTCTTTTTAGTTTTTTTTTCAGCTTCTTTCGTATGAAAATGCTAAAACACATACAAAACACTTTTTTGGGGGAGAAAAAACATAAAAAAAGCATGTTTTAATTTTTGTTTTTGCTAACTAGTTAATAAAACGCCAAAATGCTTGCAAAGCACCCAAAAAACGTGTTGTTTGTGTTTTTGTGAGCGTATCAGGCACGAAAACACTAAAAAGCATAGAAAACACCCTATATGGGAAAACAAAACATTATCAAAAAGGTGTCGATTGTTTTGAGCTTTTTTTTTTTTACGTACTAAAACGCTTAAACATATATGCAAAACACACTTTACAGTGAAAGAACATTATAAAAAAAAAAACGTGTATTTTGAGTGCCTTCCAGTTTGCTAGGCACCCAAACGCTAAAAATGCATGGAAAGTACCCATTGTGGGAAACGAAAGGATATTAACAGAAACCTGTATTATTAGTGTTTTTTTTTTTTTCCAGCTTCTTAGGTACAAAAGCACTAAAACGCATGAGTAGCCTTCTATATGAAATATATGTATTACGTTGGGGACAAAAAAGGCCAAAAATATACCCTATAAAAAGTGAAAAAGCTCTCAAAAGACACGTTTTTATTGTTTCTTTTCCTATATAGGGTTCATTGCATGTACTTTAGCGTTTTGATACCTTAGAAGCCCAAAAGCAATCATATTACAAGATTTTTAGCATTAGAGATTTGATACCCTATAAAAAGTATCAAATCTACAATGCTAAAAACTTGTAATATGATTGTTTTTTGGCTTCTAAGGAATCAAAATGCTAAAATACATCTAATGAACCTTACATAGGAAAAGAAACAACATTAATAAAAATGTCTTTTCGGTGATTTTTCACTTTCTCACGTACCAAACCGCTAAGAATTATGGAAAAGATGTTATTTTGAAAAAAAAATAAATAAATAAATAAAAATCGTGTCTTTTGTGCTTCTTTTGTACCAAAATTCAGAAGCAGAACATTACCAAAAACGTGTGTTTTCAGAAGTTTTCAGTTTATTGTGTCAGAACGCCAAAATAATTGCAAAGCATATTATATGGGATAAAGAGACATTACCAGAAATGTCTTATTTTTAGTGTTTATGAGGGTATTATGCACCAAAACGCTCAAATGCATGGGAAAACAATACATTATCGAAAAGGTGTCTTTTGAGTGTTTTGAGCTATTTTACGTACTATTTTACGTATTTTACACATGCAAAACTCCCTTTACATTATTATCGTAAACATTATTATCGAAAACGTGTCTTTTGAGTATGTTAGAGGATCTTTACGTACCAAAACGCAAATATACATGCAAAACACCCTTTTACGGAGAAACATAACAGCGGTATGAAAAACGTATTTTGAGTGTCTTTCAACTTATGTATCAAAACGCTAGAGTACCTGGAAAGTACCCATTATGATAAACGAAACGATATTAAGAGAAACGTTTATCAGTGTTTTTCATATTTTATGGTACCAAAACGCTAAAACACATAGAGAGCATGATATATGAAGAAACATCAACCTTACCAAAAATGTGTAATATGAGCGATTAGCACAATGTTAAGCAGGAAAGCAGCAAAATGCATGCAAAGCACCCTACCCTATCAGATAAATCTGAATAATAATGCAAAAAAAAAAAAAAAAAAGTGTAATATGAGTATTTTTTTCGGTTTGCCAGGTACCAAAACGCTAAATTGCATGGAAAACACTTTATATGTGCAAAGCGTCAAAAATACGAAAAAAAAATTGTCTTTTGAGTGCTTTTCAGCTTCTTACTAAAACGCTAAAAATCATAGAAAACACGCAATATTGAAAAGATGACTTCATCAAAACCGTGACTTTTGAGTGTTTTGATCTTACGTACAAAAACGCTAAATCGCATACATAACACACTTTCTAGGGAAACATAACAACATTTAAAAAAAACGTGTGTTTTCAGTGTTTCTGCGCTTGTAACAAAACGCCAAAATTCATTAATCACTCTATATAGAGTAACAACACGACATTAGCAGAAACGTGTCATTTAGGTTTTTATGTGCGTATTAGGCACGAAAACGCTACTAAGCATGCAATATGAAAACAAAACAACTTTATCGAAAACATGTCGCAAAAAGACATGCAAAACACCCATACCGCAGAAACAGAATAATATTATGAAAAACGTTTATTTTTTAACATTGAGCTTGTTGGGTACCAAAACTCTAAAAATGCATGCAGAGTACTCATTATGGAAAACGAAACGATATTAACAGAAACATGTAATATGAAACGTAAAAAAAAAAAAAACCGCTAAAATGTATACAATTATCCTTTCAGGAGAAACAGAACATTATTAAGAAAATCATATGTTTTGAGTGTTTTTCAACCTGTTAGGTACGAAAACGTCAAAATGCATGCAAAGCACCCTATATGGGGTAACAAGATGACATTACTGGAAACGTGTCATTTGGGTGTATTAGGCGCTATTTGGGCTTGTCAGGTACCAAAACGCTAAAATGCATGGGAAGCACCGTATGTGGGAAAAGAAAACACCATTACTAAAATCGTGTCTCAAGTGCTTTTCAGCTTCCTATGCACCAGAACAGTAAAAGCCATGGAAAACGCGCTACACTTGGAAAACAAAACAACTTCATCAAAAGCATATCTGAGTTTTTTTAAGCTTCATGTGTAAAAAAGAAAAAAAAAAGGCAAAAGAGGAAATAAGAGACACTTTCTGGAGAAATAACAATATTTGAGCTTGTTATGTACCAAACATGTATTTTGAGTGTTTTTTTTCAGCTTATTAGCTACCAAAATGCCAAAATGTATGCAAAACACATTTTTTGGGGGTAAGAAGACGACATTATCAGAATCGTTTCATTTGGATGTTTATGCATTTGGCATCAAAACGCTAAAAAAGCATGGAAAACACCATACATGGGAAAAGAAAGGAACATTATAAAAAACATGTCTAATGAGTGTTTTTTTTTTTAGCTTCTTTTCGTACCAAAACGCAAAAAAAAAAAAAAAAAAAAGTATTCAAAACACTCTTTAGCGAGGAACACAACAACATAATGAAAAAGGTGTATATTAAGTGTGTGATCTTGTGATGTGTGATGTGTGATGTGATGAATTATGGGAAAGAGAACGATATTAACAGAAACATATAATGTGAGTTTGTTTTTTTTCGTCTTCTTAGCTACCAAAAGTCTAAAACACATGAACAGCACTTTGTATGGATAAAGATAATTACATTATCAAAAACATGTATCTGTATGCTTTTTGGTGCTTTGGTCCATAACATTGTGGTAATTGCTCATAAAAGCACCAGGGTGCTTTCATGAACAATTACCACAATGTAATGGACATAAACACCAAAAAGCATACAGATCATCCTATAAGAAAAATGAGAATAACATGTAAGATAAGTATTTTTGGGCTTGTTAGGTACCAAAACGCTAAAAAAGAACGGGAAATATACAATATGGGAAAACAGTAAATTATCAAAAACGATAAAGCACATGAATAGCACTCTATATGGAGAAACAGAATAACATTACCAAAAATGTTTTTGATCTTCGGTACTAAAACATTAAAACGCACGAATAGCTCTCTATACCGAGAAAGAGAACGACATTACCAAAAACATGTACTTTGAGTGTATTTCACATTATTAAATACCAAAAACGCTAAAATGCAAAGCACCATATATGAGAAAAGGAAATAAAATTTCCAGAAACGTGTATTTTGAGTTTTCAAAAGACATGTGTCTGGAAATCTTGTTTGCTTTCCCCATATAGGGTTCTTTGCGTGCGTTTTGGCCTTTTTGTACTTAACAATGGGAAATAAACTCACAATTCACGTTATTGGTAATGCAGTCCTGTTTCTCCACAAAAAGTACTATTTATACATTTTCGAGATTTGGTACCTAGTTAGCTCAAAAACACTCGTAATGCACGTTTCTCAAAATGTTCTTTCGTTTCCCCATACTTACCATGGATTTATACTTCTTTTTTTTTTTTACGTAAAAAGCTGAAAAACACTCATGATACTTATTTTTGTTAATGTTATTTTCTTTCTTCAAAAGAGGGAGTCTTATTTTGGGACGTAAGTAGCTCAAAAACGCTCAAAAGATACGTTTTTTGTTTGTTGCTGGAGAAAGCGCCCCTTATAGGGTGCTTTCCATGTTTTTTTTTTTTTCCTTTAGCGTTTTGGTGCATTTTGGCATTTTGGTACATAACAATACACTCAAAATACACGTTTTTGGAAATGTTCTTTTTCTTAATAGAGAGTGGATTTTTATTTATTTATTTTTTTTTTTATAGAATGAAAACTCAAAACACTCATAAAACACGTTTCTCTTAGTCTTTTCGTTTTCCCTCACATCAATTTGCATGCATTTCGGCGTTTTCTACGTAACAAGTTTAAAAACACTCCAAAATAGATATTTTTTGTAAATGTTTTATGTTTTTATTTTGTACCTAAGCAGCTCTAAAAGACTGAAAAGAGACTTTTCGGATATTTTTTTACATATAAAAGGTTTTACATGTTTTTTTTTTTTTTTTTTTTGTTCAGTTTTTGTGCCTAGCACTCTCATAAACACTTAAAAGACACCTTTCTGGAAGTCTCGTTTCTTTTCCCTGTATTGGTGTTTTGGTGCCTATCAACTGAAAACTGAAAATAAACGTTCCTGGTAATATTGTTCTGTTTCTCCAAATTGAGAACTTTTCATGCGTTTTAGTGTTTTGTCACCTAAGAAGAAAAATACTCGTAAAGCATGTTTGTTGTATTAACTTTTCGTTTCACAATATAGGGTCCTTTGTATTCTTTTTGGCGTTTTTTAAAGTAGCAATCTCAAAAAACACCAAAATACTTGTTTTTGGTAATGTTATTCTTTCCCCAATATTGTTTTCCATGCACTTTTAGCATTTTCGTACACACAAAGGACAAATTTTTAGTAATTTCGTTCTTTTTGTTTCTATATAGTGAAGTTTCCTTACTTTTTAGCGTTTTAGTGTTTAACTTGCTCATACACAATAAACAGACACGTTTCTGGAAATCTCGTTTTCTTTCCTCATAAAGGGTGCATTGCATGCTTTTTGGTATTTTTCTAAGTAACAAGATAAAAAAAAAAACACTAATGTAGAATCATGTAAAACATAATACTTGTTTTACGTGGTGTTAATCTGTTTTTTCCATGAAGGGTCATTTTCATGAGGTGTAGCGTTTTGATACCTATAAATAAATAAATAAATAAATAAATAAATAAATAAATAAATATATATATATATATATATATATATATATATATATATATATATATATATATATATATATATATATATATATATATATATATATATATATATATATATATATATATATATATATATATATATATATAAATATATATAAATCATAATACATGTTTCTCGTAATAAACTTTCGTTTACATGGTACTTTCTAAGGACGTTTTGCTACCTATGAAACTCAAAAACACTTATAATACATGTTTCAAGTAATGTCTTTTCGTTTCCCCATAGTCGGTAATTTCCATGCATTTTTTTTTTTACGTAAGAAGCTCAAAAACCCTCGAAACCCTGTTTTTGTTTATTTTATTCTGTTTTTGCATTAAGGGTGTTTTGCACCCTCGGTTTTTCAATAAGTAGCTCAAAAGCATAAAAAATTAAAACAATTTTGAAAATGTTTTCTTTTCTCATGCAGGGTGCTTCCCATGCTTTTTAGTGTTTTGGTGACAGCACGCTTCATAAACACTCAAAAGAGAAGTTTTTTTTTTTTTCTGAGACCTATAGGATGTTTTCATGCGTTTTGGCGTTTTGTTTCCTTACAATGTGAAATACGCTCAAAATACACGTTTTTGGTAATGTTCTGATTCTCCATATAGAGTTTTCGAGTTTAATATATAACAAGCTTAAAAACTCCCAAAATCCTTTTTTTTTTTTTTTTTTTTGTAATGTTATTGGGTTTTCAATACATGGTGTTTTCCATGTGTTTTAGCGTTTTTGTACGTAAGTAGCTGAAAAACACTCAAAAGACATGTTTTTAGTAATGTTTTCTTTTTCGATAGAGGGAGCTTTTGGTGCTTTTTAGCGTTTTTGGTGCTAAACACGCTCATAAGCACTCAAAAGAATCGTTTCTTGAAATGTATTTTTTTCCCATATAGTATTTTTGCATTATATTACCTAACTCAAAATACACGATGTTGGTCGTGTTATTTTTCTCCACATACGAGTAGAGTGCTATTCATACGTTTTAGCGTTTCGGTTACTAAGAAGCTCAGAAATACTCATAATATATGTTTATTTTAATGTTTTCTCGTTTCTCCATTCATAGTACTTTCATGTATTTTGGCGCTTTTGTACGTACAAAGCACAAAAACACTACATATATATTATTTTAGAAATAATTTATTTTCACCATAAAAGGTGTATTGCATCAATTTTAGCGTTTTGGTAAGTATTAAGTTCACAAACACTCAAAAGACACTTTTTTCATAATATTCTTTTGTATTACCATATGCGGCGATTTCCATGCTTTTTAGGGTTTTGATGGCTACAAGGCTGTGAAACACTTAAAAGACACGTTTCTGGTAATGTCAAAGGAAAGCATCCTATATGTGAAAACAAAATAGTATTTTATGAAAATAATATTTTAACCTACTTAGGTACCAAGACGCTAAAAAAAAAAAAAAAAAAACATGCAAAAGTATTTTTCTTTTTTATGGAGAAACATAACTTTATCAAAAACGTATATTTTGAATGTTTTAAGCTTGTTACGTACAGGATTGACAGAATCCATGAAAACCATTCTATATGGGGAAAGGAGAACAAGAAACCTATGTTATGAGAGCTTTTGAGCTTTTTAGTTACCTAAATGGTAAAACGCATGAAAAGCATTCTATATCGAGAAACAACAACATTAACAAAAAAACGCGTATTTTGAATGTTTTCCAATTATTATGTACCAAAACGCCAAAATGCTTGCAAAGCCGACCAAATGAGGAAATAACTTTACGAAAAAACGAGTCTTTTGAATGTTTGTTTTTATCTATATACCAACCGAAATGCTGAAAATCATGTAAAAACACTCTTTATGGAGAAACTTAGTAATAATACAAAAACTAGTTTTTTTTTTTTTTCCAGATTGTTACATACAAAAACGCCAAAATGCATCCAAAGCCTTTTATAGGGGGAAACGAAAAGACATTACGAGAAAAGTGTATTATGGGTGTTTTTGAGCTACAAAGGTACCTAAACAGTGAAACGCATCAATAGGACTATATATGGAGAAACACAATATTATAACCAAAAACGTGTATTTTGAGTATATTTTACAGTTAGGTATCAAAACCATAAAATGCATGCAAAGGACCCTGTATGAGGAAAGGAAACGAGATTTTCAGAAACGTGTCTTTAAAGGGTTTTTATAAGCGTTCTAGGCACCAAAACGATAAAAAAAAAAAAAAATGGAAAGCACCGTATATGGTTAAAGAAAATATTACCAAAAACGTCTCTTTTATATTGTTTTTGATATGTACCAAAGCACTGAAAACAAAGTAAAAAAAAACCTTGAAGAAACATCATAAATTTACTAAAACCTTGTATTTCTAGTGTTTTTGAGCTTATTATGAAGAAAAATGCATGGAAAGCTACTTATAAGGGGAAACAAAACGACATTCCTAGAAACGTCTTTGCGGGTTATGATGCATGTTAGGCACCAAAACGCTAAAAAAAAAAAAAAAAAAAAAAAAAAACATGGAAATCACACTATATGAGAATAAAAAACATTACCGAAAACGTGTCTTTTGACTGTTTTCAGCTTCTTACCTACCAAAACGCTAAAACGTACGTAAAAAGACCCTTTATTAAGAAACAGAATATCACTACAAAAAAAAATAGTATTTTTAGTGTTTTTAAGCATGTTCCGTACAAAATACACTAAAATAAATGCAAAGGACCATAATGGGGAAACAAAAGGGCATTACGAGAGATGTGTTTTATGTTTTCTTGAGTCTCTTAGGTACCAAAATCCTAAAACGCATTAATAACACATTATAACGAGGAACAGAACATTACTAAAAACATATATTTTTTGATTTTTTTTCCAATAATTAAGTACCAAAACGCCAAAATGCATGGAAAACCCAACATTAGGGAAAACAAAATTTACAAAAAAAAAAGACTTTATTGTTTTTGAGCTACTTACGCACCGAAACGCTAAAATACATAAAAAAAAAGACATTTTAAGGAAAAATAGAATAATATTACCTAAAACAACTATTTTGAGTGTTTTTGAGCTTTAGTACAAAAACGCAAAATAAAAGCACGCGAAGGATCTTATATGTGGAAAAGAAAAGGCATTACGAGAAATGTGTATTATAGGTGTTTTTTGAGCTTCTTATGTAACAAACGATAAAAAAGTAACAATACGACTCTATATGGAGAAACATATTATCGTGACCATAAACGTGTATTAGAGTGTATTTCACAGTTAGATACCAAAAAGCCGTAATACATGTAAAACACTCTATACGGGGAAAGGAAACAAGATATCCAGAAATGTGTGTTTTGAGTGATTATGAGCGTTCTAGGCACCAAAACGAGAAGTAGCACGAAAGGCACACTGTATGGGAAAAGAAAACAATGCTACAAAAAATTAACTTTTCATTGTTTTTCACCTATTTATGTACTAAAAGTCTGAAAAGCATGTAAAAATCCCTTTATGGAGAAACAGTATACCTTTATCAAAAACGTGTATTTTCAGATGTTTTGGCCTTCTTATGTAGAAAAATCCCAAAATGCAATGCAAACTACTTTACAAAGGGAAACGAAAACACATTACGAAAAACATATATTATTAGCTTTTTTTAGCTTTTTAGATATCAAAATGCTTAAACTCATAAATATCACAGTATATGGAGAAAAAGAATAGAATAAACAAAAACGTGTATTTTGAGTGTTTACCCATTATAAGGTAGCAAAACGTCAAAATGCATCCAATGCCTCCAATATTGGGAAATGAAATGACATTACCAGAAACGTGTTTTTCGAGCGCTTTTGAGCGTGTTAGGCACCAAAACGCTAAAAAGTATGGAAGTCACTCTGTATCCGAATAAAAAACAATACTGCGAAAAAACATATCTTTTGAGAGATTTGGAACTTATTACCTACCAAAACGAGAAAACTCATGGAAAACACACTTTTTAAGGAAATATAATAACATTACCAAAAAACAAGCATTTAAAAGGTTTTCAGCTTCTTACGTAGAAAATTACCTCAAATACAAAATACTGCATATGGAGGAAAAAAAAAAAAAAGTCATTACGATTGCAATATAAGTGTTCTTCAGCATCTTTGGTAGCAAAATGGGAAGACGCGTTGATACCACTCTATAATTAAAAACAGAACAACATTACCAAAAACATGTAATTTGAGTGTTTTTCACATTATTAGATACCAAGACGACAAAATTCGCAGAAAAAGCCTTTTACATTGAAAAACGAATCGACATTTCAAAAAACGAATCTTTTGCGTGATTTTTTTTTTTGTGCATGTTAAGGAACAAAACGCTAAAAAGCATGGAAAGTGACTTGTATGGAAGTAGAAAACATTACCAAAAACGTGTTTTTAAGTTTTTCTCAGCTGCTTTCCAAAACGCTAAAACGCATACAAAGTGCAGAAACAGAATAATATTACGAGAAACAAGTATTTTGGGTGTTTTTAAGCTTGTTACGTACAAAAACGCCAAAAAAGCATGCAAAGTCCTGAAGTGGAGAAACGAAAAGACATTGCGAGGAACGTGTATTACAAGTATTTTTTTTTTTTTTTTTATTATTCGGTACCAAAACGATAAGACAAACTCTATATGGAGAAACAAAATAACATTATTAAAAACGAGTATTTTCAGTGTACTTCAAATTGTTAGATGCGAAAACGCAAAGATGCAGGTAAACCACTCTATATGGCTAAAAGATTTGACATTACTAGAGACGTGTCTTTGAGTGCTTATGAGCGTGTTAGGAAACAAAATGCTAAAAAGGGAAACAATCCAACATAGTGAAACAAAAACAAGATTAAAAAAAAAAAAAAAGGTAAAGAAAAGACAATACGAGATATGTGTATTATGGGTGTTTTTTTTTCTTATGTACCAAACGATAAAAAATACCAACCAAAATACCAAAATACCAAAATACCAAAAAATACCAAAAACGAAAAAACATTACGAAAAACATGTATTATCAGATTTTTTTTAGCTTTTCAGATATCAAAATGCTTAAACTCAAAAATATCACACTATATGGAGAAAAGAATAAAATAAACAAAAACGTGTATTTTGAGTGTTTACCCATTATAAGGTAGCAAAACGTCAAAATGCATCCAATGCCTCCAATATTGGGAAATGAAATGACATTACCAGAAACGTGTTCTTCGAGCGTTTTTGAGCGTTTTAGGTACCAAAACGCTAAAAAGCATGGAAGTCACCCTGTATCCGAATAAAAAAAAAATATTGCGAAAAACATATCTTTTGAGAGCTTTGGAACTTCTTACGTACCAAAACGAGAAAACGCATGAAAAACCAGGGACCAGAAAAAATAAATAAATAAAAGTGTCTTTTCAGTGTTTTGAATTTATTATATAATGAAATACTAAAACGCATGTAAAACACCATTTATGGGGAAAGAGAATTACTTTAAGAAAATTAAGTGCTTTTAATGTTTTTTGTGCTGTTACGCAGAAAAATGCAAAATTCAAGAAATCTACCCTATATGAGAAAATGAAAGGACATTACAAGAGACGTGTATTATGAGTTTTTTTTTTTTTAGCTTCTTAGATACCAAAATTCTAAAACACATAAATTGCACTATGTATGAAGAAACATAATAACATTATTAAAAATGTTTATTTTCAGTGTATTTCACATAATAAGGTACCAAAGCACCAAAATGCATGCAAAGCACCCTATTTCCCGAAAAGAAGCGACATTCCAGAAACTAGTTTTTAGTGATTATAACCGTGTTAGGCACCAAAACTCACGAAAAGCACCCTATATCGGGAAACAAAACTTTATGAAAAAGGATTTTTTGTGTGTGTGTGTTTTTGAGCTACTTCCGTATTAAGACGATAAAACATTTGCAAAAAAAAAAACCCTTAATGGAGAGAAAGAGAATACCATTACTAAAAATAAGTATTGTGAGTGTCTTTTAACTTGTTTTGTACAAAAAGCGTTTTGAGTGTTTTGTGTTTTTTAGCTGACGTACTAAAACGCTAAAAAGACTGGAAAACACAGTTTATGGAGAAACAAAATAACATTACAAATACGTTTATTTTCAATGTTTTGAGCTAATTATGTACAAAAATACCAAAATCCATGAAAAGTAGCGTATTTCAGAAATAAAACGATATTACAAAAAACGTGTATTATAAATGTTCCTGAGCTTCGTAAGTACCAAATCGCTGAATCGCATGATAGAAAAAAAAAAGAACAACTTTCCTCCCCCCTCAAAAAAAAAAGTCTGTTTTCAGTGCCTTTTACTTTGTTAAGTACCAAAAAGCCTAGTGGTTGTAAAACACCCTGTATCGGAAAAGGTAAGGACATTACGAGAAACGTGTATTATGAGTGTTTTTTGAGGCTCTTAGGTATCAAAACTCTAAACGCCTGAATAGCACTACATATGAAGAAAGAAAATATTACTAAAAACATTTGTTTTGAGTTCTTTTTTTTTCGTTTTTTGTTAGATTGTAAAATGCACAAATAAATACTAATTACTCTATACTGAGAAAAATATAATATGACTAGAAACATGTTTTTTGAGTGTTTTTGAGCATGGTAGGCACCAAAACTGTAAAAAAAAAAAAAAACGGAATACAAAACTTTACCAACAACGTGTCTTTTGAGTGGAAAACTTTCTTATGAAGAAACAGAACAACATTGCAAAAAAAAAGCGTATTTTGAGTATTTTAGCTTCTTAGCAATAGAAATGTCAAAATACATGCAAAACACTTTATATGATGAAACAAAATTATATTATCAGTGTTTTTTTTTTTTTTAGATTTTTAAGCATCAAAAAACGGTGGACAAAATTCAATATGGAAAAACAGAACAGCATTACGAAAAACGTGCATTTTGAGTGTTTTTCACATTGTTAGGTACAAAAAAAGCCAAAATACATGCAAAATACTCAATATGAGTAACCTAAACACATCTTTTGAGTGTATTTGAGCGTTTTAAGCACAAAAACGCTAGAAAGCATGGAAAGCATCTTATATAAGAATATAAATCTTACTCCTTAAGTAGAAAAACGGCAAAATGCATGCAAAGTACCCTATATTGGGAAACGAAACGATATTACCACAAACGTATATAATACGTACTTCTGAGCTTTTTAGGAACTAAAACCTTAAAACGCGTGAAAAGCACTCTATATGGAGAATTTTTAAAACATTACCAAAAATGTGTTTTGAATGTTTTTCAACATCGTGATTTGAAGAAACAGAATAATGTTAAAAAAAAAAAAAGAAACGTGTAGGTATGTTTGACCAAAACGCAAAAATAAATGAAAACCATTCTTTATGGGGAATCGAAAAGGCATTATGAGAAACATGTAAAATGAGTGTTTCTGAGCCTACTATGTACCAAAACGCAAAAAAAAAAAAAAAAAAACACGTGAATAGTATTCTATATAAAGACACATAACATTTAAAAAAAAATGTAATTTGAGTGTTTTCCAAATTGTTAGGTATTAATACAGTAAAATGCATGCATAGCACTCTCTGTGGTGAAATAAAACAATATTACAAGAAATGTATATCATAATTATTTTTTTGCATGTTACACAATAAAACGCGAAAAAGCATGGAAAACACGCTATATTAGAAAACAAAACATTACCAAAAACGTTCCTTTTTAGTCTTTTTGAGGTACTTACCTACCAAAACGCTAAAACGGATGGAAAACACCCTTAATTGAGACATAGAGTAACATTAGCAAAAAACAAGTATTTTGAGTGATTATGAGCCTTTTACTTAGATAAAAACGAAAATGCATGCAAAGCGGCAAAACTATGGCAAAACGAAAAATATTAAAAGAAACGTGTATACGGAGTGTTTTTGAGCTTCTTAGGTACCAAAACGCGAGAATGCGTTGAATAACACTCTATATGAAGAATCATATCAACATTACCAAAAACGTGAATTTTGAGTGTTTTTTTTTACATAGGTAAAAGCTATCCTACCTATGTAAAAAAACATTCAAAGTGCGATATAGAGTGGGATGCACTCTATATCGGGAAACAAAGCGACATTAACAGAAACGTGTATTTTCATTATTTTTAGCGTTTTAGACACCAAAACAATAAAAATGCTTGGAAAGTAACCTATTTTGGACTTGAAAACTACATTACCAAAAAGAAGTCATTTGTGTGTTTTGAACTATTTACGTACCAAAACGCTAAAACTCATGCAAAATTAATGAGAGAAAAAAAAGAATATTGTTAGGTAAAGAATCGGCAAAATGCATGCAATGTACCCTAAATGATGAAACATAACGATATTACCACACACACATGTATTATGAATGTTATTTACCTTAGCTAACGAAACACTGAATAGCAATCTTCAGTATATGAAGTAACAGAATATTACAAAAATCGTGTGTTATGAGTGTTAGTGTTACTGGTATGTACGAAGACGCGAAAATTCACGCAGAGTATCCTATATGTATTAACGAAAGGACACTACAAAAAAAAAAAAAAAAAAAGTATTATGAGTGCTTTTCAGCTTCTTAGGTTCCAAAAAACACACACCAAAAAAAAAAAAAAAAAAACTTATGTGTGTTTATAAGCATGTTATGCACCAAAACGCTAAAAGCATGGATATCACCCTGTATGGGAATACCAAACAACATTACCAAAAACTTATCCTTTGAGTGTTTTTAGCTTCTTACGTACCAAAATACTAAAACGCATGCTAAACACACTTTATGGAAAAAGAATAGCATTACCAGAAACAAGTATTTTGAGTATTTTTTTTTTTTTTTAGCTTAATACGTTAAAATTCATGAAAAGAATTCTATTTGAGGTAATGAAAGAACATTACTAGAAATACGTATTATGAGTGCTTTGTGAGTGTCTGAGGTGTCTTAGGTACCAAAACGCTAAAACACATGAATAACACTCTATCTCGTAAAGAGAACAACATTATCTAAAATATATATTTTTATTTTTTTTCACATTTTTAGGTACCAGAACGCCAAAATGCATGCAAAGCACCTTCACTTCTGAATTGAAATTTCGTTTACAGAAACATGTCTTTTAAGTGTCCTTTGAAGGCATGAGAACACTAAAAAGCATGGAAAATATGAAAAAGTATTTGGAAAAAAAATACCAAAACGTGTTTTTTGAGCGTTTTTAGCTATACGTTCTGAAACGCTAAAGCACTTGCAAATCAGTTTTTATAGTGAAAGAATAATAACTTTAACAAAAAAACGTGCATTTTCGGTTTTTTTCAGCTTGCTACGTACAAAACCGCAAATATGTATTGGAAGTACACTACATCGGGAAACAAAAGAACATTACGATAGACGTTTATTATGAGGAGTTTTGAGCTTAGGTACCAAAATGCATAAAAGGCATTAATAGCACTCTATATGGAGAAACAGGACAACAATACATAAATTGTGTATTTTGTGTTTTTCACATCGTTAGATAACAAAACACCAAAATGCATACAAATCAACCTTTACGGTGAAATGATACATTACAGGAAACGTATGAGTGTTTTTGTGCATGTTTTACAATAAAACCCTATAAAAGTATCGAAAGCACTCGGTATCATAAAACAAAATAATATTGCCAAAAACGTTCCTTTTGAGTGTTTTGAGATACTAACCTAACAAAACACTAAAACGCATGGAAAGACAAAGAGACACAGTGTAACAATATTTTTTTTTTCTGCTTGTTACGTACATAAATGCCAAATGCATGCAAAGTACTCTATATGGGAAAACGAAAGGACATTACGAAAAACGTGTTTTAGGAATTTTTTTTTTTTTTTTGTGCTTCTTAGATACCCAAAAGCAATTTTTTTTTCTTAATAGCACTCCAAATGGAGAAACAACAATATTACCAAAAACGTGTATTTTTAGTTTTTTTTTTTTTTTTTTTTCTTATTTACAGTTATGTACCAAAACACCAAAATGCATGCAATGTGCCCTATATGGGAAAAAGAAACGACATTAAAAGAAATGTGTCTTTTGGGTATTTTTGTGCATGTTAGAGAACAAAACGCTAAAAAGCCTGGAAAGCACCCTATATAGGAAAACAAAACGAGTCTTTTCAATTTATTTGAGCTCCATACGTACCAAAATGGTAAAACGCACGTAAAACACCCTTTTTTTTTTTGGAGACACAGAGTAATATTACAAAAAAAAAAAAGTATTTTCAGTGTTTTTTAACGTGTTACGTACATAAACGCCAAATTGCATGCAAAGCAACCTATTTGGGGAGACAAAAAAACAATACGAAAAACGAATATTATGAATGTTTTTGAGCTTCTCAAGTACCAAAGCGCTAAAACAGATGAATAGCTCTCTATCTGGAGAAATAGAACAACACTACCAAAAAACATGTATTTTGAGTGTATTTCACATTGTTAGGTATCAAAAAGCCAAAATGCATGTAAAGCACCGTATATGGAGAAAGGAAACGACATTTTAATAAACGTTTTTGTTGAATGATTATGGACGTGTTAGGCACGGAAACGCTAAAAAGGACTGAAAGTACCCTATATGGAAAAGCAATACATCATAACCAAATACTTTTCTTTTTTTATTGTTTTTAAGCTACTTACGTACTAAAACGCTAAAACGTGGGCAGTATAACTTTACCAAAAACGTGTATTTTCAGAGTTTTTGAGCTTGTTACGTATAAAAATTCTAAAATACATGGAAAGTACTATATATGGGAGGAAAAAATAATATTAAGAAAAGCGTGTATTATGAGTTATTAAGCTTGGGTACCAAAACGTTAAAAGGCATGAATAGCACTCTGTATGGAGAAAGAAAACATCATTACCAAAGACATGTGTTTTGAGTGTTTTTCCCAGTGTTATCTAACTCTGGGAAAAACACTCAAAACACACGTCTTTGGTAATGATCTTTTCTTTCTCCATACAGAATGCTATTCATGCCTTTTAACCATGCCTTTAACCAAACATGCAAAGCCATCTATATGGGGAAACGAACCGACATTAACAGAAACATGTCTTCTGTGTGTTTTTCTGCGTGTAAACGAATAAACGTTTAACGTTAAAAAGCATAAAAATGACCCTATATGGAAAAATAAAACATTAGCAAAAACGTGTCTTTTGAGTGATTTGAACTACTTACGTACCAAAACGCCAAAACGCATGCAAAACACCTTTTATAGAGAAACAGAAAATATATATACATATATGGTGAAAGGAAATTATCTTTTCAGAAACGTGTCTTTTGAGTGTTTATGGGTGTGTTAGGCAACAAAACGCTACAAAGCATGGAAAGCACCCAATATGGAATAGAAAAACATTACCAAAAAACGTGACATTTCAGTGTGTTTGACTTTTTTTTTTACCAAAAAACGTGACATTTAAGTGTTTTTTTTACTTTATTTCGTACCAAAAAAGCTAAGTCATGCAAAACACGCTTTATAGGGAAATATAATAATATTACCACCCCAAAAAAAAGTTTTGAGTGTTTTTGAGCTTCTTACGTAAAAATAACGTCAAATTCCATGGTAAGTACCTTATATGGGAAAATGGAAATACTTTACGAATAACATGTATCATAAGTGTTTTAAAGCTTTTTAGGCTCCAAAACGCGATAACACATAAATAGCTCTCTATATGGCATGGAAAAAACAGGACATTACCAAAAACGTAATTTTGAGTGTATTTCACATTGTTAGGTACCAAACCGATAAAATGCATACAAAGCACTCTTCATGTGGAAAAGAAGGGAAATTTCAAGAAACGTGTCTTTTGAGTGTTTATCAATGTACTATGCACCAAACGCTAAAAAAAAAAAAAAAAAAAAAAAATGGAAAAAAAGTATGTGAAAAAAATATGTGAAAAAATATTACGAAACATCTATTTTCACTACTTACTAAAACGTTAAAACTCAAGCAAAACAACCTTTATGGAGAAAGATAATAACATTACCAAAAACAAGCATTTTTAGTGTTTTTGAGCAAAGCACCCTATACAGAAAAAAGAAAAAACACTGCAAGAAACATGTATTGTGTCTTTTTGAGCTTCTGAGGTACAAAAAAGTTAAAAAGCATGAATAGAACTTTATATGGAGAAACAGAATAACATTAGCAAAAACGAGCATTTTGTGTATATCGCATTGTTACGTAGCAAAAAGAATTTAAATTCATGCAAAGTACTCTATGGGTTAAAGGGAAAGAAAACGGGATTTCCAGAAACGTGTCTTTTAAATGTTTATGAGCGTGCAAGGCACTAAACCGATAAAAAAGCATGAAAAAGCACCATATATGGGAAAAAAAACGTCTTTCATCAGTTTTTTCAGCTACATACTTACCAAAACGCTGAAACGTATTCAAAAAACCCTTCATGTAGAATCAGAATAACATTACCAAAAACATGTAATTTGTTTTCTGCTTGTTAAGTAGAAAAATGCAAAAATGTATGGAAAATACTCTGTTACGGAAACTAAAAGAAATTACGAGAAACGTATATTGCGAGAGATTTACAGCTTTTTTAGGTACGAAATGCTAAAATAAATGAGTAGCACTCTATACAAAGAAACAGAACAACATTAAGAAAAACCTTAATTTGAGTGTATTTCACATTCTTAGGTGCCAAAGCGCCAATATGTTCGCAAACCACCCAATATGGTAAAGAAAATGAAATTTCTAGAAATGTGTCTTTTGAGTGTTTATGGAAAGCTCGAAAACATTACATAACAAAAAATTCTCATTTTCAGTTTTTTTTAGTTACATTAGTACCAAAACGCAAAAACGTATGCAAAACACATTTTATGGAGAAACAAACATCACGAAAAATAGCTTGTTACGGAGAAGAACGCCGGAATTCATGGAAAGTATCTAAATGGGGAAAAGAAAAGACCATACGAAAGGCAAGTATTATGAATGTTTTTGAGTTTTGATGTACCAATATAGTAAAACGTATGAACAAAACTCTATACGGAGAAAGAGAACTTACCAAAATCGTTTATCTATAGTGTTTTTCACATTGTTACGTACGAAAAATCCAAAATACTTGCAAAAATCTCCTATATGGTGAAACGAAACGAAATTACGAGGAACGTGTCTTTTAAGTGTTATTAAACCTGATAGACACCAAACATTATAAACCATGGAAATCACCCATATGGGAATACTAAACAACAAGTCGAAAAGTATGTTTTATGAATGTTTTCAGCTTCATACGTAATAAAACGCTGAAATGCATGCAAAGCACCTTTTATGAAGACAGAAAATAACATGACCAAAAAAAAAGTATTTTGAGTGTTTTTGAGCTTATTACATAGATAATGTACGCTATATGGGGAAACGAAAAGGCATTTCGAGGAACGTGTATGATAACTGTTTTTGAGCTCCTTACGTACCAAAACGGGAAAACACGCTAATACCACTACCACTAATATGGTGAAACAAAACATTACCAAAAATATGTTAATTTAGTCATTTCACATTGTTAGATACCAAAATACCAGAATTCATATTTATATTAGGAAAGAAAACGATATTATTACAATCGTCTCTCTTGAGTATATATGTGCATATTATCCACCAAAACGTTAAAAAAACATGGAAAATACTCAATTTGGTTATGAAAATATTATCCACAACGTTCCTTTGGGTTTTTTTTTCTTAGCTTCTTGCGTACCAAAACGCTAAAAAGCATGAAAACACCCTTCATGGAGAAACAAAACATTACCAAAAACAAGTGTTTTGAGAGTTTTTGAGCTTGTTACATAGAAAAAACGCAAAGTGCATAAAGAGTACCTTATATGGGGAAACCAAAAGATATTAGGAGAAACGTGTATTGTGAGTGTTTTTTAGCTTCTTGGGTACCAAAACGCGAAAAAGCATGAATAGCACTCTATATGGAGAAAGAGAAAAACATTACCAAAAAACTTGTATTTTGAGAGTATTTCACATTGTTAGGTACTTAAACGCCAAAATTCATGTAAAGCACACAATATGGGAAAGGAGTCGAAATTTGCAGAATTGTGTATTTTGAGTGTTTATGAGCATTTTAGGCTCCAAAAACGCTAAAGAGCATAAAAATCACCCTATACTGGAACACACACACAAAAAAAAAAATGAAAAAAAAACATGTTTTTAAGTGTTCTTACCTACCCAAACACTAAAACATGCAAAACATCCTCTATGGAAAAAAAAAAAAAACAATAACATTACTAAAAAAAAATAGTATTTTGAGTGTTTTTCAATAGATTACATAGAAAACTCGAAAATGCAGGCGTGTGCAAAATGTGTGTTTCTGAGCTTCTTAGATACCAGAAGATGAAAACGCATTAACATATGGAAAAGGAAAACAAAATTACCAAAAACATTACGACGACATTACGAGGAACAGGAATTATGACTATTTTTTGGGGTTCTTAGGTACAAAAAAGCGAAAATGCCTCAATAGCACTCTGTATGGAGAAATAGAACAACTTTACCAATCACGTGTATTTTGAATGTATTTCATATATTTAGGTACTAAATCACCAGAATACACATTATATGGGTAAATGAAACGAAATTTAGAGAAAAGTGTCTTTTGAGTGTTTATGAGCGTGCTAGATACCAAAACGACAAAAAGCATGGAAAACACCCCATATGAGAAAACATAACAATGTCTCTTTAGTGTTTATTACCTACTTACACTTTATTGAGTAACAGTAAAACTTTATCAAAAAAGGTGTATTTTTAGTGGTTTTGACCTTCTGTAGAAAAACGACATAGAGAATGTAAAATTAAATATGGGGAAACGAAAAGACATTATGAGAAACATGTATTATAAAATTATAAAAGAAACAGAAAAACATTAACAAAAACGTGTATTTTGAATGTTTTTCATATTATTATATTGAAAAAAACGCCAAAATGCATGCAAACACTCCTAAATAGGGAAACGAAACGACATTACAAAAAACATGTATTTTTAGTTTTTTTTTTTTTTACGTGTTAGGCACCAAAACGTAAAACAAAAAAAATCATGGAAATCATCTTATTTTGGAATATAAAACAATAGTACGAAAAACTTGTATTTTGTGTGTTTCTGAACTTCTTTCGTACCAAAATTCTAAAACACATGCAAAACACACTATAGAGCAACAGAATAACATTATCGAAAACAAGTATTTTAAGTGTTTTTTTTTAAGATTTTTACGTAGAAAAACGCAAAAACTGCATGCAAAGTACCTTACATGGGTAGACGAAAAGGTATAACTAGAAATGTTTATTATAAATCTATTTAAGCATTTTAGGTTCCAAAATGCAAAAAAGCGTTAATACCACTCTATATGGAGAAACAGAATATTATCAAAAAAGTGTAATTTAAAAGTTTTTATATGATGTTAGGAATTTAATTGCCAAAATGCATGCAAAGCCGCTTATATGGGGAAACGACATTACAAGAAACGTATATTTTTACTTTATGTCCATATTAGGCACAAAAATACTGAAAACCATGGAAAGCATCCTACAATGGAATGGAAAACATTACCAAAAACGTGTCTTTGGAGTGTTTTTCAGTTTCTTACGTAACAAAATGGCAAAAAATAAATAAAAATAAAAGCATACAAAACATTATTCATGGAGAAACAGATTACGAAGAAGCAGTATTTTTATTTTTTTTTTCTAGCTTATGACAGAAAAAAAATGCAGGGTATGTGCACGTACATAGCCTGCATTTTTGCATTTAATGCGAAAAGGAAAAGACATTACGAGAGACACGTATTACGAGTGTTTTTTAGCTTCTTAGATACCAAAATGCTAACAGGCATGAATAGCACTCTATATGGAGAAACAGAATGACATTAGCAAAAATATGCATTATTAGTGTGTTAGGTAGAAAAACGCCAAAATGCATGCAAAAAGAATCCTATATAAGGAAAAGAAACGACATTTCCACAAACGTGTCTTTTGAATGTTTATGAGCGTGTTAGGTACTAAAATGCTGAAAATCAAAGAAAGCACCCTATATGAGAATAGAAAATAACTACCGAAAACGAGTTTTTTCAGTGTTTTTGGGCTTATTACTTAACAAGGCTCTTAAGCATGCAAAACACACTTTACAGAGAAAAGAGAATGGTACCTAAAACAAAAATTTTGAGTGTTTTGAATTTCTTACAGGCAAATAAACAATATAAATTGATGCAAAATAACGTGGAAAAAAAAAGACTAAGAGAAACGTGTATTATGAGTGTTTTTGAGCTTATTACGTACCAAAACACTAAAACGCATGAATATCACTCTATATGGAGAAACAGAACAACAAAATTAAATTTAAAAAAATTGGAGTTTGAGTGCTACACATTGTTAGGTACCATTATGCTAAAAAGCATGCAAAGCACCCTATATCGGTAAAAGAAACATTTCAAGAAAAGGATCTTTCAGTGTTTATAAGCGTGTTAGGCACCAAATCTTTAAGAAACATGGAAACCACCTTATATGAATATACAAAACAACATCACAAAAACTGTGTCTTTTCAGTGTTTTATGAGATTCTTACGTAAGAAAAACCTAAACCACATTAAAAAAAATCTCCTTGTAAAGTAACAGAATAATATTACCAATAACAAGAAGAGTTTTTGAGCTTGTTACGTGCAAAAATTCCACAATGTGAAAAAAATATATAAGGAAAAGAAAAAACATTATGACGATAGTGTATAATGAGTGCTTTTGAGCTTTCTAGTTAACAAAATGCGAAAACGCTTCAATAGCACTTGGTATGGAGAAACAAAACATTACCAAAAACGTTTTTTTTTTTTTTTTTTTGTGTGTTTCACAAAGTTAAGTAAAAAAACGCAAAACTACACACAAAGCACCCTATATGGGTAAATGAAACGTGATTTCTAGAAAAGTATGAAGAAGCATGAAAGGAACTCTATATGAGACAGGAAAACAATATTACCAATTATGCCTCTTTTCAGTGTTTTCAGCTACTTGCATAACAAAACGCTTAAACGCATGGAAAAAAAAAATAATGGAGAAACAGTATAAGTTTACACACCAAAAACCATAGAAAAACACCAAAATGCATGCTAAGTATGGGAAACGAAAAAACATTACGAGAAACGTGAATTATAAAAGTTTTTGAGCTTCTAACGTACAAAATTCTAAAATATATAAATAGTACTTGATATCAAGAAACATAACAACATTAACAAAATCGTGTGTTTTGAGTGTTTTTCACATTACTGAGTTAAAAAACGCCAAAATGCATGCAAACCCTCTTAAAATAGGGAAGCTACATTACCAGAGACATGTGTTTTCTGTGTCTCTAACGTATTAGGCACGAAAACATGGGAATTCCCTTATATGGGAACACAAAACGACATTACGAAAAGCGTATATTTTGTGTCTTTGAGCTTCTTACGTAATAAAACGCTAAAAAAAAACAAAAAAAAACATGGAAAACACACTTTATGTAGTGTTTCTCCATAAAGTGTGTTTTGCATGTTAACTTGATCCAAAACAAATATTTTGAGTGCTTTTGAGATTTTTAAGTAGAAAACGCCAAAATGCATGCAAGGTACACCAATTTGGGGAAACAAAAAGACCTTAGTGGTATTATTAGTGTTTTTGAGCTTCAGAGTACTAAAACGCAGAAAACGAATTAATTTCATTCTATATGGAGAAACAGAACAATATTAACGAAAACATGAAATTTGAGTGTTTTCCACATTGTAAGTTACGAAAAATCCATCTATAGGAAAACAAAGCAACATTTCAAGAAACGTATCCTTTGAGTCTTTTGTGCATGTTACGCATCAAAACTCTAAAAAGAATTGAAAGCAAAATATAATTCAATAGAAAACAACTTAACCAAAAACGTGTCTTTTGAATGTTTCCCAGCTTCTTATGTACCGAAACGCTAAAACTCATGCAAAACAACATTTATGGAGAATAAAATGATCAATAAAGAGTATTTCGAGTGTTTTTAAGCTTCTTACGAAGAAAACCTCCAAAATGCACTTAAGTATATGTTTTACATTATTAGGTACCAAAACACCAAAAATATATGCAAATCATTCTGTATGAGGAAAAGAAACGACATTTCCAGAAACGTGTCTATCGAGTGTTTTTTGAGTTAGTTAATCACAAAACAATAAAAAGTTTGGAAATCACCCTATATGGGAATAGACAACATTATCAAAAACGTCTTTTGAGTGTTTTTTTTTTTTTTTAGGTTCTTACGTGCCAAAACACTTAAACGCTTGTTAAGCACTCTTTATGAAGAAACAAAATAACATTACAAAAAAAAAAAGTATTTTTAGTGTTTTGAGTTTGCTACCCTCAAAAACGAAAAAAATGGATTCAAAGTAGCCTATGTAGAGAAACGAAAATTCATTAGAAGAGACGTGTATTATAAGTATTTTTGAGGTTCTTAGGTATTAAAAGCCTATAATGCATGGACAGCAGTCTATATGGAGAAACAGAACATTAGAAAAATGTATATTTTTAGTGTATTTCACATTATTAATTGCCAAAACGCCAAACTACATGCAAAGCACCCTAGACAAGGAAACAAAACGACATAACCAGCAATATGTCTTTTGAGTGTTTTTGAGCGTGTTAAACACCAAAACACGGAAAAGTATGGCAATTACTTTATATGGAAATACAAAACAATTTGCCTTTTGAGTGTTTTTGAGGTTCTACGCTAAAACGCATAAATAGCATTCAATATGGAGAAACAGTACAACTTTACCAAGAATGTGTATTTTGAGTGTCTTTCACTTTGGTAGGTACCAAAACGCCAAATTGAATGCAAAGCACCCTATATGGGGAAAGAAAACGAGATTTCCAGAAACGTGTCTTTCCCGAAACACTATAACGCATACAAAACAACCTTTATGGAAAAACATAATAACATTATATAAAAAAATATTTTGAGTATTTTGACCTTGTTACATAGAAAAACACGAAAATATATATGTGGTGAAAAGAAAATACATTACGAGATATGTGTATTATGTAACATTATCAAAAACAAGTGTTTTGAGGTTTTTTTTATCTTGTTACGTAGACAAACGCCAAAATGCATGCAAAGTTCCTTATATAGGGAAAGGAAAAAAACGTTACCAGAAATGTGCATTAGTAATGGTTTTGAGCTTCTTTGGTACCAAAACACGAAAAAGCATAAATAGCACTCAATATGGAGAAACAGTACAACTTTACCAAGAATGTGTATTTTTGAGTGTATTTCACTTTGGTAGGTACCAAAACGCCAAATTGAATGGGGAAAGGAATTGAGATTTCCAGAAACGTGTCTTTTTAGTATTTACCTATGTGCTAGGTACTAAAACGTTAAAAAGCATGGAAAGAACGCCATATGAAAAAAAAAAAACTTCTCATTTCAATGTTTTTAGCTACTTACTGAAATGCATGCAAAACACTCTTCTTAGGGGAATACATCATAACATTACCAAAAACGTGTACTTTGAGTGTTTTTCACCTTCTTACATAGGAAAAAGCCAAAATGCATGCAAAGTTCCCTATATGGTTAACGAAAGAACATTGCGAGTAAAGTTTGTTATGGGTACTTTTGAGCTTCTTATCTATCAAAACACTAAGACGTATGAATTTCTCCAGCTGCGAGACGTATGATAAGTTTTTCTTTTCTCTTATTTTCCCATATTGTTCTGATAAACCTGTTTTCTTTTTGGTTTCCTATGAAAAGCTCTTATTTTTTTCTCTGAGCACATTAGAGAACAAGACATTTTTAGGGCTAATTATATTTCTTAGATTTATATACGAAAAATTATGATATATTTACATTTTTTTTTTTTTCGTAATTCCAGCAAATAATCAATGTATCTGCATCAGATATCTTTTTGCATTAATATTTTATTTATTATAAACAGTGAAACACTGGTTTTCACTTAGAAATATAGCGAAATATTATATCATGTGAATGTCCCTAGCTATAATAAGTATATTTTAGTGTCCCCTTAATATATCTCAACTTTATATCTCAATATGGCAGATTTTTCGATATAAAATTTTTCTTCTCTGTTATAATTCCTGGTACACATATATGGGCTACTGCCTCTCATAAAATTATGAGATCTGAACAAAGTCTGCTATCGATTTTTTTGTTTTTGGAATTGAATTCCATTTTTGAAACATTGAAATAACATTTTTTTTTACTTTTAATCGATTTTTTTTAATTATTGTACAAGAAAAAACGATAAAAGACTTTGTTCTCTTATCCTTCCTGATTAAAATAATTTCTGAATTAAAGAAGTTGGTCAATTAATAAGGGAGGATATATGAGCTGAACATAGATAATTTAACAAGGGATTAGCGACCACTCCTTTCACTGTTTTTGAGCTACTAACGTACCAAAACGCAAAATCGCATGCAAAACAAAATTTATAGAGAAATAAAATAACATTATCAAAACGCAAAATCTCGAGGATGGAACTCTACATAGAGAAACAGAACATTACCAAAAACGAGGAGTTTGGGTGTATTTCACATTGTTAGGTAACAAAAACCCAAAATGCATGCAAAGCACCCTATATGTGGAAAAGAAACACTTTAAAAAACGTGTCTTTTAAGTGTTTTTGAGTGTGATATGAACCAAAACGCTAAAACGCATAGATAGCAGTCTATTTGGAAAATCAAAAGATTATAAAAAAAAATTTTCTTTTCAGTGTTTTAGAGAACATACCAAAACGCAAAAATGCATGCAAAGCACCCTTTATGAAGAAATCGAATAACATTACCAAAAATAAGTTTTTGAGTGTTTTTGAGATTGTTACGTATAACATCGCCAGTATGTATGGAAAATACCCTTTACGGGGAATCGAAAAAAAATTACGAGAAACGTTTATTATGAGTGTTTTTTGAGCTTCTTAGGTATCAAAAGTATTAAACGCATGAAAAACACTCAAAGGAAAACATTGCTTGGTACGAAAAGTCCAAAATGCATGCAAAGCCTCCCATTTCGGGGAAAAAAATCGACATCACCAGAAACGTGTTTTTTCAGTGTTTCTGAGCGTGTTAGGCACCAAAACCCTAAAACATACTTTTTAGCGTTCTGATATCACGCTCAAAAACACCCAAAAGACAAGATTGTTTTAAATCTCGTTTCCTTACCTCATATATGGTGCATTTCGGCGTTTTACTGCTAAACAATGCTAAAAACACATTAAAATGCACATTTTTGGTGATGTTATTTTGTTTTGTTTTTCCATTAAGTGTGTTTTGCATGATAATGAGCGTTTTCGTATGTAGCAAGTTCAAAAACACTTGAAAACATGTTTTTCGGTATTTTTCTCCATAAAAGATATATATATATATATATATATATATATATATATATATATATATATATATATATATATATATATATATATATATATATATATATATATATATATATATATATATATATATATATATATATATATATATATATATATATATATATATATATATATATATATATATATATATATATATATATATATATATATATATATATATATATATATATATATATATATATATATATATATATATATATATATATATATATATATATATATATATATATATATATATATATATATATATATATATATATATATATATATATATATATATATATATATATATATATATATATATATATATATATATATATATATATATATATATATATCTTTTATGGAGAAAAATACCAACATTACCAAAAAAACGTGTGTTTTGAGAATTTTTTATCTTATTAGGTACCAAAACGCCGAAATTTATGGAAACCACCCTATATGGGGTAACGAAACGACATTACCAGAAGCGTGTCATATAGGTGTTTTTGAGCGTATGTGACACTAAACGCTAAAAAGCTCGGAAAACATTCTATAAAGAAAAACAAAACACCATCATCAAAGAAGTGTATTTTCAGTGTTTTGAGCTTCTTAAATACCAAAACGATAAAACGCGTCAAAAAAGACATTTTATGGAGAAACAGAAATACATCAGTAAAAAGGTGTGTTTTGAGTTATTTTGAGCTTTTTGGGAATAAATTGAATAAAAATTTATGCAAAGTACCCGACATGGGGAAAAGAAACGATATCAAAATAAATGTTGATTGTGAGTGTTTTTCACCTTATGTACCAAAACGCTAAAAGGAGTGAATAGTACTCTATGTGGAGAAACAGAACAACATTACCCACGTTAGGTACCAAAACGCCAAAATGCATACAAAGCACCCTACATGAAAGAAAGTTAACAAAAGCGTAGTGTTTTTGAGCTTGTTAGGTACCAGAACGTAAAAGTACATGCAAAACTCCTTATATGGGAAAGGTAAAGAACATAATAAAAAACGTGTCTTTTGAATGTTTTGGAGCTTCTTACGCACCAAAACGCTAAAATAATTGCAAAAGACCATTTATGGAGAAGCAGAACAACTTTACCAAATACTAGTGTTTTGAGTGTTTTTTTAAAGTTTGTTAGGTACGAAAACTCCAAAATATATGCAAATAACCATATTAAGAGAAACGTGTATTATGAGGATTTTTCAGCTTCTTTTATATCAAAATGCTAAAACACGTGAATGGCACTGTATAGGAAGAAACAGAACATTATAAAAAACGTGCATTATGAGTGTTTTTCCTCAAGTTAGTTACGAAAACGCCTAAATGTATACCAAGCAACCTATATGAAGAAACAGAACATCACCAAAAAAGTGTATTATGAGTGTATTTGAGATTGTTAGGTACTGAAACGTCAAACTGCATGCAAAGCACCGTATATGGAAAAGAACAATACCAAAAAGCGTATCTTTTGAGTGTCTTTCAGCGTCTTAGGTAACAAAAAGCTAAAACGCCCCTTATGGAGAAACAGAACAACATTACGGAAAACTTGTGTTTTAACTGTTTTCCAGCTTGTTAGTTACACAACGCCAAGATGCATGGAAAACAACCTATTTGTCGTGACAAAACGATATTACCAGGTACGTGTCATTTGGGTGTTTATTTTATTGTATCTGGCAAAAGAAAAACTTTAAAGACATGGAAAACACTCTGTATGGGAAAACAAAACATTACCAAAAGCGTGTCTTTTGAGAGTTTTTGAGTTTCTTAAGTACCACGATTAACAAACTCTTTATGGTGAAAAAAAACAACAACTAATAATAATATTAGCAAAAACGTATGTATTGAGTATTGTTAGGTAAGAAAACGCAGAATTACATGCAAAGTACGCGATATGTGGAAACGAAACAGTATTAACAGAAACGTACATTATAATTATTTTTTTTTAGCTTTTTGGTAACAAAACACTAAAACAATTTTATAGCACTCTATATGAATAAACAGAACAACATTGTCAAAAAACATGTATATTAAATATATAACTTTAACTTGCTAGGTACTAAAACGCCAAAGTGCATGCAAGGCACCTTATATGGGGAAAAAAAATAAAAAAACGTTTACAGAGCATTATATTACCAAGAATATGTATTTTGAGAATTTTGAGCTTATTAGATATCAAACGCCCCAAAATCCATGCAAAGCACCTTATACTGAATAACGAAACAAAATTACCAGAAATGAGTTAACAACTAATACGGGAAAATAATACAATATTAAAAAAAATAAAAAAAAACGTCTTTTAAGTGTTTTTAAGCTTCTAACGTACCAAAATGCTAAAACGCGTCCATAAAAACCCTTTATGGAGAAACAGAACAATATTAGGTGTGTGTTTTGAGTGTTTTTGAGCATGTTAGGTAACAAAACACCAAAATGCAGGCAAAGTCCCCTATATGGAGAAAAGAAACGATATTCATATAAAAGTGTACTATGAGTGTTTCATATGTATCAGAACGCTGAGAGACGTGAATAGCTCTCTATATGGAGAAATAAAACAACATTACTAAAAACGTGTATTGTGACTTTTCACCATGTTAGGCACCAAAACTTCAACATGAAAACAAAGCACCATACATGAAGAAAAAACAACAATATTACCAAAAAAACTTTTTTCTTAGGTGTTATTATGAGCGTTTATTCATTTTATCTACCAGAACGGTCAAATAACACTGTATAAAGAGAAACAGGACATCATAACCAAAAACGTGTATTATGAGTAATTTTCCCTTTTTTCAGGTACCAAAGCGCCAAAATGCATAAGAATCAGCCTATAAGAATAAACATAACATTACCAAAAACGTGTAGTTTGAATGTTTTGTTTCCGGTTATTACGTCATAAAACGCTGAAACATCTTTCAAGGGAAAAAGACACGTTTCCGGTAATGTTGTTTTCTTTTCCCATATAAAGTGACTTGCATGCAATTTCGGGTTTTCGTACCTACAAGTTAAAAAAAAAAAAAAACTCAATATACACGTTTTTTCTTAAAGTTGTTTTCTTTCTCCACATAGAGTGTTATAAACTTGTTTTAGCGTTTTGTTACATATGAAGCTAAAAATACTCATAATACACGTTTCTGTTAATATCGTTATATTAACAGAAACATGTATTACGAGCATTTTTAGGTTTCTTAGGTAACAAGACGCTAAAACAAATGTATAGCACGCTCTATTTGAAAAAAAAAACATGTATATTAAATGTCTTTTAGCTTGTTAGGTACCAAAACCCAAAATTGCATGCAAGCCACCTTATATGTGAAGAGAAAACAACATTACCAAACACGTATCTTTTCAGTATTTTTGAGCTTGTTAGGTACCAAATCGATAAAATGCATACAAAGATCCCTATAAGCTAAAATAATAAAACATTACCAAAAACGAACCAAAACGCCAAAATGCACGCACAGCACCTTATTTGGTGTAACAAAACATTACGACAAACTTGTCTTTTGAGTGTTTTTGAGCATATTAGGCACCAAAACGCTAAACAAGCATGAAAAACACTCTGTAAGGGAAAACAAAACATCATTATTAAAAACGTGTCTTTTGAGTATTTTTGAGCTTTATACGTACCAAAACGCTAATACGCGTGGAAAACACCATTAACGGAGAAACAGAACAACATTACCAAAAACAGATATTTCGAGTGTTTTTCAGCTTGTTAGGTACCAAACACCAAAATACATGTTAATTACCTGATATTTGGAAATGAAAGAATATTAACAAGAAAGTGTATTCTGAGAAGTTTTCAGTTTCTTATGTACCAAAACGCTAAAAGACGTGAATAGCACATATGGAGAAACATAACTATATTGCCATACATTATGAGTGTTTTTCCCACATTAGGTACCAAAAGACCAAAATTCATACAAAGCACCGTCTATGCAGAAAAGAACAACATTACCAGAAACGTATATTATGAGTGTTTTTGTGCTTGTAAGGTACCAGAACCCTTAAGTGCATGCAAGCACTTTTAAGTGTTTTTCAGCATCTTACGTACCAAAATGCTAAAACGCATGCAAAACATCCTTCATAGAGAAACATAACAACATTGTCAAAAGACATTTTTTTTGAGATTTTTGAGCTTGTAAGGTACGAAAACGCCAATATGCATGTAAAGCACCCTATATAGGTAATTAAAACGACATTACCAAAACTTGTCATTTAGGAATTTTTGAGCGTATTTGTCATCAAAAAAATGGAAAACAACTAATAAAAAAAAATAAATAAAAACGTGTTTTTTGAATGTTTTTGATCCTCTTACGTACCAAAACACTAAACAGTGTCCAAATAACACATAATGGAGAAACATAACATTAGCAGAAACTAGTTTTTAGTGTTTCTGAGCTTGTTAAATAACAAAGCGACAAAATAGCATGTAAAGTACCAAATATAGATAAAGGAAACTATTCTAACAGAAATGTCTATTATGATTGCTTTTAAACTTAATAGATAACAAAAACGCAAAAAAAAAAACTTAAATACCTCTTTATATGGAGAAAGAGAACATTAACAAAAATGTGTATTATAAGTGTTTTTCCCAATGTTAAGTACCGAACGCCAAAATGCATACAAATCACGTTATATGAAGAAACAGAACAAGATTACCAAAAACGGTATTGTAAGTGTTTTTAATTTGTTAGGCACCAAAATGCTAAAAAGCTTGGAAAATACTCCATAAGGGAAAACAACATTACCAGAAAGGTGTCTTTTGAGTGTTTTTCAGTTTATTACGTACAAGAACGCTAAATCGAGAGCAAAACACCCTTTATGGGAAACATTACCCAAAACTTGTGATTTGAGCGTTTTCTTGCTTTTTAAATAACAAACGACCTAGTGCAAACCACCCAATATAGGGAAACAAAACGATAGTAAAAAGAAACCTGCATCATGAGTGTTTTCAGCTTCTTACGTAACAGAACACTAAAACACGTGAAAAGCATTATATTTGTAGAAACAAGACAACATTACCAAAAACGTGTGTATTAAGTTTTTTTTTCTTATTTGTTTCCAAAACGCCAAAGTGCATGCAAGGCACTTTATAATGGGAAAGAAAACGGCATTAACAAAAACCTGTCTTTTCAGTGTTTTTGAGCTTGTTAGGTGCCAGCTTCTAACGTACCAAAACTTTAAAGCGCATACAAAACACCTTTTATGGAGAAAAATTTTATGGAGAAAAAAATTTGAGCTTATTAGGTACCAAAACGGCAAAATATATGCTAAGCATATGGGTAACGAAACGACATACCAGAAACGTGTCATTTAGGTGTTTTTGAGCGTATCAGGTACCAAAACGCTAAAATGCATGGAAAAACACTCTATATAAGAAAACAAAACATTATAAAAAACGTGTCTTTTCAGTGTTTTTGAGCTTCTTACTTACCAAAATGGTAAAACGCGTGAAAATGGAGAAACAGAACAGCTTTACCAAAAGTTCTGAGTGTTTTTCAGCTTGTTAGGTAAACCTGATATAAGAAACCGAAACGATATTAACAGAAAGGTGAACTATGAGCCTTTCTTAGCTTCTCATGTACCAATACTCTAAAACAGGTGAATACCACACTACGAGTATATGGAGAAACAAAACATAATAAAAAACGTGTATTATGATTCCTTATCTTCATATTAGATACCAAACATCAAAATGCACACGAAGCACCCTATATGACGAAAAAGAACGTCATTACCAAAAATGTGCATTATGAGTGTTTTTGGGCTTGTTATTTACCAAAACACTAAAGTGCATGCAAAAAACTCTATATGGGAAAAGCAAACAACACATTACGTGTGTTTGTGTTTCTTTTTTTTTTACACACATGGAAAACATCTTTATGGAGAAATAGAACAACAGTACTAAAAACGTGTATTTTTTAGTGTTTTTTCAGGTTTTTACGTACCAAAACGTCAAAATGTATGCAAAGCACCCTCTCTGTGATATCGGAATGACATTACCAAAAACTTGTCATTTGGGTGTTTTTAAGCATAAAAAGCGTGGAAAACACTCTATACGGGGAAACAAAACAACATTATCAAAAGCCTGGCTTCGGGTGTTTTTTGAGCTTTTACTTACCAAAACGCTAAAACGCGTGCAAAACACTCTTCATGAAGAAACAGAACATTACCAAAAAACAGGAGTTTTGAGTGTTTTATTTTTAGCTGGCCAGGTACCAAAAAGATGAAACGATATTAACAAAAAAAAAAGTGTATTATGATTGTTTTTCAGCTTCTTTTGCACCAAAACGATAAAACAAGTGAAAGGCACTCTATATGGCGAAACATAACAACATTGCCAAAAAACGTGTATTATGATTCTTTTTTAACTTATAAGGTACCAAAACGCTAAAGTGCATGCAAAGTACCCTATATTTGAAAAATAAACATTACCAAAAACGTGTCTTTTGAGCGTTTTTTTTTTAGCTTATTTACCAAAACGTTGAAACGCATACAAACATCCTTTATAGATAAACAGAACAGCATTTCCAAAAATGTGTATATTGACTGTTTTGAGATTGTTACATACCAGAACGCCAAAATGCATACATAGTGACGAAACAACATCACCAACAAAGTATCATTTGGGTGTGTTTCAGCGTATCAGTCATCAAAACGCTAAAAAGCATAGAAAACACTCCATATGAGAAAACAAAACAATATTATAAAAAAAAAACGTGTCTTTTGAAATTCTTTGAGCTTATGAACCAAAATGCTAAAACGCGTTCAACACACCTTTTATGGAGAAACAGAACAATATTACCAAAAAAGTGTTATGTGTGTTTTTGACCTCGTTAGGTACCAAAACGACAAAATGAATTCAAAGGAACCGATATGTGGAAACGAAACGATACTAACAGAAACGTGTATTAATAGTGTTTTTCATCTACTTAGGTAATAAAACGCTAAAACAACTGTATAGGATTTTATATGGAGAAACAGATCATTACAAAAAAAAAAAAAAAAAGCGTGTATATTGAGTGTTTTTAACTTGTTAGGTACCAAAACGCCAAAGTTTATATAAGGCAACTTAAATGTGAAAAAAAAACTGCCAAAACGTGACTTTTGAGTGGTTATCAGCTTCTTACGTAGCATAACGCTAAAACGCATTCAAAAACGCTTTTTATTGAGAAACAGAACAGCATTCCCAAAAATTTGTGTTTTGGTCGCTATTCGCATATTAAATTGCGTATGTTCAACTCGTATCTCCATCCTTATTTATTGACCAATTTCTTTAATTCAAAAAGCATTTTAATCAGAAAGGATAGGAAAACAATGTCTGCTATCTTTTTTTTTTTGTACAATGATAAAAGATTTTTTTTGTTCGACGAAAAAGTAAGAAAAATTTTGACATTCAAATATTTGTCCAAAATGAAAATCAACTCCAAACAAAAATTTCGATAGCAGACTTTGTTTGCCTCTCATAGTTTCATAAGCTGCAATAGCCCATATATGTGTAACAAGAATAACAACGAAGGAGATAATCTTTATATGCCAAAATTCGCCGGTTTGAGATACCATGTCATTAAGTTTAAGGGGTTACTATAATTTACCTATTGCATCTAGGGAATTGAAATTTACATGATATATACATCTGGATATGTTCAAAAAGCACACATAGTCTCATTTAATTACTCCAACTGGTTTTCTACATAGGACTAAAGCGATTCATGATTTCACGCTTAATTACCCGGGGGATGAAGGTGGAAGGGGTGGAGATAGAATTTTTTTTTTTATATTTCGCCATATTTCTAAGTAAAAAAAAAGTTTTCGCTGCTTGAAATAAATAAAATATTAATGGAAAAGATATTTGATGCTGATACATTGATTATATGCTAGATTTACGAAAAAAATAGTAAAATTTTTACTTTTCGCAAGAGACATAGTAAGACCTAAAATTTTATGTTCTCTAATGTTGTATGCTGAGAGAGAACCTTTTTTTTATGTTACTGAAGAAAACGGATATATCAGAAAAATATAAGAAAAAAGTGAAAAAAAAAATCAGAAATGTCTCGCGGGTTGTTAAACCGTGGAATTTAATGATGGAAGACCTCATTACATAAGGGGAATTTTTTTTTATCAAAACGTTGCATATATATAAAAAAAAAAATAATGCAGAAATGAGAGGAAAAAAAATTCATGTCCGGATCCTACAACTCCCGTACAATTCAATGTTTTCCAGCTTGTTAGATACGAAATTTCCTAAATGCATACAAAACAACCTATTTCGGATAACGAAACGACAATCCCAGAAACATGTCATATTTATATTTCTAAGCATATAGGCACCAAAACGCTAAAAAGCATGAAAAACACTCTATATGGGAAAACAACATTATCAAAAGCGTGTTTTTTTAGTGTTTTTGAGCTTCTTACGTACCAAACACTAAAAATGCGTGCAGAACGTCCTTTATGGAGAAACTAAACTTTAACAAAAACGGGCATTTTGAGTGGTTTTAAGATTGTTATGCTATACAAATTACTCTATTTTGGGAAACGAAATGATATTAACAGAAAACTATATGAGTGTTTTCAACTTCTTATGTACCAAAGAGTTAAAACACGTGTATAGCACTCTATATGGTGAAACAAAACAACATTACAAAAAACGTGTATTATGAGTGTTTTTCCTCAAGATAGATACTAAAACTCCAAAATGCATATAAAGTACCCTATACAAAGAAACAGAACAACATTACAAAAAAAATAAATGAAACGTGTATTATAAGTGTTTTTCCACATGTTAGGTACCAAAACGCGAAAATGCATATGAAAAAGCAGAACAACACTACCGAAAAGTGCATTATGAAAATTTTTGAGATTGTAAGTTGCTAAAAACCAAAAGTGCATGTAAAGCACATTACATAGGAAAAGAAAAGAATATTACCAAAAACGTGTCTTTTGAGTTTTTCAGCTTCTTACATATCAAAACGCTAAAACACATGTAAAACAACATTTATAGAGAAACAGAACAAAATGATCAAAAACGTGTTTTCAGCGTTTTCCCGCTTGTGAGGTACCAAAAAGCCAAAATTCCTGCAAAGCACCCTTTGTGTGTACGAAACGACATTACAAGAAACGTGTCATATTAGTGTTTTTTTTTTTTTTTTTGCGTATTAGGCAACTAAACAATAAAAAACCTGGAAAAAAAACTCTGTCAAAAACAAAACATTATGCAAACATCTTTTATGGGAAAACATTACCAAAAACGCGTGATTTGAGTGTTTTCCAAAACCACAAGATACTTGCAAAGTACACAATATGGGGAAACGAAACGATATTAACAGAAACGTGTATTATGAGTTTTTTTCCAGCTTTCTAGGTAAAAGAACGCTAAAATACGTGAATAACACTCTATGTGAATAAACAGAACAACATTACCAACACCCCCTCTCAACTTTTTCTTCATTAACTTCTGCAACATTCGCGCTCTAAGATCTAATTTTCAATCTGTAGAACACCACCTCTCCTCTTCTAAACCTCATCTTCTTTTCCTCACTGAAACTCAGGTGTCTGAGGCAACTGACAGTAGCCCCTTTTCTGTTCCCTCCTACTTTCTCTATCCTCATTTTCGATCCAAAGCTGGATGCTGCGTTTATGTGCGCAATGACTTAACCTGCTCTCTTGAATCTTCCGAGTTTTCCACCATCTGGCTACGACTACAGAGTCATTCTCATACTAAATTTATCTGTGCTGTATACCTCTCTCCTAACTCCTCTGACTATAAGAAATTCTTTGACTACTTAACTTCCAAAGTGGAGCACATTCTGACCCTGGCATTTCAGTGGGCATTTTTTTTATTAGATTTTTGTTGCCCTTGGCAACAAAAAAAAAAAAAAAAACGTGTATTTTTAATGTTTTTAACTTGTTAGGTACCAAAACGCCAAAATGCATATAAGGCACCTTATATGGGAAAATAAAACGACATTGCCAAAAACGTGTCCTTTGGGTGTTTTTGAGCTTCTTAGGTACCAAATCACCAAAGTGTGTGTAAAACACCCTATATGGGAAAAGCAAACATCTTTTGAGTGTTTATTTCAGCTTCTTAGGCACCAAAACGCTATAATGTATATAAACGTCCTTTACGAAGCAACACAATAACATTACCAAAAACGTGTGTTTTCCAGCTTGTTAGATACCAAAACGCCAAAATGGGTTAAAGAAACGTCATTACCAGAAACGTGTCATTTGGGTGTTTTCAGCATATTAAGCACGAAGACGCTAAAAAGCATGGAAAACACTATATGAAAACCATATGAAAACAAAACATTATCAAAAACGTGCATTTTGAGTGTTTTTGAGCTTCTTAGGTACCAAAACGGTAAAACCAGTGGAAAACACCCTTTATGGACATTACCAAAAAACATGTGCCTTGAGTGTTTTTGAGATTCATAGGTACCAAAACACGAAAATGCATGCAAATCACCCGACATAAGGAAACGAAACGATATAAACAGAAACGTGAATTATAAGAATTTTTTTTTTTTTAGCTTCTTATGTACGAAAACGGTAAAACACATGAATAGCACACTATAAGGAGAAACAGAACAACATTATGAAAAAAACGTGAATTATTATTCCTTTTCCTCATGTTAGGTACCAAAACGCTAAAATACATACAAAGCACCTTATATGAAGAAACTGAACAACATCAACAAAAATGTGTGTTATGAATGTTTTCGAGCTTGTTATTTACTAAAACGCTAAAGTGTATGCAAAGACCCCTATATGGGAAAAAGCAAACAACATTACCAAAAAACGTGTCTTTTGAGTGTTTTTCAACTTCTTACGTACCAAAACGATAAGATAAATACAAAAAATCCCTTTATGGAGAAACAGAACATTAGCAAAAATGGGTTTTAAGTATTTTTGAGCTTGTTAATTACCAAAACGCAAAATGGATCTAAATTACCCGATATTGGGAGACGAAAGGTATTAACAGAAAGGTGTATTACTCGTATTAGTGTTTTTCAGCTAAGGGACCAAAACCCTAGAACACGTGAATGGCACTCTATATGATGAAACAGAATGACATTACCAAAAGCGTGTATTATGAGTGTTTTCCCCATTGTTAGGTACTAAAACGCCAAAATGAAAACAAATCATCCAGTATGAAAAAAAAAAAAAAAACAACCAAACCATGTAAAAAGAGTGTTTTTAAACTTGTAAGTGCATGCAAAACACATTATATTGGAAAAGCAAACAGCTTTACCAAAAACAATATAGAATACTTTGCATGCATTTTTTTTTTTTCATTTTTGTACGTAACAAGCTCAAAAACTCAAAATACTTATTTTCGGGAATGTTATTCTATTTCTCCAATGAGAATCTTTTCTTTCGCTTTAGCGTTTTGATACGTAAGAAGCTGAAAACAAAAGACATGTTTTTGGTAATGTTTTCTATTCCCATATAGGAAATTTTCCATACTTTTTACCGTTTTGCTGCCGTTTTTGCTGCTGTTCTGTTTAAGCATATAGAATTATATTAACGCGTTTTCGTGTTTTGGTACCTAAGAAACTAAAAAAAAAAAGTTTCTCGTAATGAGTTTTCGTTTTCACACATAATACACTTTTCTCGTATTGTCTTTTTGTTTCCCCATATATGGTACTTTGCATGCATTTCGGCGTTTTTCTACCTAACAAGCTCAAAAATACAAAAAAAATATTTGTTTTTTGGTAATAATTTTCTATTTCTTCGTAAAGGGTGCTTTGCTTGCTTGCTAACAATGTGGTTAGCAACCAACTGCTAACACTCAAAATGCACGTTTTTGGTAATATTGTTCTTTTTCCCCATATAGATTGCTATTCATGATTTTCAGCGTTTTGGTACCCAAGAAGCTCAAAAGTACTCATAATAGACGTTTCTCGTTCTTCCGTTTCCCCATATAGAGTACTTTGCAGGCATTTTGGCATGCTTGTACCTAACATTGTGAAAAAAAAAACACTCAAAATACACGTTTTTCTTGGTTATATATATATATATATATATATATATATATATATATATATATATATATATATATATATATATATATATATATATATATATATATATATATATATATATATATATATATATATATATATATATATATATATATATATATATATATATATATATATATATATATATATATATATATATATATATATATATATATATATATATATATATATATATATATATATATATATATATATATATATATATATATATATATATATATATATATATATATATATATATACATTTTTTTTTTTCAAATTGTAAGCGTTTTAGCGTTTTGGTACGTGAGCAGCTCAGAAACACACACACACAAAAAAAATTGTTAATGCTGTTTTTTTCCCATTAGTGTGCTTTCGATGCTTTTTAGTGTTTTGGGGCTTAGCACGCTCATACGCACTAAAAAGATATGTTTCTGGATTTTTTTTCCACATATAGGTTCTTTTGCATGCATTTTGGCATTTTTCTACCTAACAATGTCAAAAACACTCGAAATACACTTTTTTTTATTTTTTTTTTTTTCTCTCCATTGAGAGAGCTTTTAAAGTGTTTTCGCGTTTTAGTACCTAAGGAGCACAAAAACATTCACAATGTACGTTTCTCGTAATGTCTTCGTATCCCCATATGAAGTACTTTTTCCACCTAAGCATATGAAAAACAATTAAAATAGACGTTTTTGTTAAAGTTATATGGTTTCTCCATTACGGGATTTTTGCATACATTTTAGCGTTTTGATTTTTTTTTTTTTTTTCATATACGGTAATTTCCATGCTTTTCAGCGTTTTGGTGTCTAGCACATTCGTAAATACTCAAAAACACGTTTATTGACTTCTCGTTTCCTTCCCTCATATTGGATGGTTTGCATACATTTTTGCGTTTTGGTAGTTAACAATGTGAAAAACGCTCAATAAAACACGTTTTTGGTAATGTTGTTCAGTCTCTCAATAAAGTGTACTAATTATGCATTTTGGCGTTTTGGTACCTTAGAAGCTCAAAAACGCTCATAATAGTCGTTTCTCGTAATGTTCTTTTCGTTTCCCCATATAGGGTAATTTCCATGCATTTTTGCGTTTTTGTAGGCAACAAATTAAAACACACTCAAAATACACGTTTTTGGCAAAGTTATTGTTGTTTTTTTTTTCATAATGAGTGTTTTGCATGCGTTTCAGTTAAAAAAAAAAAACCCGAAAGGTCGTTTTCTAAGCTTTTTAGTGTTTTGGTACCTTGCACTCTCATAAACACCCAAAACACACTTTTCTGGAAATGTCGTTTCTTTTCCGATATAGGATGCTTTGCATGCATTGTGAAGTTTTGCTACCAAACAATGTGAAATACACTGAAAATAAACGTTTTTGGTAATGTTTTTCTGTTTTTCCATATTTTGTCAAAAAAATGCACGTGTCTCGTAATGTTCTTATCCTTTCCTCTTATTTCTTTGTATGCATTTTGGCGTTTTTTGTAACAAGATAAAAAAAAAAAACACTCAAAATACCTATTTTTGGTAATGTTCTGTTTCTCCATAGAGGGTGTTTTGCATGTTTTTTTTTTTTTTTAGCGTTTTGATACGCAAGAAACTGAAAACACTAAAGGAAAAACACACGTTTTTGGTAATGTTCTTTTCTATTCCCGCATAGGCTGCTTTCCATACGTTTTAGCGTTTTAGTGCCTAATGCACAGAAATGACTCAAAAGAAACTTTTCTTGTAATGTCGTTTCATTTCAACATATAAGAGGTTTTTTATGCATTACCCTTTATGTTGAAATAGAATAACATAACTAGAAACAAGTATTTTAAGTGTTTTGGGGTTATTTCGTAAAAAAAAGCGCTAAAATGCTTGCAAAGTACCCTATATGGGGAAACAAAATGACATTACGAGAGACGTATATATATATATATATATATATATATATATATATATATATATATATATATATATATATATATATATATATATATATATATATATATATATATATATATA
>NC_087180.1:5207375-5239875 GCF_035594125.1 Scylla paramamosain
CCATCTCAGGTACCGAAACGACAAAATGCATGCAAAAGCATCCTATATGGGGAAACGAAAAGATATTACGAGAAACGTGTATTATGAGTAATTTTGCGCTTCTTAGGTTCGAAAACGCTAAAACGCATGAGTAGCACACTGTTTGGAGAAACAGTACATAATTACGAAAAAAAAAACGTGCAATTTGAGTGTTTTTCACATTGTTAGGTTATAAAATGCCAAAGTGCTTGCAAATTCCTCTACAGGGGTAAATGAAACGACATGACAAGAAAAATGTCTTTTGTATTTTTCAACACATCCTAATTAGCATGGAAAGTATCCTATATGAGAATACAACATAACATCACCAAAAACGTGTCTTTTAAGCGTTTGCTTCTTACGTTCCAAAATGCTAAAACACATCCAAAACACCTTTTATGGAGGAACAGAATAACATCACCAAAAACGTGTATTTTGAGTGTTTTGAGTTTGTTACATACAAAAACACCAAAAAACATGCAAAGGGGAAACGAAAAGGAAAGGAAATAACGAAATTACGAAATTACGAAAGGAAATTACGAGAAACGTGTATTATGAGTGAGTTTCTTAAAGTACAAAACATTAAATCAACTGAATAGCACTCTTAATGGAGAAACATAATAACATTACCAAAAACGTGGTTTTTGAGTGTTTTTCACCATGTCATGTAACGAAACACTAAAAATGCATGCATAGCACCCTATATGGCGAAACCAAAGGAAATTACGAAAAACGTGTATTATAAGTGTTTTAGAGCTTCTTAGGTACCAAAACGCTAATACGCATAAATAGCATTCTATGGAGAAAAATGACATTACCAAAAACGTGTAATTAGAATATTCTTTACAGTGTTACGTGCTAAAACACCAAAATGGATGCAAAATTCCCTATATAGGGAAATGAAACTATAATTCCAGAAACGTCTTTTGCGTGATTTTCAGCGTGTTAAGCAACAAAACGCTAAATAGCATTCAAAACACCGGATATGGGAATACAAAACATCACTAAAAACGTGTCTTTTGAATATTTTCAAAATCCTTAAAACGCATGTAAAACACCCTTTATAGAGAAAAGAATAACATTACAAAAAAAAGAAAAAAAATTTTTTCTTTTCCTTACAAAAAAGCCAGAATGCATGGAAAGCACTCTATATGGAGAAACAAAACGACATTACGAGACACGTGTATTATTATAGGACCAAAGGCTCCTATGTGCGGAAACGAAAGGACATTACGAGAAAAGATGTGTTTTGAATGTTTTTGAGAGTGGTAGGCACCAAACCGCCAGATAGCAGGGGAATAACCCTATATGGGAATAAAAACATCACCAAGAAAGTGTCTTTTGAGTGTTTTTGAGCTTCTTACGTACCAAAACGTTAAAACGCATATGGAGGAACAGAACATTACCAAAAACGGGTGTTTTTGTGTGTTTTCGAGCTTGAAAGGTACCAAAACGCCAAAATGCATGCAAATTACCCGATATTTTGAAATAAAACGATATTAACAGAAAAGTTTATTAAGAGTGTTTTTTGAGCTTGTTATTTACCAAAACGATAATGTGCATGCAAAGCACCCTATTTGAGAAAAGCAAACTTATTATTGTTATCTTATTATTATCATTATTATTATTATTATTATTATTATTATTATTATCGTATTGAGAAACCTAACAACATTACCGAAAACGTGTGTGTGTTTAGTATTTTCCAGTTGGTTAGATACTAGAACGACATTTACAGAAAACGTGCCATTTGGATGTTTTTGAGCATATTAAGCACCAAAACTCTAAAACGCATGAAAAATACCCTACATGGGAAAACAAAATAACATTATCATCGTGTGTATTTTGAGGGTTATCTTCTTATGTACCAAAACGCTAAAACGCGCGAATATTTATATATATGGAGAAACAGAATAATTTTACCAAAAACCTACTGTGAGTGTTTTTCTTTGTGTTTAGGTACCAAAACCCGAAAATGCATACAAAGCACTCATACAAATTGCTTTATATGCATTTTGGATACAAAAACGTGCGTTATGATTTTTTTTTTTAAAGCTCGTAACATACCAAAAAAAGTTAAAACATGCGAAACGCTCTTTATGGAGAAACAGAGCAACGTTGCCAAAAACGTGTTATGAGTTTTTTTTCTTTTTTTTCCAACATGCTGGGTACCAAAATAACAAAACACATGCAAAGCATCCTATTTGAGGTAACGAAACGGCATTCCCAGAGATGTGTCAATTTTGTGTTTTTTGAGCATATTAGCCACAAAAAAAAAGCTATAAAAACATTGAAAACACTCTTTATCAAAAACACGTCTTTGAGTGTTTTTGAGCTTCTTCCGAACCAAAAGGCTAAAACAGTGTAACACTGTTTATAGAGAAACAGAACAACATTACCAAAAAATGTGTTTCTTCATTGTTTTTGGGCTTGTTAGGTAACAAAACACCAAAGTCCATGATAATCACCCGATATGGGGAAACGAAACGATATTAACAGAAACGTGTGTTATAATTGTTTTTCAACTTCTTCAGTAACAAAACGCTAAAAACACGTGAATATCACTATATTGAGAAACAGAACAGCATCATCAAAACTTGTATTATGAGTGCTTTTCTCAATGTTAGGTACCAAAATGCTAAAATGCATATAAAGCACCCTATAAGAAGAAACAGAATAATATTACAAAAATGTGTATTATGAGTGTTTTTACCAAAACGCTAAAGTGCATGCAAACTCCCAATAAGGCAAAAACAAATAACAATAACAAAAACGTGTCTTTTCAACGTTTTTCAGCTTCTTAGTACCAAAACGCGAAAACTCATACAAAACGTTGTTTATGGAGAAACAGAAGTACATAACCGAGAATTTGTCTTTTCATTTTTTTCCAACTTGTTGGGTACCGAAACGTGAAAATGCATGCAAAGCACCCTATTTGGGTAGCGAATCGACATCACCAGAAACGTATAATTTGTGTGATTTGAGCATATTAGGCACGAAAACGCTAGAAAGCAGAGGGAAACAAAGCAACATTATCAACAACGTGTCTTTTAAGAAATCTTAAGCTTCTTACGTACCAAAACGCTAAAACATATGTAAAACACCCTTTAAGGTGAAACAAAACTATATTAAGAAAAACATGTGTTCTGAGTGTTTTTGAGCTATTAAGGTAACAAACGCCAAAATGCATCCAAAGTATCCGTTACTGGGAAACGAAACGATATTAACAGAAACGTGTGTTATAAGTGTTTTTCAACATTATTGATACCAAAACACTAAATTACGTGAATCGCTCTCTATATGGAAAAATAGAACAACATTACCAAAAACGTGTATTATGAGTGTTTTCGCCATGTTACGTACTAAAACGTCAAATGCAGACAAGCACCCTATATGACAAAAAAAAAAAAAAAAAAGATTACTAAAATGGTGTATTATGAGTGTTATTAAGATTGTTAGGTACCAAAACGCCAAAATGCACGCAAATTATCCTATATGTGAATAGTAAACAACAATACCAAAAACATCTTTTCAGTAGTTCCAGCTTATTAGATACCAACCAAAATATATACAAATCACCCTATCCGGGGTTAGAACACGACATTCCCAGAAACGTGTCAAAAGGGTGTTTTTTGAGGGTATTAGGCAACAAACGGTAAAAAGGAAGAAAAACATTCATTATAAAATATCAAAACTGTGTATTTTGTGTTTTTTTTCTTTAAGCTTCTTACGTACCAAAACGCTAAAACACGTGTTAAATACCCTTTACAGAGAAACTGAACAACATTACCAAAAACGTATGATTTGTGTGTTTTCCAGATTGTTAGGTTTAGGTATTAAAATGCCAAAATGAATGATTTGATATATCTAAAGGAAACGATATTAGCAGAAACGTGTATTATGAGCGTTTTTTTAGCTTCTTATGTACCAAAACGCTAAAACACATGAATAGGAATCTATAAGGAGAAACAGAACAACATTATATAAAAATAAAAAAAAATATTTATTATGGGTGATTTTCTCTATGTTAAGTGCTAAAACGCCAAAATGCATACAAAACACCCTACATAAAGAAATCAGAACATTATCTAAAACGTGTATTATAAGTGTTTTGAGCTTGTTATTTACCAAAACGCTAAAAGTGCTTACAAAAAATTTTTCATGGAGAAGAAAAAAATTGCAAAAAAAGACCATATTGAGTGTTGTTGAGCTTCTTAGCTATCAAAACTGCAAAATGAATGAAATCACCATTTTAGTAGCCGAACGAGATTACCAAAAAACGAGCTCTTTTTGAGTGTTTTGAAAATCTTATGTACCAAAACGCTCTATATTGGAAAAGCAAACAACATAACCAAAAAACATGTATTTTTAGTGTTTTTCAGCTTCTTACGTACCCTTTATAAAGAAACAGAAAAAAAACATTGCATAAAACGTGTTTATTGAGTGTTTTGAGCTTCTTATCTACCAAAACTGCAAAATGCATGCAAAGCACGGAGCGACATTACCAGAAAGATATTTTTTGAGTGTTTTTGAGCTTCTTATGCATCAAAATACTAAAGCGCGTGGAAAACACGTTTTATGGGGATACATTACAAAAAAAAAAAAGTGTGATTTGAGCGACTTCCAACTTGTTAGGAACCAAAACGTGAAATTCAATGAAAATATCACGATATTGGATAAAAAAAGAAAAAAAAGGATATTGAAAGAGTATTATGAGTATTTTCAGCTTCTTAGGTTAAAAAAAAACCGCTAAAAAACGTCAATAGCACACTATATCTAGAAACAGAACAACATTACTAAAAACGTCTTTTATATGTTTTTGAGCTTCTTAGGTGCTAAATCACCAAAGTGCATGCAAAGCACCCTGTATGGAAAAAAAAAATTATATATATATATATATATATATATATATATATATATATATATATATATATATATATATATATATATATATATATATATATATATATATATATATATATATATATATATATATATATATATATATATATATATATATATATATATATATATATATATATATATATATATATATATATATATATATATATATATATATATATATATATATATATATATATATATATATATATATATATATATATATATATATATATATATATATATATATATATATATATATATATATATATATATATATATATATATATATATATATATATATATATATATATATATATATATATATATATATATATATGTATATATATATATATATATATATATATATATATATATATATATATATATATATATATATATATATATATATATATATATATATATATATATATATATATATATATATATATATATATATATATATATATATATATATATATATATATATATATATATATATATATATATATATATATATATATATATATATATATATATATATATATATATATATATATATATATATATATTAAAAAAATGTGTCGAGTGTTTTTCAGCTTACGTACTAAAACAGTAAAACGCATGGAAAACACTGTTTGTGGAGGAAAAAAAAATACCAACAATGTGTATTATCAGCGTAATAAGTAGTAAAACGCCAAAATGCATGCAGAGCGCCCTATATGAAGTAACGAAGCGACATTTCCAAAAACGTGTCATTTAGGTGGGTTTTTTTTTATGGTATTAGGCACCAAAACGCTAAAAAAAAAAAAAAAAACATGGAAAATACCCTATATAGGAAAACGAAACAACTTCAACAAAAACGTGTCCTTTGTGTGCTCTTGAGCTTCTTACGTACCAAAACGATAACAATTTATGAAAAAAAAAAAAAAACAATATTAGCAAAAAACGTGTTTTTGAGTGTTTTTGAGCTTGTTAGATAACTAATCGCCAAAATGCATGCAAAGTTTCAGATATGGGGAAAAGAAAAGATATTAACGCTGTTTTTCAGCTTCTTATGTAACGAAACGCTAAAACACGTAAATAGCATTCTATATGAAGAAACAGAACATCATTACGAAAAACGTGTATTATGGGTGCTTTTCCCCATGTTAGGGACCAAAACGCCAAAATACATATAAAGCACCCTATGTGAAGAAACAGAACGACATGATCACAAACATGTATTATGAATATTTTTGAGTTTGTTAGTTATCAAAACGCCAAGGTACATGCAAAGCATCCTATAGAAGAAGAGAGAGAGAAAAAAAAAAAAAAACATTACCAAAAACATATCTTTTGAGTGTTTTTCAGCTTCGTACGCACCGAAACTCTAAAAGTGATGCAAAACGCACCTTACTGAGAAATAGAACATTAACAAAAACGTGTGTTTTAAGTGTTTTTAAGTTAGTTAGGTACCAAAACGACAGAATGCATGTAGAATACCTTGTCTGGAGTAACTAAAAGATAGTACCTGCAACGTGCCATTTGGGAATTTTCGAGCAAATTAGGCAACAAAAAACTAAAAAGCATGGAAATAGCTCTATATGAGAAAAGAAAACAACATTGTCAAAAACGTTTCTTTTTAGTGTTTTTGAGCGTACAAAACGCCAAAATGTGAGCAAAGAAACATTTATGGGAAACTTTAGCAAAAAATTCTTATTTCAGTGTCTTTTAACTTGTTAGGTACTAGACCCCATATTGCATGCAAAGAACCCTATTTAAGGAAACGAAACGATATTAACAGAAACGTGTATTATGAGTGTTTTTATTTTTATTTTTTTTTATGTACCAAAACGCTAAAACACGTGAATATTACTCTATATGAGAGAGAAAAAAAAAAACATTAACAAAACCAGTAGCAAAACCACCAGAAACTTGTCATTTAGGTGTTTTGAGCGTATTAGGCAGCAAAACGCTAAAAAAGCAAGGAAAACACCCTATATGGGAAAACAAGAAAACATTAACAAAATCGAGTGTTTTTGAGCTTCTTACGTACCAAAACGATAAAAGGCGTCCAAAACAATATTAGCAAAAACGTATGTTCTGAGATTTTTTTTTAGCTTGTTAGGTAACAAAACTCCAAAATATATGCAAATTACCCTATATAGGTAAAAAAAACGATATTAACATAAAGCTGTATTATATCTTTTTCAGCTTCATAGATACAAAAGTCTAAAAGTCTATGAGTTTTTTTTTTCCCATGATAGGTAACAAAACGCCTAAAAGCATAGTGAACACCATACATAAAAAAAAAAAAAAACAGACCAACATTACGAAAAACTTGTATGCTGAGTGTTTTTGAGCTTGTTAGATATAAAAACACCAAAGTGCATGCAAGACAACCTGTATAGAAAAAGCAATCAATATTAACAAAAACTTGTCTTATGAGTGTTTTTCAGTTTCTTACGTACTAAAACTCTAAAACGCATGAAAAACACCCTTTACTATATAAGCGTGTTTTGAGAGTTTTCCCGATCATTAGCTACCAAACCCCCAAAATGCAGACAGCACACTATTTGATGTAAAGAAATTATATTACCGGAAACGTGTCATTTGAGTGTTTTGACCATATTAGAAACCAACCCCACAAAAAAAAAAAAAAAGAACATGGAAAACATTCTATATAGGAAAAAAAAATATATATATATAACATCGAAAACGTGTCTTTTGAATGTTTTTGAGCTTCTTACGTACCGAATTTCTAAAAAGCGTGCAAAACATCCTTTATGGTGACATAGAACATTACCAAAAATGTGTGTTTTGAGTGTTTTTGAGCTTGTTGGGTACGAAAACGCCAAAATGCACACAAATTAACTGACATTGAGAAACGAAAAGTTATTAAGAAAAAAATATTATTATGAGTGTTTTTCAACATCTTATATACGAAAACACTAAAACACGTGAATATCACTCTATATGGAGAAAAAGCATTAACCAAACAAATGGGTTTTTTCCTCATGTTAGGTACGACAATCTATACAGAATACCATGTATAAAAAACAGAACAACATTACCAAAAACGTATATTATAAGTGTTTTTGAGCTTCTTAGGTAATGAAATACTGAAACACGTGATTAGCACATCCATTTAGGCGTTTTGGTTTCTAAAAAGCTGGAAAACGCTTAAATCATACGTTTTTGGTAATGTCTCCCGATAAAGGCTATTGTGCACGCGTTTTAGCATTTTGGAACGTAAGAAACTCAAAAACACTCAAAAGACACCATTTTGATAATGTTGTTTTGATTTTTATATAGAGTGTCTTCCATGCTCTTTAGAGTTTTGGTGCCTAACGCTGAAAAGCCCCGAAATAACATTTTTTTCTGGGAATGTCGTCTCTTTACCCTATAGAGGGTGAAATGGATGAATTTTTGCGTATTGGTACGTAATAAGCTGAAAAACATTCAAAATACACGTTTTTGGCAATACTATTCTGTTTCTCCATGAAGTTTCTTTTCTATGCATTATAGTGTTTTGGTGCGTAAAAAGCTGAAAACACTCAAAAGACACGTTTTTGTTTGTTTCTCCAGTATAGCTTACTTTGCATGCACTTTGGCGTTTTCGAAAACACTACTAATACATGTTTTTGTACCCTGAATGAGGAAAAGAAACGCGATTTCCAGAAAAGTGCCTTTTGAATGTTTATTGGCGTGCTAGGCACCAAAACGCTAAAAAGCATGGAAAGCACCCTATAAAGGAAAACAAAACAACTTAACCAAAAACGTCTGTTTTCAGTGTTTTTGAGTTTCTTACCTACCGAAACGCTAAATCGCATGAAAAAAAAAAAAAAAAAAACATGGAGAAATAATATTATCAAAAACAAATATTTCGAGTGTTTTTGAGTTAGTTAAGTAGAAAAACGCCAAAATGCATATATAGTATCTTAAATGGGAAAATGAAAAGACGTTACTAAAATGTGTACTATTGGTGTTTTTTTTTAACTTATTAGGTAAAAAGTCGCTAAAATGCATGAATAACACTCTATATGAAATAACATTACCAAAAACGTATATTTTCAGTGTTTTCACATTATTATGAACGAAAACGCCATAATGCATGTAAAGCCCCCTATTTGGGGAAAGGAAACGAGATTTCAGAAACGTGTCTAAAATGTGTTCTTCAGCGTGTTAGTCACAAAAATGCTAAAAAGCATACAAATCACCTGATATGGGAATACAAAACAACATTAAGAAAAACGTTTCTTTTGAGTGTCCTACGTACCAAAACGATAAAAAAAAAAACATAGAAAGCATCCTTTATGGAGAAACAGAATAACATTACCAAAAACAAGTATTTTTAATGTTTTATAAGATTGTTACGTAAAAAAAACGCCAAAATGAATAAAAAATACCCTATATGGGAAAAATCAAAAGACATTACGAGAAACGTGTATTATGAGTGTTTTTGACCTTCTTAGTATCAAAAGGGTAAAACGCATGAATAACGCTCTATATGGAGAAAAAGAACAATATTCCCAAAAAAAAACGTGCATTTTGAGTGTTATGACATTGTTAGTTACCAAAAAGTCAAAATGCATGCAAAGACCCATATATAGATATATGAAACGACATTAAAAACGCATGAAAATACCCTATATGGAGAAACAGAATACATTTACCAAAAACGTGTATTTTGAGTGTCTTTGAGCTTATTATGTACAAAATCGCCTATCATCAAACAAAAACACCCTGCATATGGAAATGAAAGGACATTACGAGAAACGTTTATGTTTTCTTTTTTATTACTCTCTTAAGTACCAAATCAGTAAAAAGCTTCAATAGTGCTCTGAAGAAAAAGAACAAACTTACCAAAAACGTGTATTTCTTTTACATTGATAATTACCAAAATGCCAACATGCATGTAAAGCAACCTATATGAAGAAATGAAACGAAATCACTAGAAACTTGTCTTTTGTTATTTTTTGAGCGTGTTAGGCACCAAATCAGTAAGAAGCAACGAAATCACCCTATAGGGGAATACAAAACTACTAAAACGTCTCTTTAGAGTGTTTTTTAGGTTCTTACGAACTAAAATGTCAAAATACATGCAAACACCCTGTTAGGTACCAAAGCACCAAAAAGAGCCTATATGAGGAAATGAAAGGACATGACAAAAAACGTGTATTATGAGTTTTTTTCTTTCAGCTTCTTAGGTACCAAAACGCTAAAATAAATGAGAAGCACACTGTATGGAGAAAGAGAAAAACATTACCAAAATCGTGTAATTTGAATGTTTTTTTTTCACATTGTCAGGTAGCAAAACACCATAATGCTTGCTCGCTATACGAGAAAATTAAACAACAATGTAAAAAATGTGTTTTTATGTGTTTTTCAGCGTGTTAGGCACGATAACGCTAAATAGCATGGAAAGCACTTTATATAGAAATGCAAAATAACATTACTAAAAGCATGTCTTTTAAGTGTTTTAAACTTTTTACGTTCCAAAACACTAAAACACGTGCAACAAACACGAATAACCCTACCAAATAGAAAAACCTTACCAAAAACGTGTATTTTGAGTCTTTTTCAGTCTGTTACGTACATCAACTTAAAAATGCATGTAAAGCACCCTGTATGTGGAAACGATAGGACATTACGAGAAACGTGCATTATCAGTGTTTTGAGTCTCTTAGGTACCAAACACTAAACCGCCTGAATGAAAATTGAATGTATCCTACATCTTTTAATGGAGAAACAGAACATCACCAAAAATGTGTTTTTTAGTGTTTTTTTTTTTTTCACCTTGTTATGTACCAAAACGTCAAAAAAAACATACGAAGCATCCTATATGGGGAAATAGAAAGACATTAGGAGAAACAAGTTTTGTTAGTGTTTTTGAGCTTCCTAAATACCAAAACGCTAAAACGCATGAATAGCACCCTATATAGAGAAAAGGAACAACATTAGGTAAAACTTTGAGCGTTTTTCCACATTATGTAGCAAAACGTCATAATGCATGCAGATCCCTATATGAAGAAGCAAAACTATATTACAAGAAACGTGTCTTTTGAGTGTTTACTTGAGTGTTAGGAATCAAAATGCTAAAAAGCATTGAAAGCACCCTATTTGGCAATATAAAATAACATTACCAAGAAAGTATCTTTAGAGTGTTTTTGACCTTCTTACGTCCAAAATCGCTGAAACGCATGCAAAAACAACCTTTATGGAGAAACAGAATAACATTACCAAAAACTTGTATTTTGATTGTTTTTGTGCTTGTTAAGTACAAAAATGCCAAATTACACGCAAAGCATCCTACATGGAGAAAACAAAGGACATTACGAGAAAAGTGTATTATGAGAGATTTTGAGCTTTTTAGGTACCAAGACTCAAAAACACATGATTAGCACTTTATATGGAAAAACAACTCTACCGAAAACTTTTACTTAAACTCTTTTTCATATTGTTAAGTACCAAAAGACAAAATGCATTGGAAGCCCCTTTATATATATATATATATATATATATATATATATATATATATATATATATATATATATATATATATATATATATATATATATATATATATATATATATATATATATATATATATATATATATATATATATATATATATATATATATATATATATATATATATATATATATATATATATATATATATATATATATATATATATATATATATATATATATATATATATATATATATATATATATATATATATATATATATATATATATATATATATATATATATATATATATATATATATATATATATATATATATATATATATATATATATATATATATATATATATATATATATATATATATATATATATATATATATATATATATATATATTTATATATTTATATATTTATATTTATATATTTATATATATATATATATATATATATATATATATATATATATATATATATATATATATATATATATATATATATATATATATATATATATATATATATATATATATATATATATATATATATATATATATATATATATATATATATATATATATATATATATATATATATATATATATATATATATATATATATATATATATATATATATATATATATATATATATATATATATATATATATATATATATATATATATATATATATATATATATATATATATATATATATATATATATATATATAAACTTATTTTTGATAATGTTATTCTGTTTCTATATAAAAGGTGTTTTGTATACGTTTTAGCGCTTTATTACGTACGTAGCTCAAACCCACTCATAAGACACTAAAAATGTGAATTACTCGGTAAAAAAACGTTTTGATGATGTTTTTTTTTGTTTCTCCATATTCAGTGCTATTCATGCATTTTACTGTAATAAGTTGTTATAAGCTCAAAAACACTCATAATACATGTTTCTCGTAACGTTTTTTTTTTTCACATTTGAAAAAGTTAGAAGTATTTTGGCCTTTTCGTAACATGCTCAAAAACACTCCAAATACTTGTTTTATGGTATTTATTTTGCTTGTTATACAAAGATACATGAGTTTTTATTATTTTCTTCCGTAAGTTGCTTAAACACTGAAAAGAGACGCTTTTGGTAATGTTCTTTTGTTTTCCCATATAGGATGTTTTCCAGGCTTTTTAGCGTTTCAGTGTCTAGCACGCACTCAAACATTCGAAAGGCACGTTTCTGGAAGTCTCGTTTTCTTTCTCCATATAGGATGCTTTGTATCCATTGTGGCGTTTTGCCACTAAACAATGCTGTTTCTTCATATAGAGTGATATTCTTGCGTTTCATTGTGAAAAAAAAAATACGAGAAACATGTATTATGAGTGTTTTTGGGCCTATAATTACCAAAACAATAAAATCCATGAATAGCACTGAAAATGGAGAAACAGAAAAAAAAAACATGATCAAAACGTTTATTTTACGAGTAATTCACAATTCTAGTGTCTTGTGAGTGTGTTTGAGATACTTGTGAGTGTGTTTGTATACGCTAAAACGTATACAAAACACCTTTCATGAAGAAACCGAATAACATCATCAAAAATAAGTTTTTTTTGTTTTGCTTTGTTTTTTACGTAGACAAACACCAAAATGCATGCAAAGTACCCTGTAAGCGGAAACGAAAAAACGTTACCTGAAACGTGTATTAGCAATGGTTTTGAACTTCTTGGGTACGAAAACGCTAAAACGCATAAATAACACTCATTATGGAGAAAGAGTACAACTTTACCAAGAATGTGTATTTTGAGTGTATTTGACTTTGGTAGTACCAAAACGCGGAGCTGAATCTTAGCGATTTGGTACGTAAGACAATCAAAAGCATTCATAATATCCGTTTCTATTTATGTCCTTTTGGTAGCCCATATTTTCTAAACATTCTCGTTTTTATAAATAACAAATTTAAAATTTTATTCTTTCTCCTTAAAAAGAGTTTTCCATGCGTTTTAGCGTTTTGGCATATAAGGAACTGAAAGACTCAATATATATGTTTTTTTTCTAATGTTGTTTGATATTCCCATATAGGATGTTTTCCATGCATTTTAGTGTTTTGGTGCATAACATGTTTATAAACACTCCAAAGGAAATGTCATTTCCTTTCCTTATATACGGCGCTATGCATGCATTTTGGCTGTTTTGCACCTAACAATACAAAAAAAACAAAAAAAACATTTTTTTGGTAATATTGTTCTGATTCTCCACATAGAATGTTATTCAACGCATTCTCGTGTTTTGGTACCTAAGAAGCTGAAAAGCTCCTTATACACGTTCCTCGTAATATTCTTTATTTTTCCCATGTAAGGTACTTTGCATGCATTTTTACGCTCATAATCACTCAAAATACTTGTTTTGGGCAATGTTACTTTGTGTCTCATTTAAGAGGTTTTGCATCAGTTTTAGCGTTTTGGTAAGTATCTCGAAAACACTGAAAAGGAATTTTCAGAATTTTGGTGCCAAACACATTCATAAACACTCAAAAGATACGTTTCTAGATATCTCGTTTCCTTTCCCCTTGCTTTGCATGCATTTTGGCATTTTGCTTCCTAACAAAGTGAAATACACAGTTTTGGTAAAGTTTTGTTTTGTTTTCCTTTTTTTCCATATAGAGTGCTACTCGTGCGTTTTCGTGTTTTAGTACCTAAGAAGCTCAAAAACACTCATAATGTACGTTTCTTATAATGTCTTTTCGTTTTCTCATATAGGAGTACGTTTTTGACGTTTTTGTACGTAACAAGCTGAAAAACACAAAATACCTGTTTTTTGGTGATGTTATTGTGTTACTCGATGTAGGGTATTTTGCATGCGGTTTAACGGTTTGGTAAGTTAGTAGTTGAAAAACACTGTAAATACACTATATTGGTAATTTTTTTTTCTTTTTTTCCGATATAGGGTGCTTGAGATGCTTTTTAGCGTTTTGTGCCTTACACGCTCATAAACACTCAAAAGACTCGTTTCTTGAAATCTAGTTTACTTTCCCCACAGAGGGTGCTTTGCTCCCTTTATATTGCGTTTTAATACCTAACAATGTAAAATACACTCTTCACGTTTTTTTTTTTTGGTAATGTTGTTCTGTTTCTCAATATAGAATACAATTTATGCCTGTTAGCGCTTTGTTACCTAAGAAGCTCAAAAACTCGCACACGAGAATTACATGTTTTACCGTAATGTTTCTTTCGTTTCCCTATATATAGGGTACTTTATATGCATTTTGGGGTTTTTGTACGTAATAAGCTCTAAACTCTAAAAACAAATGTTTTTGATAATGTTATTGTGTTTCTCCATAAAGTGCGTTTTTTATGCCATTTAGTGTTTTGGTACTTAAGAAGTTCAAAATACTGAACAAACATATTTTTCGTAACCTTGTTTTGTATTTTCATATAGGGTAAATTCCATGCTTTTTAGCTTTTTTTGTGCCTAAGCCTCTCTCTCAAAAACACTGAAAAGACACGTTTCATGTAATTTGGCGTTTTTGTACCTAATAATGTAAAAAACAAAATACACGTTTTTGGTAATGCTCTTTTTTTTCCAAAGAGTAAGCTATTAATATGTTATAGAGTTCTGATATTTTAAGAAGCACATTAGACTTATAATAAATGTTTCTTTTAATGTCTTTTCGTTTCTCCTTACAGGGTACTTTCCATGCATCTTGGCGTTTTCCTACATACCAAGACACGAAACACTCAAAAATACTTTTTTTGAGTATGTTTTTCTGTTTCTCCACAAAAGGTATTTTGCATGCGTTTTAGCGTTTTGGTATGTAAACAGCCCAAAAACACTGAAAACAAACGTTTTTAGTAATGTTTTTTTTTTCCCACATAGGGTACTTTTTATGCTTTTTACTGTTTAGGTGCCCAGTTCGCTCATAAAAACGAAAAAAAAAAGACATATTCCTGGATATCTCGTTTACTTTCCACATATAAGATGCTTTGCTTGTATTTTTGCTTTTTTTTCACCTAACATTGCGAAATTCACACAAAATACAAGTTTTTGGTATGTTATTCTGTTTCTCCATATAGTCATACATGAGTTTTTGGGATTTGGTACTAAAGAAGCTCAGAAACACTAATAATATACGTTTCTTGTAATGTGTTTTCGTTTACTCTTATAAGGTACTTTCCATGCATTTTGGCGTTTTTCTACGTAACGAGCTCAAAAAATACATTTTTTGTGGGTAAGGTTTATCCTTGAAGGATGTTTTACGTGAATTTTGTCGTTTTGGTAGGTAAGTACCTCAATACACTAAAAGGATCCATTTTCAGTAATGTGGTAACGTAACAAGCTCAAAACAATAAAAATACTCGTTTTTGGTAATATCATTCTGTTTCTGCATATAGGGTGTTTTTTTTTCAGTCGTTTTACCGTTTTTGTAAGTAGGTAGCTCAAAAACTTGAAAAAAAAAATTTTGGTAATGTTTTGTTCTCCCATACAGGGTGCTTTTCATTTTTTTTTTTTTTTTTGCGATTTAGTCTCAAAAGACACATTTTTGAAAATCTAATTTTCTTCTCTAAAATAGGGTGCTTTACGTACATTTTGACGTTTTAGTACTCAACAATGTGAAATACAATTGAAATACATGTTTTTGGTAATGTTCTGATTTTTCATAGACTCTCATTCAAGCTCTTCCGAGTTTTTGCACGTAAGATGCTCGAAACCACTCATAATTCACGTTTCTCGTAATGTCTTTTCGTTTACTCATATGAGGTATTTTCTATGCTTTTTGACGTTTTTGTACGTAACAAACAAAACACTAAAAATAATTGCTTTCGGTAATGTTAATGTTTTTTTTCTTCCATAAACGGTGTTTTGCATGCGTTTTACTATTCTGTTACGTAGGTAGAAAAAAAACACGCAAAAGACACGTTTTTGGTAATGTTTTCTTTTCTTTTTTGTATATAGGATGCTTTATATGCTTTTTTTTCTGCATAATACGCTCATAAACACTCAAAATAACGCATTTGTGTATGTTTTTTTTTCGTTTTCTTCATATAGTGTGTTCTTATGCATTTCGGCGTAATGGCACCCAAAAATGTGAAATACTTTCAAAATACACGTTTTTGGTAATATTGTTCTGTTTCTCCATATAGACTGCTATTCAAGCGGTTTCGAGTTTTGTACCTAAGATGCTCAAAAACACCCATAATAGACAACAGTTAAAAGAAATTGTTCATCTACCAATGAAGCTCACATGACACAGAGGCCACCAGCATGTCCTGTGTTCTCCTTACCAACAAAGAACCGCCCTGCAGCCATAACCATCGTTGATGACAAACATATGGTGAGAAGGACAGTTTTGGGATTTTCTGCAAGGAAGGAAATCCCAACACTACACAAAGTAAAGGATGAATTCAAAGAAAATATTTTCTTCAAAGGATGCACTGAATCTCTACGGAAGATTCTCAAAGAGATTGGATTTAGATATGGGAAAAAAGTCGTAACTAAAAAAAAAAATATATAACATCATAGTTTAAGGGAAAAATCATATCCAAAAGGAAACCTATCACATTTAAATGAAATTCACAATGGAGAGAGAGAGAGAGAGAGAGAGAGAGAGAGAGAGAGAGAGAGAGAGAGAGAGAGAGAGAGAGAGAGAGAGAGAGAGAGAGAGAGAGAGAGAGAGAGAGAGAGAGAGAGAGAGAGAGAGAGAGAGAGAGAGAGAGAGAGAGAGAGAGAGAGAGAGAGAGAGAGAGAGAGAGAGAGAGAGAGAGAGAGAGAGAGAGAGAGAGGTAGTTTGACTGACTGACAGGCAGGAGATTTTTTCTCTCAAATTCTAATGATTCATAAGCAAGTATAGATCTCTGATTGAAATAAATTTATATGATATGTAGATTTTATATGCAGAGAGAGAGAGAGAGAGAGAGAGTGGGGAGCGAGGTTATCAGTGACACATAGGCTCTAATCCAACAATTGGCCCAGTACAAGGTTTGGCAGAACCGCAGGTCGGGGAATCCCCAGACATGACAATGCCCACACTCTCAATTCAAAATGGTCAGACCATAGTGTTAGTTCTGAGCATTATGTGGACCCATTAGTTAAAATGTTCAAGAACAATTTGAAGGTAGAAAAGGGATATACACTTTTAGTGACATTGCAAAAAATTTACTTTTGGTCCAGGTGGAAGGACCTCGTTTGTATGGGGTGCGGCCAGTATATAAGGCTGGGCCCCAGGACCATGTCACAGTGTCAGAGATGCTAACCAGATAGCTTGTCAACAGGTATGTCTCGTTGTCCGAGGATTTCATATTGTCTTCCAAACTTGTCTATATGAGAATAACCATGCGTGCCCATTATGAAATAATTACTTGAGAGACACTAACAAAATAGCTCATCAACATGTGAATTCCCTGGCCAGTTATCTGTGTGGTCTTAAAGGGGGAATAATAGAATTCAGGATGTAAATTCAGATAGTGAAAATTTCCTTTTTGATTATATACTGGAAATACACCAGTGTCATAGAATGATATAGAATGGTTTTAAGCGTTTTGGTGCAAACACGTTCATAAACATTCAAAAAAATGTTTCTATAAATGTAATTTTCTTTCCTCATGTAGAGTTTTTTTTTTTTTTGCATGCATTTTGGCGTTATGACACATAACAATGTAAAAAAAAAACTCAAAATACACGTTTTAATATTGTTGTTCTGTTTCTCCATATAGAAATCTATCTATGTGTTTTAGCGATTTGGTACCTAAGAAGATAAAAAACACTCACAATACCCGCTTCTCGTAAAGTCTTTTAATTTCCCCACATAGGGTACTTTGCATGCATTTTGGCGTTTTTTGTACGTAAAAACTCAAAAACACTGAACATACTTGATTTTGGTAATATTATTCTGTTTGTCTATAAAGTGTTTTTTTTTTTTTTTGCATGCGTTTTAGCGTTTTGCTACGTAAGCAATTCAACTGAAAAGTGACGTTTTAAGTAATTTTTTTTTTTTTTTTTTCTTTTTTTTTTTTTTTTTTTGTCTATACAGGGTGCTTTCCATGCTTTTAAGTGTATTGGTGCCAAGCACGCTCATAATCACTCAAAAGACACATTTCTGGAAATTTCATTTCCTTTCTCCATACAGGGTTCTTTATGTGCAATTTGCCGTTTTCGTACCTAACAATTTGAAATACACTGAAAACACACGTTTATGGTGATATTGTTCTGCTTCCCCATATAGAATGCTATTCATGCGTTTTAGCGTTTTGGTACCTAAGAAGCTCTAAAACACTCATGATAACGTTTGTGTTAATGTTCTTTCGTTTTTCCATATAAGGTACTTTTCATGCACTTTATTTTTTATTTTATTTTATTTATTTATTTATTTATTTGTACGCAACAAGCTAAAAAAAACAATAAATACTTGTTTTTGGTAATGTTATTCTATTTCTCCATAATGACTGCTTTCCATGCATTTTAGCGTTTAGGTACGTATGAATTTCTAAAACACTCAAAAGACACGTTTTTCATAAAGTTGTTTTGAATTCCAATAGAATTCCATATATATATATATATATATATATATATATATATATATATATTATATATATATATATATATATATATATATATATATATATATATATATATATATATATATATATATATATATATATATATATATATATATTATAATATATATATATCTTTTTTCTGTATAGTGTGCTTTCCATTCTTTTTAGCGTTTGGTACCTAGCACGCTCATAAACACTCAAAAGATATGTTTCTGGACATCTCGTTTCCTTTCCTCATATAGGGTGCTTTACATGCATTTTGACATTTTGGTACGTAACAATGTGAAAAAACATTCAAAATGAACGTTTTTGGTAATGTTGTTCTGTTTCCCCATATAGAGTGATAAGCTCAAAAACACTTATATTACACTTATATTACACGTTCGTTTCCCAGTATAGAAATCTTTGCATGCATATTTGGCGTTTTTGTACGTAACAATTTTTTTTTTTCTAAGTAATGTTGCTCTTTTCTCCATATAGAGTGAATTTAATGTGTTTTTGCCTTTTGGTACTTAAGAAACTCAAAAAAAAAAAAAACACTCATGATACACGTTTCTTATAATGTCTCATCGGTTCCCAATATAGGCTACTTTGCATGCATTTTGGTGTTTTTATATGGAACAAGCTAAAAAAAAAAAACACTCACAAAACTTGTTTTTGGTAACGTTTTTGTGTTTCTCCATAAAGTTTTGGAGAAAAGTTGCAAAGTATTGTGATATTTGCAAAAAAAAAAATGCAAGTATCATTAAATATATATATATATATATATATATATATATATATATATATATATATATATATATATATATATATATATATATATATATATATATATATATATATATATATATATATATATATATATATATATATATATTACACTAACTTTCCTTTTTTAGAGCTTCACAATGTATATATACTACAACACCATTTAATTTTGAGGTAGGAAGCACCTGACATGAGGTGTGTCTTAGTGTAAGTGTGGCAGTATCGCAGGCCGGGGAATCCCCGGAAATGACAACGCCCAAACGCTAAATTCAAAATGGTCAGACCATAGGCATCTTCTTCAGTTCTCACAAGGGCTTAGAATTTTAGCTCTTCAGAACTTCGCCCACTTGACCACTAAAGAAACGACCAGTGGAGGTGCCTGGCATGCTGCCCAAGGAAAAAGTGTCAAACAGTTCATTGGCAGTGTGTCTCTCACAGAGACCGCAGCATCATTAACCACTTGCTTCTTGAAGTTTATGCTATTTAGAAATGAATTGCTGGTCTTCCAGACCTTGTGATATTGTCAGTTGAATAAAAGTAATCGTATAGGGCCGATTCTTTGTTTTTTTTTTCTGATTGAAGGAAAGAGACAGGCAGACACATTGGTTATTCTTCTTTAATCGTTGTCACATTTAAAGAACAGACATATAGTAATATGCTGCAGCCAGGTTAAGACATTCTGGGTCAAAATGATGCCTGATGTTGGCCAATATGACTAGTAAAACTTGCTGCATGGTACTGTACATATGGCAGATATGAAATGAAATGTCAAAGCGTCTCTTTGCTGGTATTTTCACACTATTTTCGCATTTTGGGTGTGTTTATCTCTTAGGTATCTCTCTTTATTATCCTGGTCTGTCTAGACAGACTGCAAGTATTATGATATAACGAAATATGGTTTGTTATTAGCGATTATGGAGCAAGGTGAAACTGTGATGCAGAGAGCAGGTCTAGCAGCTGTTCAGGTCACGTTATTCACAGGGGCGAGAGCGAGGTCCCTTGCTCAGCTTTTCAGATTCCGTCATGTAAAGGGAACGTTCTATCTCATGCATCGCTTCTTCAGACCTGTTCTACTTCATCACCTGGGCAAATACAAGCCACTCTGCAGAGTGTTTTAGCGTGAATTGGTTGTATCAGTCATGACCTCACACTGCATTATGACATTGTACCTGAACTCACTGATGTGTTGGAAGTCATGGCCCAAGACAAGAAGGCCATTCAGACACCTTCAACAGCCCTACCAGAATGCTACAAGCTGCTGGAAGGCTTGACTGTTTCACGCTCATTGTAAGCAAATGTTACTATTCACTTAATTTGAAACAATTCACGCTACACAGTTTTAATAATGGTTTTCATTCATGACTGACTTGTTTGCAGATAATTCTGTATGATCGAGATTTTATTGAAAACAATAGAAACACATGGTCCTGTTTTCACCTAACATGTTTGCATCGCTGCCTGCAAGTGGTTGGGTCTTTTGTTCCATCCTGCTGCCCGTCCACAATTCTTGCAAGCCCTTAGCAAGCTGAAGACGCCTACTGTCTTTTAACAAATTTAGACCTTAGAGATTAATTTCAGAATTTCTTTATAATTACACAGGATTATCAGCTCTTACATGTTTCCACTTAATTTATAACATCTTGTGATAGGGATTTTTTATATGACTGGCGTAACAAAAGCTGGGAACGTTGTTTTTTCTGGTTTTGTCTTGTTCACAAAGCGTTCGCCAGGAATGTATTCATCCACTACCACCAAATTCTTGTCTCAGCATATATATATATATATATATATATATATATATATATATATATATATATATATATATATATATATATATATATATATATATATATATATATATATATATATATATATATATATATATATATATATATATATATATATATATATATATATATATATATATATATATATATATATATATATATATATATATATATATATATATATATATATATATATATATATATATATATATATATATATATATATATATATATATATATATATATATATATATATATATATAATTTGTCAGCTTCTAGCTTACAGTTCATTTAACTTCTTGTTCTTAATTCTCACTGAGTTCAGACGTGCAAACTTTTATTTACGAATCAAGAAGAAAATAAATATTCATTTTCAAGATCGTTTCTTCAGGCTATTCTAAATCATTTTACATGATCGTTATCTGAATGATATAATCTATTTTAATTTACTTTTCTTACTACTTGTTCCAAGACACCGAGGGTGAGGGGAGTAGACTTTTTTTTTGTAATAATTTGCATTTGTGAATTTCGGAGGGAGATTTTAGGTTAGATTAGTTTATGCTTTGTGCCATTAGATAACCATGTGGTAGTTATATTTTGTTGTTCGTGAGTTCTAGGCATAAACTGTCCACATTTCTATACCATTTTATACAGTAGTCCTTGAATACTTTTATTACTTCAGTTTATTTGGTTTTATAGCTGTTTCAACCAATACACAGTAGGTAACCATAACCCTTTTGCAGGGTCTACAACTCACTGTTTGGAGCATTTCTAGCCCCATTTCACACTATCGGAAATTAATAATAAGTTTACCTTATGGGTGGGGGTGTTCTTCCCTTTTGCAGAGATCTCCATTCCAGGTTTCAATGTTCACCACCAGCTTTGGCTTTACTCTCCCTTCACTGACCATCATGGTGAACTAGCCTTCAACTTTGCTATCCTCCACGACCTAGAGCAATTGGTGCAACACCCTACTCATATTCCTGACCGTCTTGGAGATACGCCCAACATTCTTGACCTTTTCCTGACCTCTAATCCTTCTGCTTATGCTGTCACCCTCTCTTCTCCGTTGGGCTCCTCCAATCACAATCTCATATCTGTATCTTGTCCTATTGCTCCAATAGGATCCCCCTAAGCTAAGGTGCCTCTGACATTTTGCCTCTGCTAGTTGGGGGGATCCGAGGAGGTATTTTGCCGATTTTCCTTGGAATGACTACTGTTTCCGTGTCAGAGACCCGTCGTTGTGTGCCGAGCACATGACAGAGGTGATAGTGTCTGGGATGGAGGCCTACATTCCTCACTCTTTTTTGAAACCTAAACCTTCCAAATCTTGGTTTAACACAGCTTGTTCTCATGCTATACATGATAGAGAGGTGGCCCACAAAAGGTACTTAAGCTTTCCATCACCAGAATCTCATGCACTTTATACTTCTGCCCAAAATCATGCCAAGTCTGTTCTTTAACTAGTCAAAAGCTCCTTCATTAATAGAAAGTGTCAAAATCTTTCAAGATCTTACTCCCCTCGTGACTTCCGTCATCTAGCCAAAAATATCTCCAATAACTTTGCTTCTTCTTCTTTCCCTCCTTTATTTCAACCAGATGGCACCACTGCTATCACATCTATCTCTTAAGCTGAACTCTTCGCTCAGATCTTTGCTAAAATTTTTACTTTGAACGATTCAGGGCTTGTTCCTCCCTCTCCTCCACCTTCTGACTACTTCATGCTACCTATTAAAATTCTTTGCAATGATGTTTTCCACGCCCTCGCTGGCCTAAACCCTCGGAAGGCTTATGGACCTGATGGGGTATCTCCTATTGTTCTCTGAAACTGTGCCTCCGTGCTTGCACCTTGCCTCTTTCATCTCTCTTTGTCAACATCTACCTTTCCTTCTTGCTGGAAGTTTGCCTACATTCATCCTGTTCCTAAAAAGGGTCACTGTTCTAATCCCTCAAACTACCGTCCTACTGTCTATCTAATGTTTTTAATCTATCCTCAACAGGAAGATTCTTAAACATCTATCACTTCACAACCTTCTATCTGATCGCCAGTATGGGTTCCGTCAAGGCCACTCTACTGGTGATCTTCTGGCTTTCCTTACTGAGTCTTGGTCATCCTCTTTTAGAGATTTTGGTGAAATTTTTGCTTTTGCCTTGGATATATCAAAAGCTTTTGATAGAGTCTGGCACAAAGCTTTGATTTCCAAACTACCCTCCTACGGCTTCTACTCTTCTCTCTGTAACTTCATCTCAAGTTTCCTTTCTGACTGTTCTATTGCTGCTGTGGTAGACGGTCACTGCTCTTCTAAATCTATAAACACTGGTGTTCCTCAGGGTTTATCCTGTCACCCACTCTCTTATTATTCATCAATGACCCTCTAAACCAAACTTCGTCCTATCTACTCCTATGCTGATGATACCACCCTACACTTTTCCGTGTCTTTTCATAGACGTCCAACACTTCAGGAAGTAAACATTTCACGCAGGGAAGCCACAGAACGCCTGACTTCTGATCTTTCTAAAATTTCTGATTGGGTTAGAGCAAACTTGATATTGTTCAATGCCTCAAAAACTCCATTCCTCCATCTATCAACTCGACACAACCTTCCAGACAACTATCTCCCCTTCTTCAATGACACTCAACTGTCCCCTTCTTCTACACTGAACATCATCGGTCTGTCCTTTACTTATAATCTAAACTGGAAACTTCACATCTCATCTCTAGCTAAAACAGCTTCTTTGAAGTTAGGCATTCTGAGACATCTCCACCAGTTTTTCTCACTCCCCTCCCCAAGTTGCTAACTGTACAAGGACCTTATCCGTCCATGTATAGGGTATGCTTCACATGTCTTGGGGGTTGCACTCACTGCTCTTCTAGACAGGGTGGAATCAAATGCTTTTCGTCTCATCAACTCCTCTCCTCTAACTGACAGTCTTCAGCCTCTCTCATATATATATATATATATATATATATATATATATATATATATATATATATATATATATATATATATATATATATATATATATATATATATATATATATATACGGAGGAGGTAGTAGACACCTGCCGGAACGATAATTACTCCCAGTGAGGTCTAAAGCACTGTTCAGGGGGTGCTGTGAACTTATCATTAAACCCAGCTGTGACCTCACTGAACGTTTCCCTTTGTGTCTCACAACACAAGGAGGCAGTCACAGCCTGCCCTCTAAAGACAACTCTCTTCCTCCACACAAAACTACAAGCACCTAATAACACACATACCCTTCACTGAAAAATTTTAAAATCATGGCGACTCCTACACCAGCCTCGGAGTCCCCATCTGGGGAGGGGACCATAAATGTCCCCAGGTCGGACTGCCTTTCCGTCGACGACCCTAAGTGTCTTGACACCCCCTCAACTTTTTCTTCATTAACTTCTGCAACATTCGCGGTCTAAGATCTAATTTTCAATCTGTAGAACACCACCTCTCCTCTTCTAAACCTCATCTTCTTTTCCTCACTGAAACTCAGGTGTCTGAGGCAACTGACAGTAGCCCCTTTTCTGTTCCCTCCTACTTTATCCTCATTTTCGATCCAAAGCTGGATGCTGCGTTTATGTGCGCAATGACTTAACCTGCTCTCGTGCCCACGCTCTTGATTCTTCCGAGTTTTCCACCATCTGGCTACGACTACAGAGTCATTCTCATACTAAATTTATCTGTGCTGTATACCTCTCTCCTAACTCCTCTGACTATAAGAAATTCTTTGACTACTTAACTTCCAAAGTGGAGCACATTCTGACCCTCTTCCCTTTTGCAGAGATCTCCATTCTTGGAGACTTCAATGTTCACCACCAGCTTTGGCTTTCCTCTCCCTTCACTGACCATCCTGGTGAACTAGCCTACAACTTTGCTATCCTCCATGAGCTAGAGCAATTGGTGCAACACCCTACTCGTATTCCTGACCGTCTTGGAGATACGCCCAACATTCTTGACCTTTTCCTGAACTCTAATCCTTCTGCTTATGCTGTCACCCTTTCTTCTCCGTTGGGCTCCTCCGATCACAATCTCATATCTTTATCTTGCCCTATCACTCCAATCCCTCCTCAGGATCCCTCTAAGCGAAGGTGCCTCTGGCGTTTTGCCTCTGCTAGTTGGGGGGACCTGAGGAGGTATTTTGCTGATTTTCCTTGGAATGACTACTGCTTCCGTGTCAGAGACCCGTCTTTGTGTGCTGAGCGCATAACAGAGGTGATAGTGTCTGGCATGGAGGCGTACATTCATCACTCTTTTTCTCGTCCTAAACCTTCTAAACCTTGGTTTAACAGAGCTTGTTCTCGTGCTATACATGATAGAGAGGTGGCCCAGAAAAGGTACTTAAGCCTTCCATCACCAGAATCTCATGCACTTTATATTTCTGCCCGGAACCATGCCAAGTCTGTTCTCCAACTAGCCAAAAACTCCTTCATTAACAGAAAATGTCAAAACCTTTCAAGATCTAACTCCCCTCGTGATTTCTGGCATCTAGCCAAAAATATCTCCAATAACTTTGCTTCTTCTTCTTTCCCTCCTCTACTCAACCAGATGGCACCACTGCTATCACATCTATTTCTAAAGCTGAACTCTTTGCTCAAACCTTTGCTAAAAACTCTACCTTGGATGATTCTGGGTTTGTTCCTCCCTCTCCTCCACCCTCTGACTACTTCATGCCACGTATTAAAATTCTTCGCAATGACGTTTTCCATGCCCTCGCTGGCCTAAACCCTCGGAAGGCTTATGGACCTGATGGGGTTCCTCCTATTGTTCTCCGAAACTGTGCCTCCGTGCTTGCACCTTGCCTATTCAAACTCTTTCAGCTCTGTCTGTCAACATTTACCTTTCCTTCTTGCTGGAAGTTTGCCTACATTCAACCTGTTCCTAAATAGGGTGACCGCTCTAATCCCTCAAACTACCGTCCTATTGCTTTAATTTCCTGCTTATCTAAAGTTTTTTAATCTATCCTCAACAGGAAGATTCTTAAACATCTATCACTTCACAACCTTCTATCTGATCGCCAGTATGGGTTCCGTCAAGGCCGCTCTACTGGTGATCTTCTGGCTTTCCTTACTGAGTCTTGGTTATCCTCTTTTAGAGACTTTGGTGAAACTTTTGCTGTTGCCTTGGACATCTCAAAAGCCTTTGATAGAGTCTGGCACAAAGCTTTGATTTCCAAACTACCCTTCTACGGTTTCTATCCTTCTCTCTGTAACTTCATCTCAAGTTTCCTTTCTGACCGTTCTATTGCTGCTGTGGTAGACGGTCACTGTTCTTCTCCTATATCTATTAACAGTGGTGTTCCTCAGGGTTCTGTCCTGTCACCCACTCTCTTCTTATTATTCATTAATGATCTTCTAAACCAAACTTCTTGTCCTATCCACTCCTACGCTGATGATAACACCCTGCACTTTTCCACGTCTTTTCATAGACGTCCAACCCTTCAGGAGGTAAACATATCACGTAGGGAAGCCACAGAACGCCTGACTTCTGATCTTTCTAAAATTTCTGATTGGGGCAGAGCAAACTTGGTATTGTTCAATGCCTCAAAAACTCAATTCCTCCATCTATCAACTCGACACAACCTTCCAGACAACTATCCCCTCTTCTTCAATGACACTCAACTGTCCCCCTCTTCTACACTGAACATCCTTGGTCTGTCCTTTACTTATAATCTGAACTGGAAACTTCAAATCTCATCTCTAGCTAAAACAGCTTCTATGAAGTTAGGTGTTCTGAGACGTCTCCGCCAGTTTTTCTCACCCCCCAGCTGCTAACTCTGTACAAGGGCCTTATCCGTCCATGTATGGAGTATGCTTCACATGTCTGGGGGGGGTTCCACTCATACTGCTCTTCTAGACAGGGTGGAATCAAAAGCTTTTCGTCTCATCAACTCCTCTCCTCTAACTGACTGTCTTCAGCCCCTCACTCACCGCCGCAATGTTGCATATCTAGCTGTCTTCTACCGCTATTTTCATGCCAACTGCTCTTCTGATCTTGCTAACTGCATGCCTCCCCTCCTTCCGCGGCCTCGCTGCACAAGGCTTTCTTCTTTCTCTCACCCCTATTCTGTCCACCTCTCTAACGCAAGAGTTAACCAGTATTCTCAATCATTCATCCTTTTCTCTGGTAAACTCTGGAACTCCCTGCCTGCTTCTGTATTTCCACCTTCCTATGACTTGAATTCCTTCAAGAGGGAGGTTTCAAGACTCTTATCCACCAATTTTTGACCACTGCTTTGACCCTTTTATGGGACTGGCATTTCAGTGGGCATTTTTTTTATTAGATTTTTGTTGCCCTTGGCCAGTATCCTTCCTACATAAAAAAAAAATAAAATAAATAAAAAAAAAATATATATATATATATATATATATATATATATATATATATATATATATATATATATATATATATATATATATATATATATATATATATATATATATATATATATATATATATATATATATATATATATATATATATATATATATATATATATATATATATATATATATATATATATATATATATCATAAAGTTATTGAAAAAAATGTAGTGTGTGTATGTGTGTGTGTGTGTGTGTGTGTGTGTAAGAGGGCCACTGGGCGAGAGCAACAAAAGTTTTAATAAAAAGAAAGGCCCAGTTATTGCCAGTTCCCATAGAGATGTCAGATAGAATAATAATAAAAAAAAAAAAAAACAGAGGACAAGTGTCTTGAAGCCTCCCTCTTGAAAAAATTCGTCATAGGAAGAAAGAGATACAGAGGCAAGCAGGGATTTCTAGAGTTTACCAGAGAAAGGGATGAATGAGAATACTGGTTAATTCTTGCATTAGAGAGGTGGACAGAATAGAGGTGAGAGAAAGAAAGAAGTCTTGTGCAGTGAGGCCATGGGAGGAGAGTAGGCATGCAGTTTGGAATATTAGAGGAGCAGTTAGCGTGAAAATAGTGGTAGAAGATTGCAAGAGCTGCAACATTGCGGCGATCAGAGAGAGGCTGAAGACAGTCAGTTAGAGAAGAGGAGTTGATAGGATGAAAATCTTTTGATTCCACCCTCTCTAAAATACCAGTGTGAGTGGATCCTCCTCCCTTACACGTGAAGCAAACTCCATACATGGACAGATAAGTACAGAGTTAGCAGCTGGGGTGGAAGGAGGGGGGGGGAATTGGCAGACGACACAGAAGGCCTAACTTCATCGAAACTGCTTTAGCTGTAGATGAGATGTGAAGTTTCCAGTTTAGATTATAAATAAAGGACTGATCGAAAATGGTGAGGGGGACAGTTAAGTGTCATTGAAGAGGAGGAGATGGTTGTCTAGAAAGTTGTGTCAAGCTGATAGATGGAGGAATTGAGTTTTTGAGACATTAAACGATACTAAATTTGCTTGACCCCAATCAGAAATTTTAGAGAGATCAGAAGTTAGGCATTCTGTGGCTTTCCTGCATGAGGTGTTTATTTCCTGAAGGGTTGGATGTTTACGAAAAGATGTGGAAAAGTGCAAGGTGGTATCATCAGTGCAGGAGTAGATAGGAAAAAAAGTTTAGAAGACCATTGATGAATCATAATTAGAGGGTGGGTAACGGAGCAGAACACTGAGGAAATCACTGTTAATAGACTTTGGGGAACAGTGACCGTCTACCACAGCAGCAATAGAACGATCAAAGGGGAAACATAAGATGAAGTTACAGAGAGAAGGATAGAAGCTGTAGGAAAGTAGTTTAGAAATCAAGACTTTGTGCCAGACTCCAACAAAAACTTTTGATATGTCTAAGGTAACAGCGAAAGTTCCACCAGAATCCCTAAAAGTGTGTGTGTTTTGTTCTCACATCTGGTATGATGCTGCGCTGTGGGTGTGCAGTACTAGCATCACATTTAAAACCGTCTCTCTCTCTCTCTCTCTCTCTCTCTCTCTCTCTCCACCCCTTCCGTGCCCTCTTCTCCCTTCCCTCCCTCTCCCTTTCCTGACCTCCTCCTCCTTCCCTCCCTCCTTCCATCCTTCTCACCCACCCATCCATCCTCCCTCCTCTCTCTCTCTCTCTCTCTCTTTCTGTGTGTGTGTGTGTGTGTGTGTGAGAGAGAGAGAGAGAGAGAGAGAGAGAGAGAGAGAGAGAGAGAGAGAGAGAGAGAGAGAGAGAGAGAGAGAGAGAGAGAGAGAGAGAGAGAGAGAGAGAGAGAGAGAATAAGAACAATCCTGAGGATTGCGAAGTTGAATGAGACTGACTGAGAATGAAAATGCATGGGAGGAGCATAAATGCGAAGGAAATGGACGGAGGAAAAACGAAAAGGAGTAGAGGACTAATTCCCTATAATTCTCCGTTCACTCTTCACCCTTGGTGCTTATAATTATTCTTTCTACTTTCTCCCCGTCCTCCCATCCATCCTCCTTCATCCTTTCTCCACCTCCTTTCCCCAAGGATTCTCCTTCCTCATTTATGTTTCCTTCCTTTCCTTCTTCCTTTCCTCTCTCTTCCTTTTTTGTTTTGTTTCAAATTTCCCTTCCTGTCACCTCCCCTCCTTATACGTCAGAGATAAAGGACAAAAAAGAGAGAGAGAGAGAGAGAGAGAGAGAGAGAGAGAGAGAGAGAGAGAGAGAGAGAGAGAGAGAGAGAGAGAGAGAGAGAGAGAGAGAGAGAGAGAGAGAGAGAGAGAGAGAGAGAGAGAGAGAGAGGGTGGATGGATGGAGGGAGGGAATGGGGAGGGAATGAGGGAAGGGAAGGGGATGATGGAGGGAAGGGAGGGGAGGGAAGGGGGATGGAAAGAGGGAAAGGAGAGGAGGGCAGGGGAATGGGGAGAAGGGAAGGGAAGGGAAGAGAGAGAGAGAGAGAGAGAGAGAGAGAGAGAGAGAGAGAGAGAGAGAGAGAGAGAGAGAGAGAGAGAGAGAGAGAGAGAGAATTTTATTACTAATATTATAGTAACAATATTTGTGCTTAGTGTTAATTTACTACTGCTTCAAATCTACACTTATAGGCATGGGTTTACAGGCCTAGGAGTTTGTACTATGGCCACATTAGACGCAGATATCTTTTTTTTTTCAAGAAAAAAGTGCATCTAATGTGCCGTCAAATATGGTACTTCTCCGGCTGTCAAGTTTCCTGATTCGTTGATAGTGTGGAGATGTTTCACCTATCATGATGTTGGAGGGCTAACCGAAAACACCTATCATGGTGTTGGAGGGATTGTTGTGCTACTCAAAACATCTATCATGGTGTTAGAGGCCTTGTAGTGCTACCCAAAAAACACCAGTGAATCTGGGTAACTACCTGGAACATCTCTGTGACCATCTACTGCCACATCAGTGAAACAGTGGCTCAAGGACTGCTGTGTGCCATTCTTTGATGATTGGCCTGCAAATTCTCCTGACCTGAGCCCCATCGACAATTTGTGGGCTATAATCAAGAGTTGCAATACCCTGTTACGTAGCCAAGACTGCTTTACAGTACCCAAGCTCCAAGCTGCACTCCATCTTTGGACAAGTTTCGCCCCACAACATCTCATGGCGCTTGCTGACAGCCTCCCTGCACGCTTAGAAGAGTGCAGGAAGTGTAAGGGGATGCCCTCAAAATACTAATTATAAAATCAATAAATTGCTTTGGTGTATTACCTTGTTTATATTACCACACATAGCAGGAAAGTGGGTTGCGACATTTCCAATGATGAGCATTGTAAGTACAGTTCATCAAGATTTATCATGCGAGGCAGTTTTAGAATGTGCATTTCCAGAGAGCTGTGGAAGTGTTAACCAACCCCCTACATTAAAACAGTTGGCAATCACTGACAACTCAGCCCATAGCAAATGCCCCCAATTTATGTAGTATATACTTAAAATATTCCTTGTCTTCTTGATATTTATCTCCTAAATTTAACTAATTCATCTATCTTTTCTTCCTCAGTTCCTTCTTTTGTTATCATGCCTTCCTCAGTGCTCCTCAATTTTATCATTGCACCATCCTATTTCTGAAAAGTGAAGTGGGGTAAAATTAAATCTTTAAAAGAGAAACAATATTTCATATTTTTATTATTTATGCATTTAGGCTGCACTATACATTATGCTGATTGATTATACAATAACATTATTACAATTTACAAATGATCACTGTTTGTGGTAATGTGTTTACTGTTTACCCATAATGCTTGGGCAACAAAGATATGTACATACAAATAAACAAGAGAACAAACACCCTCTCATGTAGCTTGACAAGTTGTCACCCTCCAGTGGGAGAGAGGGAAGGAATATCTCCACCGTCACTTGATCAGAGGAGAAAAACCTTCTCCATCCACCATGAACTGAGTGGAGAGGCAATTCCAACCAACAATGAGATAGTGGATAGACAACTCTAAGCTCTGACCAGTAGTGTTGCAGGGAGGAGAGCAGCCTCCACTTTATACTACTTCCTTTTGGATAGTAGATTTTATCTCTTCTCCTGATCCCATCTCCATCCCTACTTCCTCACCCTGGGTCACCTCTGCCTCCACAAAGGGAAACACTACCATGGGGACACGTATGTTTTGAAACAACAAATTTCATGAGACATGAATGAATGTAAGTTATAATCATAACAAATTGTAGTCTAGACTGAGAATGAACATCCACAAGGGAATATTATTAGGGAATAATCTGGTAGTAATACAGATGGCGACTTTGGGTTCAGTCTTGAAACAATGAAGAATTTTCCAGGAGTGAATAATACACTGATGCTTAAAGTGGGTGTTTGTCTGAGGCAGGCTGGTGACATGCCCACAAGGAGGTACATGACAGGTATCCTAAGGTAGTGACTTGAGAGTCTGGCGTTGGTCCACGGTGGCTCAGCGGGACAGCAGCTTTCCGCAACACAAAGGACTAGGAACGTAATGTACACCAGGTGACTTGATTATATTTGAACATAGTACAACAAACATTTGGTGAAAAAGCTGACTAAGGTATTTCCCTATCATGGGAATCCCTATCTTACTTTGGCAAACCTGGAGCTGTAGCATGTGGCAGTTCA